>NW_004524684.1:3857809-3859055 GCF_000260255.1 Octodon degus | reverse complement strand
TAATAAACAGCTTTAAAATCAGTTCAAAGATCACCAAGAGTAAGTTGGGAATAAATCCCAGGCAAAAGTCTGGGGAATAGAGAAATATAGAATATACTTTATCAGAATCTATAGAATGGGTATAATAGGAAACTTTGTGAAATTAAGGATCAGGTAAAGATTAAACATTCTTCTTTTTGAGAAAGGGTCTCAATATGTAGTTGACCCTGGTCCTGAGATCACAATGATTCTCCTGCCTCAGCCTCCCAAGTGCTGGGATCACAGGGGTGTGCCACCATGCCCTGCACAAATGTTCATCATCATGGTCGTTAGCAATTATAAAGTGCTGAATAAAAATGTAAATGTAGATGTAATAGCTGAAGATTTACTAAGAGATATTTTATAGTCTTTTCTTTTCAATACCACGTTAGAATCTCAATGGTTTTTCAAGGGAGGAAAAGTAAGCACAGACTCAAAGCCATGAAATCAGGTTAGGATAGAAAATATTTTGTAGTGGCAGAGATAGAACCCTTTAACTTTTATTTTTAAAGAGAATAAAAATAGTAAAAAAGCATTAGAAATGATATAGAATTTTACTAAACAAAATAATAGGAATGCAACAATGGTCGTTATACTGCATATGGTTATCTTCAAATTAGTTGTTCAGATTACCAGTTATATGCATGAAAATTGGTCAAAAAAGTTCTAAAAATTTAAAAAGGAAAGTGAAAAAAAATGAAAGCATTAATTGCTCCTTTGAACAGCCCAGAGACAGCAGCAGCACAATTATCCAAGCTCTCCCATCTACGTGCATACGTATGGCTCTGTCCTTTCCTTGTTTCTTTTCTCCTTTTCCTCATCCCAGTTTTTCTTGCCATCGAACAGGTTTTTCCCTTTCACGGTATGTGTTGCTCCTCTGAGATTTTATTTCCTCTTCCAGGTTCTCAGTGAGACATACAATGTTACACACGCAGGTCTGACTTGTTTCACTTAGGAATATGGTCTCTAGCTGCATCCAGTTACATATAAAACTCTTAATTTTATCTTTTTTGTAGCTGAGTGATACTCTATTGTATAAAAAATTTTAGCTTATTTATCCATTCTTCAGCTGATGAACTTGAAAGATAAGCACGTAAAACACTGGTATAAAAATTCCAAAACAAGATTATAGGAGAGTAATTCAGTGGCACAATTACCAGCCCAGGAAGTGCAAAGACCAGAGTTCAATTTCTGGTGCTAAAAAAAGAAAGGAAAGAAAATGGTCTTT
>NW_004524684.1:3836665-3856542 GCF_000260255.1 Octodon degus | reverse complement strand
TTTTAGGACTGAAGAATAGAAGACCAACATACTGTAATCATTTGTAAGTATAATCATTTTTATTTCAATATAAAGAAATATGGTATGTTATAGCATGGAAAAATTTTGAACACTCAGAGACAAATTTGATTAGAGATATATAAGACTTACGAACTGAAAACTCTAAATCACTGTGGACTAAAATTAAAGAATACATAAAAATAGGGAGATGTACCCTGTTCTTGGATTGTGATACTCAAAATTCTAAATATTTAAGATATCAATCTTTGGCTAACTGATCTATAAATCCAGGATAATCTCAATAAAATTGCAACAGGTGTTTGTGTGTTTATTTGTGTGTTGGAGATAAATTTAACACAGTAGTTAAGAATTTATGTGGAAGTGTGAGTTCTACAGAAAAGTCAACACAAATTTCCAAAAGCAAAAAAAAAAAAAATGACATTAAGAGATAAATTTCCCTTATACACAGGCAAATATATCAACTTAACAGAACAGAGAGACCAGAAACAGACTGGGCATGTATGACTGATTGTTGACAGAAACATAAAGACCACTTGGTAGGGCAAAGGTTTTTTTCAAGAAATTATCTGGAATAACTAGATATTTACACACACACACACACACACACACACACGCAACATGCACGCACACACACACCACTGACCCACCTACTTCCACATGCACAGAGAAACAAAAACATGTACCTTATACCAGAGATAACAATTTATTCCTACCGTTTCATAAATCATAGTAAAAAACCTGAAACTATAAAGGTCATGGAAGGAAATGGAGAGATGTCCTTGAGTAAGCAAGAATTTTGTCCTTAGATAGACAGATATTTCATGAATGCCTCACAGAAAGCATGACCCAAAGGAGATCAACCTTATTTCATCAAAATTGAAGCCTCAGTTCGACTTGGAGAGAATGTGTGCAGTTCCTAGTGATTTATCTGATGGGGATCCCAAGTTTAGTGATTCAAATCTTTTTTACCAGCGATAAATGCGTTTGAGACATTTACAGTGGAGCGAGACAGTACTTTCCTCACAGTGGACATGGAACACCTTTCTTTAGCTCTGAAGGGAGACACTAAGTCTTCCAAGTCTGTCCTCTTACACACACGTTTGCAAAGTGATCTCACTCAAAGGTAATCAGCTGCTGTGTTCGTAAGACTCGCAGAGAACAGCCCAAGTAAATCCATTGGGGGATTTTCTTCCAAAAGTAATAACACGGATAAATCTCAAAATAAACATCATCAGTGAGAGAAGTCAGGCAAGCAAGAGATACAGATTGCATGTTTATGTGTACATATAACTTAGGAAACACAAACTAACACACAGGCAGAAAGTCGGCCAGGCATTGCCAGGGCTTCAAGGTGGTGGATACAAGGGATTTTCGGAAGAGACAGAAGGAAAATTTGAGGGCGAGGTATATGCTTGTCTTATATAAGAAGGCTTTCAGGGATCAAGGTGCCTGTCACATAAAATTGCACACTATAAAATATGATGTTTATTGAATTTAAATTATATCTCAATAAAATTATTAAGCAGAATAAGTTGTTAAATTTTTCTAATTCTTTTCACATATTTGTAAAATCAGAAAGATCTGGGATTTCCATGGGTTCTGAAATTGCTTTGAATTAAAAGTTCCATTTTATATCAGACTAACTCATGAATCTTCTCATTCAGTAAATTATTCACTGCTTTGTGTTATTATTATGTGAGTTCTCAAAACATTTCAGTTTTTAATGCACAGGCGACTAACAACTTAATAAAGTATAGTTTATAGCTTGTAGTGAATTTTCTGAGCTTTCACTTACAGGCTGCTAAGCATATTTATCTTCCTTTGTCTTTCCACTAGGGCAAAGTGTACAAGGTCTCCCTGGACGTTCAGGAGGATGCTGGTCCGTGGGGAAGCCCTTTAAGGGAGGCGAGTGCACTAAGACAGGTAGAAATAATTACTGGAAAATTATGGCATTTTAGAGACCAAGCACCAAGCCTTCCTTTCACAGTGTAAAACAGCGAGATCCAGAGACCCAGTACATGCTCCAAAACTGCAGCTGTGCCAGGGGCAGAGCTCAGGCGCTCTATGCCTGGGTTAACATTATGTCCTTTGTGCAAGGCTTTTACCCCTTTGACTCCTAGTGTTAATATTTGTTAATTTGGTTTCAAAAAAAAAAAAAAAAAAAAAACATTCTCCAGTAGCTTTTCCTAAATTTACAACAAAGTAATTACATAGCTTGAAAAGAAAATCCCTTATGTAAGTTTTCAGAAAATCAGTCCAGGCCAGTATAAAAAACAGTCTCCTTTTCTACACAAGCATCTGTGTCCTCACCGTAACTTGTTTACTTTGAGGTGCAAACTGCCGGCGAAGTGAGCACAATTAAAGTGGTCCTAGAGCGAAGTCGGTTATTAAGCACTTACGCTGTCTTCCAGTCTTTCTGTATGTTTTATTTGCCATTTTTCGAGAGGCATCACGCATCGCGACAAGCCGCAATTTCTCCTCCAGGATATGTTGCCCAGTAGTATATGTACATACGCACATTTGGGTTTTGATGGCCCTACAAATTACCTCACATTAAAGCAGAAAAATCGCTTAATGGAAGCCTTTAGCTTGGCGTGCGTTTTCCTAACCCAGCGAGTGCCACGGTGTTAAGTGGCCCCTGACAGAGGCAGCAGATGGAGGAGGCCTCGTGGAGGCGAGCGAGGAAAGCAGAGCGCAAGCTGAGCAGGCCCAGAGGCGGGAGCGCAGGTGGCGATTTGGGGCGGGCCTCTTTATGGCATTTTTATCCGGGTTAATTTACACGTCTTATTTCAACTCTCTAAACTCTGTCAATGGGGCTGGAGAGATGGCTCAGTGGTCTAAAGCACCTACTTGCAACAAGCTTGGCAAAGCACAGGGACCGCGGTTCAATCCCCCAGCACCACATGCCAGCCAGCCCCGCCCCCTGGTGGACTGAGCTGGCCACACACACACACACACACACACACACACACAATAAATGTTAAAATAAAAAAAAATTAAAAAAAATAAACTCTGTCAAGAAGTATCATCACCTCTTAAGCCGTGCCCTCGTTATTTTACAATCTAAAACTAAAAGATCCATGTTCAGGAATGTTCAGCTTCTTAGGGGCTGTAAGACCAGGTTTTAGGGGTCCGCATGCAACCGTGTTCCTCTTTACGTCAAGTGTTCTGAAGCAAAGCCATCTGCTTTGCTTTTTATGACCAGAGGTGCTTTTCAGTCTAGAGCCCAGTCCTCTGGGCCCTGCCTCAGTCTCTTGTCCATTTTCTCATCTTAAAACTGAAGAACACAATCGTCCACTGAAATAAAAGTCTAGGCACATGGATCAGTCAGGGTTTGGCTGGAGAAAACGATGTAATACAAGATGTTCAAATGCGTAAGGAATGACAAGATTGGCTTAAGACGGTCAGCCACAGAGTCAGATAAGGAAGCGTGCAGAGGGCGTCTGCGCACTGGGGACTGGAAGACTCAGTCCAGGGTCTGGAGCTCCCTGCAGTGCCCGTGCAAGTCGTTTTCAGGAGGCTCATGGGTCTGCGACATGAGGCGGGGGGTGAACCCGAAGACGAGGATCCAAGGCGGAAGCCCAGGAGTGTGCGCCAGAAGCCAGGAGACGACATCCAAGCGCAGGGCAAAGACCGGAGCTCCTTAGAAGAATGGACCCTCTGTCCGTCTTCAGTGCCTTCTATGTCCTGTATGTGACGGGCCACCTCTCTATGCCCTAGGGTGTGGGATGACTGAGTGCATTTATTTAAGCTCTTCAGCCTCCCAGTTGACACAGTCCCTCAACTACTACAGCGCAGTAGTTTTTACTATCATTCAACGTCTTTGGAGAACACTATGGATAGAAAATGGATTCTCGGGGCCGGGGAGATGGCTCAGTGGAATAAGCGCTTCCCTGGCAAGTGCAAGGGCCTGCATTCAGGCCCCAGTTCCGAAAAAAAAAAAAAAAAGAAAAGAAAAGAAAATGGATGCTCAAAGTATAAATGGAATAAGGAAAGTTTTATTGATAAATACAGTGCATTGTTTTGCATCATTGTACAACAAGAAAAATGCAGAAGTTATTAAGCAAATAATAAAGATTTCTTTTGTGGGTCATCTAAAGGTGTTTTTTTTTTTTTGTGCAGGGTCTGCAGGGTCTCGCTACACAGCTTGCACTCATAATGATTCTCTTGTTTTTCGACTTCCCAAGCTCTGGGAAACAGGCACATCCAGTTTCAATCACCATCTCAGTGTCCCCCGAGGGCAGGGCCAGATGGGGATCAAAGCTCTGACCCCTGCATCTGCCTAAGCAGGTGCTTTAATTCTCTGAGCCATCTGGCCAGCCCTTCATCTGAAATTTTTAATTGTTTGTTCTTGTATCATTTCTAGGTGAACACATCAAAGAGTTGTAAAGATAAGATTTTTAGAAAGATACATATTTAGTCATACAATCCAAAATGATTACCACAATTCATTTTTAAAGTTTGGTCAAATTGGCTTGACCAGCACGAACAAGGAGTTAGAAACTTCATGCTTTTTCACAATGTTGGTTACGATGCTATCATTCCTGGCCACAAATTTTTATCTATACTGATCATTTATAGACCTTTTAAATTATGTTTGCTACACAGAAATGTATTTGGGTTTGATGACAGTAGCTGTTAATCCCTTGGGCAGTTGGATGAGGGTGACAATGTAATAACCTCTAATGACAATGAGTAAGAGCAAGAATGCAAAGTGCCTACAATCGCAAGAGGGAGAATATGACTCTCATCATTCTGCAAAAGACCTTTCCTGGTTTGTATGGGACAGTGACAGTTTAATATTAGGGTGGTAATGGAGGAACACCTGAAAAAACAAAGCTGAAAGAAGGAAGGTAAAAAATAATTGTAGACAATTACAGTTCTTTTAAGACTAAAATTCAAGCTCTCATTTTACAGCTTTAGAATGTGAGGCCCAGAGAGCTGACATATGCTGCAAGATCAGATCTTTGGTAGGGACAAAGCTCTAAAAATGCCTGCAGTGCTGTTCCAAGTGTCTCAGCACTGGCTGCTCTGAGATGGCTTCTTCCTGGGCATTCAGCTCTTTAATAATAGTTAGGTTCATGGATCACCTTTTTGACTCAATGACACTACCAATGACAGAAGACCTGATACGATGGTGGTCAGAATATGGGAGCCATTGCAGCTGGCAGCTGTGCAGAGATGGCCGGTGTCTATATGAAGAATGTTGGTGTGGGGGCAAGAACAGCCATCAGGCAAAAGCCACTTAAAAAGAGATGGAAGGACACAAGGCCACGTCTATTAACATAAGCAATATTATAGGGTGCAATAAACAAGGAATTTGGAATCAAAAGACTTGAGGTGACTCAAATTCTACCATTTCAAGATGACACTGAGGTGCTCTGCATTATGAAACTAATGTGGTGATATTAGCTAATGTTGCCTTCACTTAGGGGCACTGCCTTGCAGTTAATGCAAAATATTTAGTCTGCATTAAAATAATGGATCAATGCTTAAACAGTTAATGTGTGACTTACAGCCAGGTTTCTATTTTGACCTACTGAAGCAATAACATTTGTTAGGTTGAATTAAAGCTAACAAGGACAGCATCATAACCTGATAGTGCTTTGACCATTTCAGTTAATTAAGAAAATTAGACACCAGCATGGACTTGGTTGTGCTGGGGAGAAGAAAGCAATTCTACTTCTGTCTGATACCAATGGGAAAGGAATCATTTCAGATCAATATGTTTCTTAATATGCAGACAAGGCATTTATTCATAACCTTTACCATTAAACATGATATTTGTGGACATAATTCCCCTAATATATCCTCTGTAAATAAAAGAAAATAGTGAAATCTCTAGATTTTGCTTAGTTCACCAATCATGGCTCATTTGCCACATTGATTACTGTCATCATCTTGAAAGAAAAAATATATATATTTTCCTATGTCAATTATGAGGACAGAAGAAAAGCCCAGTTGGTGATGTGGGTTCTTTAAATTTTTTTTCCATAAACGTATGTTAAGAATTCTAAAATTAAAAACTTCCAGGCCAAGTCAAACAATGACACTACTAAATACAAAATGATATTATGCTAAGAACTATAATGATATTTCAGGGAGTGCAAAAGTCTCATGCTTGCTTTATTGGCTAACTCAAGAGTGTTTTACCTATCTGGGTGCACCTTCCCTTTGACATGTTTTTCTCGTTCAGCTGTAAACCTGCAGGCATCAAGCCCATGGTCTTCTTGTCAACGCTGTTCATGGTTCTAAACACCCAATGTGCATCAACCAGAAATTAGTAAAAATGAGTAATTTAATCACTAAGAATGACATTATTCATTACATATTTAATACATATTTTGCATTAGCACTTTCTCAGTGCTGAGGGCTGGTTGTTACATATCTGAGGAATTCAGCACTGACATTACTCAGCTTTTGCTTTTTAAGTGTAGAGGACAGTGAGTGGGAAATCCGACCTGACCACGTAATTAAAAAACAGCAATGGAGCAGCACTGTGTAAGCACAACTGCGCACAACACGGAGGACACCTGCTGCCCCATTCCACGTACTGTACAAATTTGAGAAATTAGGTTTTAAACTAGTTTTACCAGGTGATTCTAGAAAATATCTGCACTTATAGGTGAGCATGCACACATGTGTGCAGTGACGACGGTCTCAAAGGCGTGCATCTACGGACAGGGCCCGTGTGAGACAGCCACACGTCACAATGCCCTCCCTGCAGGCACTTCTTCCTTCCAGCCTTGGAGACACCAAAGAGCCCAAAAGGGAGGAGTAGGAAGCCTGCGTTCTTTCATTCCTCTGGCTGTTCTGCATCACTTGAAGAAAGTACAAAATGTGCTGATGGGGCTGATGAGGTAGCTCAGCAGACTAAAGCAAGTTTAAGCAAGCACAGGGACAGGGGTTCACTCCCTGGCACCACATGCTGGGCCATCCCCACCTCCAGGGTGGGCTGAGCAGGCCAAAGCCCTGGACGTACTGGCACATGCCTATAATCTCAGCACTGGGGAGGTTGAAAGCAGGAGGATCACTAGGAGTCCAAGCTGCATAGTGAGACTCTTTGAGAACCACACATTTATAAATAAATAAATAAACAATTAAATAAATAATTTTTAAAATGTGCTGAGTAGAGAGGATATTAGTGCAATAATGGAAAGCTATGCTTTCATTCAGTTATTTGCTTTTGCTATTGCATTGTTTTTCTAATTATGTTGATTGAAGAAAAATAACTTATAATCCACAGAGAGAATAGAACATGTTTATGAAAGCTAAATTCTAAGACAGACTAGGTTACTTCTGCTTTACTAAGGTAAAGTAAAATTATTCAGAATTGTGATGGCAGTGCAGTTCTCTCCCACAGTATTCGACAGGCAGGTTAGACTCAGAAAACACAAGTGCTGACTGGTGTATTGTATATTCATTTATAGATTTACTAAATGCCATGAGCAGCGACATCATTAGGGAAAATAAAAAGAACTAAATCCTTTTGTTAGAGGAGAGAAAAGCAACAACTCTTCAAAGTAAAATGTAGAATCCCTGTGTATGAACTTAATTATACAAATGGCAAATAGTGATATATATATACTCATTAATTGTACAGAGTAAACCATACATTTATATTAAATGTCATATTTAATATGATATTTAAATATAAACATTTTATTCTTGTCCTCAACATGATAGGTGTATTTTAAATATAAATTACTCCCTCTGATGATAGGTAACATTTTATACATTGGAAGTCAGCCTGTACATAGTGTAAGGCTGTGATACTTCTTTGGACTACTGTACTATACATACTAAAATGTCACAACACATCCACAGTTATAACTAATTAGGTGCAAAGCACTGTACTTGGGAAACACTTGCCTTTTCATCAGTTGTTTTAAGGATATCATGTCTGTATCTTGTACTATGAATAACTACTATGAAGACAACATTATGCAATGTATTAATTATTGTAACTGTCCTACTAACCTGTTTTGAACCTGTCTCATTACTATTTCTTTCTCAATAAAATTAATTTAGAAAAGCATTTTGGACTGTACTAGGTCTTCCTCAAAGGCATGACATTAGCTGGTTTATTTCTTTTAGGGTGGTATGTCAAGTGACATATTGAGATCCCCACTTTTTTGATATATAAACTGTTATATATTCCATGGTAGGATAAGAGTGTAAATGGAGTCTAAAGTTATAAAACTGTCAGAATCAGAAGCAAAGTTCTGAGCTTTTTACTCCAAGATGACTTTTTGGAGATAATTTCAAAAGTGTTACTTTTTATTTGAGAATGTAAAACTGTGACATAAAAATTAATCAAGTAGTATAGTGTACAAATAAGTACTGGGTGGATTAAGAATCATTTTGGTATATTTTTCATATTTTTTCACATACAATTTGTAGTTTAATGACATTTATGACAGAGTACTTGGCCCTATGGACAATACAAAAGGAATAGAAATCTTTCTTAACTTTGTTAGTTTCCAAATTAAGATTTGAGAGTAGACTGAAAGAATCCTTAAATATTAAACTTCGATGGTTAATATCATCTCAGTGAGTTATTAAAATAAGCAAAAGATCAGAATTTAGGTGCTAGGGAAAGTTCCCTGGGAAACAGGGGTCCAGTGTGGGTTCCACAGAGTAGTAGCAGCAGCAGCACTGAGATTTGTTAGAGCAGCAGCCTCTCCACTACCACTCGAGACCTAATAAATCAGAAACTCTGGAGATGCTGCCCAGAGATCCATGTTTAACAAGCTCTCTGGGGTACCTGCCTTCACACTGACTTTGAAAACTGATGATCATTAGATGAGGTTTGAGTGATAATTTTGAGAAAATCATGCAGTCAGGAACTTCTGGCTGACCATATTTAGAATTATCAGCAAAAATTCTCTCCAGTCAATACCTTTTAGGAGGAAGTAAATTATCTAGTTTGAGGAATAACAAAAACATGCACAATTTTAAAAGTAGCTCTTTTTCTTAAAATTTTGTCGTGAAATAATTGTTTCAGATAGGAAATATTTTTGAATCAAGATTATATTGGTGTGGGGCTGGGGAGGTGGCTCAGTAGAATAAGCGCTGCCCTGGTAGGCACAAGGGCCTGAATTCAATCCCTGGTTCTGAAAATATATATATATTGGTGTATTTGTCACAATCAACACAAAGCTATTCCTCCCTTCATTGTACCTTGAAATTGTCATTTAAGAGCAGATTAGAGTTCGCAAATAAATCTTCAAAAATCTACAAAATCATACATTTATAAAGCTCCTTAGAAGATGGAAGCGATTGATTATACTTCCATGCTTTTTTTTTTTTTTTTGCATTGTCCTTTATAGAGGAAAACTACATATATTGTATCCTCTCATTTCTAAAACACTAAAATTACACCATTTGCCTTTGGTATGTATGCTCTTTGTCACTGTATTTTTCTTGAGATAAAATAAAGACTAATGTATCTGAAAACATTTTCAAATAAGCACTTCAAATTAAGCAGAAAATTTAATACACTGAAACACTGTGTTAGCTAGAAAGAAAAGATGTTTTATCGTGTAAAAAATAGCATGCATGCATTATGAATCTCAATAGTTTCTAATAGGTTTTCTATTTATGCTCACATGAGTGGCCACACCATAGTACTTTCAGCAGTTGGAGTGCATGAAAATCAATTAGCTCTCACTAGAATGAGATGAACCATATGTTTGAGTTAATTAGTTCTCTTTGTTCTTGAGCTGCTTTTCCTGGCTCCTTCATCATACTTTTGTCATATTTTACTCCTTCTCCTGCTTCTTCATAGCCCTTCAAATAGCTGAAGTAACATTTTTAAACCCAACCCATCTCAAAAAACCCACTGAAAAATATCACTTTGGAAAAATCAAACCTAATTGTCTACAATGTTACTACCCTGGAGAATATCAGCTGTATTGCATTTTCATTAGTCAATGCAATTTTCTTGACATATAAAGAGATTTACAAATTTTAAAGGACAAAAATGAAAGATTGTTTTACTAAGCCCAACAACTTTCTTTTGCGAAATGATATAAAAAGTACTCTGTGATATTTTCATTATACCTATTGTGTATTTTAATATCATGGAGAAACAATCATAAGTTAAAAGCTGCAGTGTCTCTACTTACAGAAAGAGAGGGAATTGCCCTCTTCCTTATATGGCTAACAGGAATAAGCAGGCTGTGCATTTAACTGCATCTACTAAGATACCTGGTACAGTGTGTGCTGTATAAACATTGTGCTTTAGTTAGCTCTCATTACTATGACCAATACCTGAGGGCATCAGTTTATCAAGAGAAAAGGTTTGTTTTGTCTCACAATTTTAATGCACTCAGACTGTGACTCCTTGGCCTCATCTCTTTAGGGGCATGAGTGTGGGTCACGGCTGGACTCCATGGGAAAATGAAGTTCTTATCTCATGGCTGGAACTTGGAAAGAACAGAAGGGGGTGGGGTCTCAGCCCAGCCTTCAGCAGCCTTCCACCAGTCGCCAGGAGTTCTGCTCCTCAGGCTCAGATCCTTAAGTTTATGCCATGTTCCCATGGTACCCTCTTAGGAGTGATCCTTTCTCTTTATTACATGTAGCTTGGAGGACTTGCCACCCTCTAATTAGAGTTGCTGAGTACTGCTTAATTATCAAATTATTAGTAGCTCAATTTGGTATAATTTTAAGAAAATCTTTCAATAACTGGGGAACCTTGGCAACAGTAATCTTTAGAGGAGCTACCATTATGTAACTTATAGTTCATAATGGGTTATTGATTTCAAAAACTCATATAATTTTGTTGGAAAAATATTATATAAGGTACTAATGATCTCTGATACTCTATGCATCAGCTTCCCCATTGCTGGGATAAAATACTTGACACCCACAATTTAAGAAAGTAGAAGTTGAATGCAAGTCATGGTTGAGAGGACTCCATCCATGGAAGGCTATAGCCAAGAGAACAAGTTATAGTAGAGACTGTAGCAAAATGGTTTTGTGTACATGCTGACAGTGGGGATGCAGAAGAGGACAGTGCTAAGAAGGAGCAAGAGACCGTCTGTGTACCGAAAGTCACCTCCATGCCCCACCCCAACTCACTTGGAGGTACGTATTACTAATCCCCTCAGTAGCTCTCAGTCAATTGAGTAGACAGCCCAGCTTAACAGTCTCAGATCATTTTGACCTTTAACTGTTGAAGAAAAAATCTGTCTTCCTAATGCTGAAAAGTGTTCAAGTCATCACTGTTTAAAATTCAAATTTCGATTTGAATGTTGAGGGCAGACTACAATTCAAATGTGTTATTTCTGAAAATACACAGCATAGCACAAATTGTATTCATGATAAAGATCATTTTGAATATCCACAGTTTCTTAATGTCAATTTAACACCGCAGTAGAGGACAAAGACCTTAAATGCATCCGAGACACCACTCTTGCTCACACAGGACACACATGGTCAGAAGGCAAAAGCTGAAGTGCCTGGTTGCAGACTCCAGCCACCTATACCCATCACAATCCAATCCACCTTCTTTTCTTCCTCCTAATAAATTACCCAGCCTCTATTCCAGCACCCTGGGTAATTTCCCTGAGGGAGATCATTTTTATATTTTTCTGTTTACATTTTTAAATTTTGATTGATTTTATTGGTACACTTTAGATGTATGTAATGATCACATTCATTAGGAGGAGTTTGTACCACTACCTGATGTATCTTGCATCTTCTTTCCCCCTTGCTTCCCATCCCTTCAATCCGTCTTCCCCTCCTTATTTACAAAATGTTTGTTTCCATATTTTTCCTTCCGTTTTTTGTTTCTTTTCCCTTCCTTCGATTCATTCCAGCAACTTGGCCTTTCATCTTTCCTCCCTTGTTCTTCTTCTTCTCATTTGACTGTTGTCTTCCTATTTCCCAGTATCGGTTATATAAGAGAAATTAAGTCATTTTTGCGCTCCGATTCTTGAACTAGTCTGTTGACTCACTCAGAGCTACACAGAGCAACGGGAACCCGTCTCCTCCGCCAAGGCAGGCCAGCGATCAGGGCAGGCCGGCTGGCTCAGAACCAGGACGCAGCGGAGCGGGAGGGAAGCTGCGCCACGTGTGCCGCGTGGTTCACCGCTTGGACGCGGGCAGAACAGCTTCTGGCTGACCAGCTCACGGCCTGGGGGCGCGTCGCTGCCGTCCTTCCTGCTCTCCTGCGCTGTTATATCCGCAGTGGTTTGTCCTGCCTGTAGGACGTGTCTTTGCCTGATAATCTCATTCTTCTCTTTTCTTTACCCTCTTTTCTTTCTTCCTCTATTTTCCCTTTATTTATTGTTTTTCCATAATTTTATTGAGAGACATATAGCAATGAGACAGTTTCAAATAAAATTGGTATGACAGTTTCAATAATTACCACATTGCATACTCTCTTCCTAGTAGTTATTTGCTGCACTAGGATGCAGCAATGATATCCTATTTACAAACACTATTAGAACAAATCCTTCTATTCATTAAGAGAATGTAAATATATGTCTATCCTAACCATTTTGAATACACAGATACAAAATGGACATTCATGTGTATCTCCTTTTTTGTTTAGTTCTGTTACTTGAATATTATAGGTGTGTTAACCCAGCAAAATATTCTAAAAGAGTCCAGTAGTCCATAATAGTATTGGGTCTTCTACTTGACTGGTGGTGTCTGAAATTGTTGATCTGAGTCCCCTACAGCTCAACATAACACCATGGCTTTACTTCTTATACTTCATTTTTATACTTTTCTGCTAGAAGCCAGTTGCTGCTGTGCTGTCTCTCTGATAGATGACTGTTCAAAAAGAAGGGGGTGGTGAATGAAGGCAGGAGACAGGAAAAGGAATGTTGTGGGACTGTCCTGCTTCAAGGTTGTATATGATTAGATTTCTGGACTTATGTGTAAACATAAGAATTATATAATTCTTTATGCCTATTTATAAAATATATTTTAATTTTTTTAATGTTTTTTCATCATATTCTGTAGAGACTTAAAGTTCAACATACCAATAATTGATGAAAAATACCTGTTCCATGTTATGCCTAAGATGTTTGATATTCAGACAGATAGTGAGGTTAAGCTTAACAGCCTAGGTTGTATGGTAATAGCAATAAGCTTGTCTTCTGGATGGTTAACAACCTAAGTTTGCATACCAAAATTAGAGAAAAAGGAGGGCTGCAATGAAAGTCAACATTTTGGCCTTAGCCTTCCAAGGTCAATTAAGACTCAGGACATATGGGAACTTGTACGGTATCATGTAACTCAGTAGTGTCCCAAATTTTCTGATCAAGGAGATTATAGGGCCAAAGAGGAAAGTGATTGATGATGTATAGTGTGCCTAAGGAGAGTCACATGGAGAGAAAACATTCTCCTAGGCTTTCACAGAGAGCACACTGGCCAAGCAATGGCCGTGACTTATCCACATGGCTGACACTGACAAAGGATCTACAATCTGAGGATCTCAGGATAAATACTGAGGGGATTTCACTGACCTTATCAGATCCAAAAGGTACAAATCTTGTTGCATAGGTCGTGCTTTATCTTGGTCTTAATCCCTTTACTTTAAATGAAAGTTGCGTTTGCCTTCTTCTGTTGTCCTGGGCAATCCTCTGGCTGGGAGAGAAAGAGCTCGCAGCCACCAGACCCCGCAGCACTGGGCAACCCCTCCGCGGCCCTCGTTGGCTCTGTCTGCCCTACTGCTTGAACCAGCCTGCTCTTCTCCTCGCTGTCTTCCATCATCCACCCCAGCGCCGAGCAGCAACTTGGGCCTCAAGCTTTCCTCTGCTGACACACTCCCGACTTGCGCGGCTTCTCCCCCTCTTCAGAGCGGGTCACGTCTTCTGTGCGCGCCTACACCATTTGCCTCCACAGTGCTCAGCCTGCAGCTCAGCCCTGCTCCTCGCCGCAGCATTCCCAGGGATGATTCTCTCGCTTGTGTTTTCATAGCAATTAACACCTTCTGACAAATGCATATATTACTTATGAATTTCTTTATGATGTGACTCCCCACACTAGAAATGCAGGTCTTTATAGCAGGGATTCTTTTTTTCTATAATTATAGCTTCTTTTTCTTTAAATAATTCTTAGAATAATTATTTTTAGCATTATTTCCTAGAAAAATTCTTCCCATATAGCAAGAGTAGTTGGAGAATGCAGCAAATCACTACCGAGGGAAGAACCAACTTTCTCTAGTGACTTAATTTTACCTTAAACGAGCTCATAATTGAAGCTAGTCCAACACTTTCTCTCCTTACATTAAAGCAGCATTGTTAATAGGAACCAAATAGGAGGCATGTATATAGTATTCTGTACTCCAGAAACCCCACTTTAAGCTGTAAAATAAAAATGTTAAATAATTTTAAGACAGTAACTCAAATCTTTAATTTAAGGTGTCAACGACACTATCCTGTGCACTTTTAAGCCCTGAAGCCAGGTGTGGTAGCACATGCCTACAACTTCTACAAAACTCTAGAGGCTGACGCAGGAGGATCACAGTGAGTTCAAGGCCAGGCTCCACTACCTAGCAAGACTAGTGAGACCCTGTCTCTAAAGAAAGTGCATGTGCGAATCTCAATTTGGTATATTTCAAATGCTTAATGGATACATCTGCATACTGTTCAGATATTGAGCTGGGTAGCTTTAGAAAAAGAAATGAACCCTTCTACACCAAAACCTTTGCTTCTGTCAACAAATACACAAAATCTCATATCTATATTCTTTTTTAAAAAATTAAAAGTATCTTATTCTGGTAAACTTTTCACATGTATTTGCATGAGTACCCTTAAACTAATTTCTAAATTGGTAAGATTTACTTAGTGGCATCCTTTTACTAATTAAAAAAGATACATAGTGATTTACAGATTTCAGTAGATTTTGAAAAAGAAGTTTAACTTTACTTTAAAGCGGTTTACAGGGTTGGCCAAATAGCTCAGCACATGCCCCGGCCTGTCGTGCGGGCCTCGCTCCCAGGTGCACTGAGAGGCAACAGAGACTGGATGTGTAATCCGAGCTCTTGGGATGCTGTAAACAAGCAGATAACGATGAGTCCAATCTAGTAGTAAGACACTGAACACCTGGAGACCCTTCCCTAAAAAACAAACAAAAAAAGCTGTTTATTTTAACCCTGTTTCTTAAGAACGAGTTCCCATTAAAAAAGATTTTGTACAACAAAAGAAATTAACAATCGAGTAAAGAGACACACAGGCCCATGATGGGAAAAAAAAAATTCAGCCAGTTGTTCCTCAGACAAGAGGTTAATACCTAGAAAATATAAAGAAAGGCTTGAAAAAAAAAAAAAAAAAAAAAAGGAGATCCACCAACTTCAAAGACCCAATCCAGGAAAAGCCATCTGGGACACATACATACTTTTCAGAAGAAGAAAATGCAAAAAGATGTATGAAAAGTGTCACCATCGTTGGCCACTTGAGAGATACAAATTAAACAACACAGAGACTCCATCTCCCTCAGAAAGAATATGCCTCATCAAGTAATCAACCAATAACCAGTGCTGGGGGTGGGAATGCTGCAGAGCAGAAGGAGCACTTCCCACTGCCGGGTGCATAGACCTACGCAACTACTGTGAAAATGCACAGTGCTTCCTCCAAGAGCTAGGCATAGGAGTCCTATTTGACCCAGCTATGCCTTTTCAGGATATCTTTCAAGCACAATTGAAATGTCATTCCCCGGATATATGTGTACCCACAATTATAGCAATTCCATTAGCCATAGCTTAAGCTTGGAAACAGCCCAAATGCCCATTCAACTAAGGAATGGATAAAAAATATGTGTGGTTTTTTTTTAACATAATGGACTACTACTTAGCCATAAAAAGGATATACTTAAGATATTTCTAGGTAAATTGGTTCAACTTGAGACCACACTCTCCAATGAAATACATCAGTCACACATGTATAAATACCACTTGGTTTCTCTGGTGTGAATTTCACCCTTAAGTGTGAATAAGGATCAAAGTGTGTAATACATACCGCAAAATAGGAAGAAATGTTTCAGAAGAAAGGGGAACAAAGGAGGGAGAAGTGAAAGGAAAGAATGGAAGAGGAAAAAGAAAGATAAAGGAGGAAAAAATGGAAACAAAACTTTGTAAATGAGGGGACGAGGGGTTGAAGCTTCCTGAGATGACAGAGAGGAATTGAGATAGACCATGGATGTACAAATCCACTGTGATGAATGTGTTCATTATGTCCATCTAAATTATACCAATAAGCTTGATTTTGAATAGGACTCAATTTTCTCTGTTTTATTGCTGTCACTGAATTCTTCTCAAAACCCTTCAACAGTAGACTAATGTAAAAATACCTTTTGGCGCCAACTTTGGTCAGTTCTATAGGTAAGCTAATTCTTACACACTTTAAGCATAATCTAATATACATATCTTTATCAAATAGATCCTAGCAATCTCTTCTGAAGCCACAGAAGGCAGATTAATTATTTTTCCACATGAAAGTTACTTAGCTTTTTAAATATTGACCATGGTGACCTAACTCTTCTGTTTAAATAGATGGAATCTTTAAAAAATTACTTGTATGTTATGGTATTGCAGAACTTCACATTTTTGTATCTTTCTCCTAGATATACTTGGGTTTCTTGAGCAGTGCTGTGTTTTTTTTTTTTTTTTTTTTGGCAGAACTGGGAATTGAACTCAGGTCCTTGCACTTGCCAGGGAAGTGCTTATTCTACTGAGCCATCTCCCCAGCCAGTGCTGTGTTTTAAAAGTTTAGAATCTCTAATAAAGCAGGTAATTCAAGACATAAACTATTTATTTTAACCAAGGCCCTTACCAGCTCCATCTCACTGCAGCATATTGTCCTGTTCTGGTTTTACCATCAAATTTGTTTCAACCTCCCACCCACTACTCTACAAATGCTTGCCCCCTTGTCGCTCTACTTAAGCAGCTTAACCCTGCCCCATCCCTAGACAGATAAAACTGCTGCTCACCCTCTAGAATCAGGCGGCAAGTACCAGTAGCTGTAAGAAGGCTTGTGTCCAGGTTGAGGAGGTGCCTGGACTCAGGCTCTCAGCAGGGTGCTCTGTGCTCCGCAAAGACCTGCCAGCTCTTTGGGAATCACCCTGTCCATTTCCCCTTATTTTGTTTTAGTCGTTAAGGGTGTGGTCAATGCGCAGAAACCAACCTAACCCAGTGTACTAGCAGAGAGTACCAATTCCTTATTCTTGGGAATATTGAGATAAACATACACACATTCCTCAGCCCTCTGGAGCGTAGCTTCAGTTCACAGCTGAGCTCTCTTTAAGTTTGGTTTTTTGGGCCGGCCCAATAGCTCAGCACATTAAAGTGCCTGTAAGCAGGTGCAGGGGCCAGGTGTTGATACCTGGGCCTGCCGTACCGGCCCCGCCCCCGGGGCACACTGAGATGACTGAGACTGGGCGTGGTGGTGCACGCCTGTGATCCCAGCTCTTGGGAGGCTGTAAACAGGAGGATCACTATGAGTCCGATCTAGTAGTGAGACCCTGAACACCATGTAGACCCTTCCCTAAAATACAAAAAAAGAAAAAGAAAAAGAAAAAGAAAAGAAAAGCTTAGCTTTTTGCTAGTAGACTTACTGGTCCTTCTTACCTCTGTGCTGATAAATTATCCAAGTGAGAATCAAGTTCAGAAGGGCTGTGCTTGGAGCAGTGGCCAACCACATAAAGA
Organism: Octodon degus; assembly: GCF_000260255.1. NCBI lineage: Eukaryota > Metazoa > Chordata > Mammalia > Rodentia > Octodontidae > Octodon > Octodon degus. The sequence continues at coordinate 3,838,859 of NW_004524684.1, read as the reverse complement.
GGAAGGCATAAAGGTCAATGGGAAGATTTCCTAATCAATTTACCCTCGGATATTTTCCCTCTCTTTTGAAACAAAGCTGGCCTCAAACTCAGAATTCCATCTTGCTCTCCATCCTCAGTCCCCTAAGTATCTGAACTTGGGTAAAATCTATAGATGAAGAACTACCGTGTTATACTATAGGGAAAAGGAATTTTTTCAAGTGGCTTTGTGTTTCTCAAAAAGCAAATTCCACAGGTGGACTGAATGTTAGCATTTCAGCATCTAATAATCTGGTGCACACTTGAACTACGGAGATGGAGCCCTCATGGAAAGGGTAGAAACGGACTGTAGGATCTGATTCGACTCCTAGCCAATAGTCTGCGGGAAAATGTACACCTCACTTCATTGCATGGAATGGAATTCTGCCAACTGAATGAAAAAATAAGCTGATTCTACCTCAGGTTCAACTTATATTTCTATTTGAGATATCCTTAAACACCATGGCACCATAACTCCAGACTTCTGACCTACGCAACAGTGAGACAATGGGTAAAGTTTGTTTTGAACAGCTACACTTACGATCATCACCTGAAAAAGCAAGGAAGCTCAAGAAAAGTACTTTGAATCCAATCCCCACTAAGTCAGATGAAGCACAGCTTCTGTCAGAATTTTTGTAGGTCCTTTGATTCATGCTGGGAATCATTGTGCTTTCTGTGTTCATTTAAATCAATCCACTAAAAACACCAACAACATTATTTTAATGATATCTAACTACATGGTAAATTTGACAAATTTCCCACAGCACTTCACATTTTTAAGGACATTTTCTTCTATTTAATTGGTAATCCTAATTGCTTAATAATAAATAATATTAACTAATGAACAGTTTTTCATATATTTGGAAAAATAGTAGGTTCAGTGACAGTCATAGGTAACCTCACTCTTCACAGACTGAAGTGTGAAAAACTATAAAGCTTTCATTTGAGAACATTTTCTGGTGTCCCTGCTGAAGAAGAGTCCTTGAGGGAGATGGTCCCTGAGATTCATCTCACTGTGCTCAGCCATCTAGGAACTCAGAGGCCACCACAGCCATGGTTCAAGGGGTCTGGCCATAACTTGAACAGGCGATAGACATTAGCAGTGCTGGTTTTATAGGTAGGCAAAATGAAAGGCCTAGAGGGTGAAGGAGACCTCCACAAAATATTCAGAAGAAGACCTGGAGGCCACGCAGCATGCCCCAAAGAGGCCCATGCGTTAAGCTGTGACAGTGAAGTTGGGAGTGCCCAAGAAGGTAAGGTTGCTGGAAACATGGTTCAGCTGCTCAAGAAAGACACAGACTATGGAGGTCAGGTGGGCAGCCACCAGCAGTGTCGTAGGAGTGGGGCTACCCAAGCAATCTAGAGCGCTCAGCCCATCGGTCTGCCCTGTGTGCTGGATGCGCAGCTCCGTGATTTCATGTGCGGTGGGAGGTCTCGGTCTTTCCTTAGTTCAATGCTTTTTCATCCTGGTATTATTCTCATTGAGAATGGGAATATTTATCCTGTGCCACTGTGTGATGAAGTATTGACTTTCACAGAGGTTCACTTGTGAGAAATAGCCTTGAGTCTCAGAAGTGACTCTGGACTTGGAATTTTCATCAGCAGTGGAACTGCTAAGACTTTGGCAGTGTTTAGAACTGGACCAAATGCAATTTGGATAGTGAGATACAGATGAGTATTGGACGGCCCAGACTCACAATGTTGTGGCTTAAATCTACAATGCACCCTCAGAAGATGCATGTGCCCTGTGGTGGACTGCCAGCTGGTGGTCAACTTGTTACACCCAGCTGAACTGCTCCAGTGTGGCAGTGGGAGTGGGAGGCCCCCTGAGGACCGCTGCTGGCAGCAGAAGATGCAGACCTGGAGAAGAGCCGGGAGAGGCTGTTAGCGAAGCAGCGTGGAGAAGCTGTCGGAACTGTTGGAAGCAGCTGGTTCTCCTGGGCTTTTCTGATAGAGGACCTTGTCACGCTGGCCTTCCTGATGGGAACTCCGCTTTCCTGCTCACCGTCGGAGCAGCTCAGGACCCCACTGCTTCTGAGGGTGGTTGTGCTGCTTCTCAGGGAAGGACGAGACAGAGTTCCATGGATGAAGGAGGCGGACTTCCAGCCACAGGAAGGGACGGCGTGCTAGGCCGTACAAGGACAAGACAGAGTTCCATGGAGGAAGGAGGCGGACTT
>NW_004524684.1:3833699-3836520 GCF_000260255.1 Octodon degus | reverse complement strand
CGTGCTAGGCTGTGCATACTGGAAGAGCGCACAGCAGCGTGTGTGACGGTCGGTCGTGTGAAGGGGCAGAGCCGCGCTGTGAAGGGAACCACAGGAATGCAGGGCAAAGGAAATTGCAAACGAATATTGAACTTTGGCGTCTACCTTTTAAACATCTATAAAGATTATTTTTAAAGTTTGTTTTACTGATGCAATTAATAGATTATCGTTGTGGTATCATTTTTACTGTGTTATCAATTATGTAGAACTAGTTGAAAAATTAAATGGAGAATTTATCTCAGTGGAAGATAATCTTATCATTAGTTTTGAGCTATGTGCTCAGAGTAACGTCCAGGAGTAAGCCCTTGACGTTTTTCACTTTCGCTCTCTTCCCCAATTCATTCTTTCTTTCTCTCTTTCCGTTTACTTTATTTATTTATTTATTTATTTATCTATTTATTTATTTATTTTTATTTTAGGGAAGGGTCTACAGGGTGTTCACGTTCTCACTACTAGATCGGACTCGTAGTGATCCGCCTGTTTACAGCCTCCCAAGAGCTGGGATTACAGGCGCGCACCACCACGCCCAGCCTCAATTGCCATCTCTGCGCGCCCCAGAGTTGGGACCAGTAGGGCAGGTCGGGGATCGAACCCCCGGTCCCTGCGCCAAGTTGTGTTTCATTCGCGTGATTCTGACTGGCAGTCCCAGCGCAGCGCCTGCAGCAGCTGCTGTGGGCTCCGAGTGCCTCCAAAGAATGGAGGGAAGAGCGAGCCGCGGCGCATTCCGGGTGCGGCGGAGGCGTCGCTGAAGCTCCCACTCGTTGCCTTTATCCAGACTGCTGGCCCTGGATGGCTGGAAAGCTGGCTGGGAATGTTATCTTAGGGGACAGCGCGTTAGCAAGAGACGGCGAGCTTGTTGTTACGCACATGGGAGAACCACGCGCACTGGTGGAATAGAAGCCATGGTTCCTCAACAGTTTGGAATCTGGCTCACATTTTTAGATCTTTGGTAAAATCTTCTAATTTATTTTTCAGTCTCTTTCTTTTCATTTTGAAATGTATTACTGTTTGTTCATGTCCTTCTGTTGAATTTGTTTCCAGATTTGCTTTCTATAATTTCAAATTCCAAATCATATTCATTCCTTGTGTTCATTGTTCAGACTCATCAGGGTTTATCTCGGTCTGAATTAGTCTGCTAGGATGGCCGGGGCAGCCCACCTCAATCAGAGAGTTTCACAGAAACCCATAGCTCACAACCCCCGAGGCTGGAAGGCCAGGGGTCAGGTGCCCACGGGTGGCTTCTCAGTGCCACGCGGGAGCGCCTGCCCCGGCGGATTCCAGCGGTCTCTGCCAGTCCTCGCGGATGCAGGCTCCCTGCACACTGCTCTGTGTTCATCTCCACGCGCTGCTGTCTCTCCGCGATGGTCTCTAAGTATTCTTTATGTAAGACATCAGTCACGTTTGGTGCGGGCTCGCCCTGACGCTCTTGCTTTAACTTGATAACCTCCGTGAAGACGCTGTGGCCGCGAAAGGCCTCTTTCTGAGGTCCGAGGGCTTCGAAATTTCACACGGGGATTTCTGGAGGGCACTGCTCAACTCGTCAACATCATGTCATCTTAGGAACGTGCTACGGATTTCTTTGCCGGGGCTACAGCATATTTTAAAAGACTATTTATTTGTCTCTATTCAACAAAAGGAAGATTAGGAATCAAAAAGTTTATTTGCAGTCTATGTGGTAGGGAGAGGTGGACAAAGCAGTTCACCTGTTTTCCTAAGCACACCGGGCCCCGACGACCTGCAGAGCAAGTATCACCTGCACACCATGAGAACCTCTCTAACACTTTGGAGCCCCGGGATAGTTTGCTGCGTTGTTTTCTTACTGTGAATGATGGAGCCTAATGCTTCTGTACAGCTTCCTCTGTGTCCATCATCATGCAAGCAGTTTTCCATTACCTCCTAGACTCTGCCTCATCCTGGGCCCCTAAAGTCTTTGTAAAGCAAAAGTTAGTGTGCAGGTACTTGGTTATGAAAATGTTTGAGAGGTGCGAGGTGAAGGACACGTCCATGAGAGGGTGGCAGATGCTACTACAAGGCTAACGGCTCAGTCTACTTGGTCTCCTTCAGAAAAAGCCAGGCAGACTGTGTAGATCAAAGCCCAGCAGCCCTCCTTTCAGTTTCGAGGGCTCTGGAGTCCGAGGTCAATGCAGTGCAGACTCAGGGTCAGCGCTGAGCATCTTACAATGACCTTCATGGGAAAGGTGGCATAGGACCTCGCTCGGACCTCTTGTAAAGGTGCTGGTGACTGAATCTCCTCTCAGAGGTTCTCCTTCTCAGTGCTTTCACACTGGGGATTAGGTCTCAACATAGGAGTCTTTTGGCAACAAACAAACATTCAATCTATTGTTGTTATCAAGGAGGCCAATGCTAGGAGCACTAGTGTGGGCCCTCCCGTCGGCTGGGTCTCCTGAAGTGTGCTATGAAGCAAGAAGTGCTAACCATATGCAGAAAGGAGAATTAACCTGCCCATCTTCCCATGCTCCATGAGGCCAAAGGGGCCAGTGTTGTTATCTCCTAACAAGTTCACCGTATAGTTTAGATTTATAGTTCTCACTTGCAATTACTCTCATCCTTGCTGGTTCTCTCCCTCCCTCTCTGTCTGTCTGATCCCCTCTTTCTCACTCTCTCTCCCTCTTTCTCACTCTAGCTCTCTCCCTAGCTCTCTCTGTCCCTCTCTATGTCTCTCTCCCTTTCTCCCCCATCTCTCTGTCTGTCTGTCTGTCTGTCTGTCTGTCTGTCTGTCTCTCTCTCTCTCTCTCTCTCTCTCTCTCTCTCTCTCTCTCTC
>NW_004524684.1:3831646-3833599 GCF_000260255.1 Octodon degus | reverse complement strand
TCTCTCTCTCTCTCTCTCTCTCTCTCTCTCTCTCTCTCTCTCTCACTTAGAAACTCCTGAAGTCGTCATTTATGTGGCCACAGTCTGGTAGCAGCGCATGTTCACCAGTGGGGTCATTGCATGGGTGACAACCATGGATACCAGAGGAGCACTTCATAAAGCTTACCTAAGGTGTTTGCAAAGTTCCCCTAAACCTGCTTTCCTTGACCTGAAACCTCTACTTCATGCCTTGTTTATTACTTTTTTCCCCCATATCTCTGAAAGTCACATTTTGACTTGATAATATTGCTTCATTATTTCTTGAAAAAGAGAAAACCCACAGGTCAGGCCTGCCATCTTTCCATAGCTGCTTGCTCCTCACAAGCTGTGTGCACACCATCATTTTGGCTCATGCTGCCAGGAGTGATGCTGCCCAGATCGCTTTCTTGGATGAGAAAGCTCTCGTCGGAAGTGCCGTGCATCTGTGTTTCAGTGCCTGTCACAGCTTACAGTTCACAGCTTACAATTTTATTTATTCTTAATTTGTTTTGTGTTGCTCTCCCAAACTATAAGTAGGAAACTCCAGAGAGGAAAGACTCACTTATAGATTTCAGATCCATAATTCAAACTATACAACAGGTGACATTTCTGCCTTTAAAGACCTACAAGCATTTTTATAACTTCGTAGTAGAACTCTAAAAGGTAGCGAGGTACAGTGGCGCCTGCCTGCACTCTGTCACTCTGGAAGCTGAGGACCATGAGGCTAAGGCCACCGTGGGCACCATAGCATGATGGTATTTCAAAACACAAAGAGAAACAATAGTTTTACAAACTTCTTAATAAAGAAAATAATTTATAGCTCTCTAAGGGTATAATTTATACCAACATAAATATTTTAGACTTACTACTTTAGAACCACAAAATGAATGCCTGCAGGTAGAAAAGATGGAAAAATTATACAATGCAATATTATATATACATGCATAAATATGGTGGTGAATGTATTTATAAATACATATTTTAATGATTTATGTATTTGCTATTTTTATAATCCTAATTATCATCACTTTGATGAATGAATTAATTTGTCTTTACCTGACAAGATTATTGTTAGACAACTAGACAGTCACAGTTTCCAGGACAGGTAAATTTATTGAGTTCAAGAGGCGAATTCCAGAGGGAAAAAAAGTGAAAATTACTTGATTTGTGATCAATACTATGTCACAGATGTAATTTTTTGTTCATACTTAGGTGCAGTGATTCAGCCCTACCAATGTATTCCATGATGGACAAAAACCAAACTTCATAAATTTTTTTTTCTCACTTTTATTTTTTGGTACTGGTGATCAAACTCAGGGCCTTCCTTCCGCTTGCCCAGCAGGCGCTTACGCTGCTGAGCCATCTCCCAGCCTACAGAAGGTGTGCGGGTTTGTTTTCTGTTTCTAATCAACACTGCGTTAGGGTTTCCAGGGGAGTGGATCCAATCACATTACGCATATGGCTCAAGAAATATCTGTGTGCTGAGCTCACATGCGAGTGGCTTCAGGCCTGCAGCTGGTCACAGAGCGCTGGCGCCTTGGTCTGTGCGCAGTGACCTGACCTCATGTGTCTGGTCTCTCACGTCTACACCTTGAAATCAGTGTGTCACGCTCAGTGCCGTGTAGTGAGATGTGATGAGTGTACTGAACAAAACTATTTTAGCCCATTACAAATAAAGGGTTGAGGGATGCCCAGATAGCTCAGTGGACGAAAGTGCTGGCCAGGCAGAGCCCAGTGGCTGGGTTTGATCCCCGATGTGCGATGCTGGCCCTGTCCCCAGGGCACATTGAGATGGCGACTGACACGGGGCGTGGTGGTGAGTGCCAGTAATCCTGGAACTTGGGAGGCTGAAAACAGGAGCATCACTATGAGTCCTATCTGTGTAGTGAGACCCTGTAGACCCTGCAGACCTGGTGTCAAATACACTGTATATAT
>NW_004524684.1:3818210-3831546 GCF_000260255.1 Octodon degus | reverse complement strand
TTTTGAAGTTTTGAAAAGCGTATTTTTAAATTTTCCATAAAGAGCACAGATTACATCTCAACTGGGCCCAAATAATCCCAAGACTCCCTGTGCCTTATGATTCAACTGAGTTTATGCTTTCCATTATACCAGAAGAACTGCGTCCATCTCATCTTGGTTATTTTTCTCTTGTTTCTAGGACAAAATACCCAACACCCAAAATGAAGGAAGAAACGGTTTACTTAGCTCACAGTTTGCAAGGCTTTCAACCCATACTCAGGTGGCTCTGAGGCAGAATGGCACATGGCAGAGGGCAGCAGTTCATGGTGGCAGAAACAGCAAAACAGCAAGAGCAGAAGGGAGGAGCAGCGGCAGGAGCAAAGGAGGAGCAGTGGCGGGGAGCAGGGCTCTCGGCCTCCCTTGTGCTGCATGCCGGCTATCTGCCCTGGGCATGGGGGGAGGGCACTACCACTTGTAATGCCAGCAGCACTTACTCATACTCCCAGCACTGGATCATGAATTAATCACGAACTCTGGAAGCCCGCCCCAGTGACTACATGAGGCTTTAGGGGGAACGCTTTAACACTGACCTTAACACTCATGATGAAATGTAGACTATGCTTTATATTGAATAATTTACACTAAAGTTAAAATAAAAGTACTGATAAAGCGTGACTTCCTATAATTTTTATCTGTTACCCATTTTAACTTTTTAATTTTAGCTGCAAAAAGTTATAAGCATTGCATATAAAGAGTTGATGTGACTCTTGAGGGTGGTGTGTAATTTCAGTGAAATCAGATTACATATTATAATTAGATGATCATTTATTTATTAAGCATGAAGGATTTTTCTAGATTTCCAACATTAGAGAAATAAAATACAAAGCAAAGGCCTGCTGAATTCTATTAATACTTCATTCACATCCTTAGTTTTCACATGAAATTTGTTGTTTAATGACTAGAAAAAATAGATAAGGATCCACATAGATTCTGGAAGCTTGGAGAACAAATGCTCTTCCTCTTATATGCCAGACTGATCCAGAACTGAGAGCACACGCAATCTGGATAGAACTTGGAGTGAGAATCCTTGCTTCTGTGTCCTAGATGTAGGAAGTTAGCTCTGGAACTATTCTAAGGAGGGAATAAGGACAAATACACATTTGACATTAATGTGCAAACCACTGTACTCAGTGAGCCATTCTGTTACCTGGTGCATATACATGCAGAGAATCTCTGGTAGTATATATACCTTGTTTGATTGCTTGTTTGTTTGTTTGTTTAGACAGGATCTCTCTAAGAAGCTCAGGCTGGCCTTGAACTCATGGCGATCCTCCTGCCTCAGCCTCTCCAGTTCTGGGATTGCAGGTGTAAGGCACTATGCTCTGCTAAGCCTTGTTTTGTTATTTTAACACTTGACTATCCAGGTTAAGATGTCGAAAGTGTGACATGTTGCTGAAATATGATTCGGCCTCCACTAGACTCAGTGCTGTTATCCTGTGCAGCTTGTAGTTATATGTTTCAAAATAACCTTAAAGTGTGTGTGTGTTAAGGTGGCCACAGTCATGCACTGCAGTTTTCTAGAACTTAAATTTTACTCTTTACTAAATGCATTAGAACTCTTTTGGAAAAATGATTTGGTTTACCTGGTATCCAGGACAAGCTATTGGCGGGTGTGCTGCATTGATCCAAGCACTCAGAAGGGAACTACGGTCCTAAAGGGAACTAGAGGTGCACAACTGTTAGACGCTGGAGATCCGGAGACTAACCAGGCCTCCTGCAGTGCCTGCCTCATGGCGCATCAGGCCGGACGGGCACGGTGTAGAGCTGGAGGCGCCCACACCTTTGTGAGGTTGCCCAGCTCATTGCTTCCTTCACCCAAGTCCCCTGATAGCCGTAGAATCCAGGCTGTCTCATCCCCTAATCTCTCCAAGCCTGAACCTGAGGACATCTACCCTCCCCTTCACGGTGCTCTGTTTTCCCAGTTCCCCTCCCACTAGGTCTTCAGTAGAAAAATCACATAATCTACCGTCATGTGTCCCAGTGGCACCCACTGATGCTGTCTTAGAATGCTTTTTCCCGTTTTGACACCAAGTTGCTGTTAGCCTTGTCAAAACTATTGAGATCCCAAGTTCCTTCTTTCTATTACCTAGAATAAACTGAATGAGATAGGGATAGTTTATCATCCTTGAATTAGTGGTACAGATATCTTGGGATGCCGTTAGTGCTCTAGAATTGTTTCTGCCTCCCTTCACTTTACATCTTTTATAGGGATGTGGGGAGACCTGAACATTTTTGCCTTCTTTGCTTATCTTGTTGCTGACACAAAATACCCCACAGTCAAGGTTAAAGGGTGAAAAGTCCGTTTGGCTCACTGTTTGCTGAGGCTTTTGTCCAAAGGCAGCCGGCTCAGCGGCAGGCTGGGGTGGTAGCGGGGCATCGCAGGGGACAAAAGCCCCCTCAGTAAAAGGACAGTGACGTAATGGAGAAGGGGGAGCACCACGAGACCAAAGCTGCTCTCTTCCTGTCCCTTGTGCTCTATGGCTCTACGCAGGCCACGCGGCCTTGGGGTGAGTAGCCCCTCACCAGGCGGCCCCCCAGATCCATCCCCTTGGAAAAGCCCCACCTGTAACCCCATGAGGTTTTCAGGGCACATCGAGACACAAGCCAGTACCTTCCACAAAAATCACAAAATTATTGACATATTCTCATTTCTATTTCTTCCCTGAGTATTTTGGATATTTCACGTTCCTGTGGCACTTTTACACTTTTCTGTTATAGTGTGTATCTATGTGCTTAGTGTTTTGGCCAAAACTAAGTTATGGTATTACTTCAACTTCAGTTCTTGTTTCATAAATGGTGGTAGATAATTTTACAGACAGTTATTTTTTGGTATTTATAACAATGCTTTCTTTCTTGCTTTTGCAAAGATTTAATTTCTCCAGGTATGTGTATGATTTATTATATTTTTAAACATACAACTTCTTAAGTTGTTAAACATATCCTTTATTATTTTGCTTCATATGTTAGCTTCTGGTTTTATTTTCTTCCCTTTTTTCTAGCTTAACTTATTAATTTTTTCTAATCTGTCGATTAGAAATATTAACAATTACCTTCATCCATTCTGCTTATAAAAACTGCTTTTAGTGCTCATTATTTCTAAATATTTTGTTTCTATTATGATTAATTTTCAGTGCTTGATTTCTTTAGAAATAAGTCATTTTATTTGTCTATTTTTGCATATTAAATCTCTACTTTATTTCTTCCACTGTTTTGATTTTGTTTTCAGGAACATAAATTGCCCATTCAAAGTAGGATTTAATGTAATGACGACCAGAAAATCCAAACAATCTAATTAATTCAACCTTAAATTTCAGAAGTGCATCCGGGCTTTATCTTGATGGTTTTGTGATATATTCACTTTACTTATTGAATTTTGTGGAAAAAAAAAGGAGTCTTTAATTGCCTCCTTCTCTTACTCAGGTCTTCGTCATAAGCTTTTGAAATAAAGTAAAGGACTGCAGAGGACAAACCCTATATTAACATTTTAGTTAGTGAGATTTCTCCACAATGCTTAGAAAACGTACTCCAGCGTGGAGGGGAGAGAACAGAGGGAAGAAGCCAGGAGGTTTCAACGCCGCTGCTGCTTCCGGCCGGCCGAGCCAAGGGCTGCACGCCCTTCTCACAAATAGTAAAGTGAAGCAGCCTTCCCTACGGCAGAGCTCCTCGCTGATCACCGAAGCCTCCTACTTCAGAATGTTTTGTTTTAGCGATAGTGCTGTTTCCCTCAAGCACAAGAGGAATGCAAATCTGTTCTCTGCGTACTCTGAAGTAATAGTCTTCAGTAAGAGTCGCCAGCATACACTGAGAAAAATAGCGCCCACTTCCACTTCAATATGATAAAAAAAATCAAACAAACAAACTACATATTCCTTTATAACCAAAAGCTTTAACTAGTTTACAAACTGTGGTGTGACAGTTTATTTATTCATAACGTCCATTGTAGTTATATAAGCCTAGTGCTAGTTCAAAAACATAACCAGGCTTCCATATTGTGATTTAATGGAATTTAGAAGAATTTTGGATCTGCAAATTTTAACTTGTTCAATAGAAAACTACAAAATTTATTATTTTCCCCTGAATTTTTACACGGCTTCAACAGTGCAGACTAAAAGTCAAATGAAGTCACTCCCACTCAAGTCCCTCCTCAAGCAGCAATGGGCTGATTTTCCAGATTTCCACAAGATCAGGAGAGAGAGAAAAGCAAAAGGAACACTTCCCACACTGTGCCTGCCGCACAGCTGCAGCTGCCCTAAGCCAGGCTCCCCTGCTTTGACCTTCCCACGGCCAAGGTCATCAGGAGTCTCAGGAGGACCACTTATCATTTCTACTTCTCCGTTATTATATCTCTCAGTTCTATCTGACAAGGGAAGAAACTTTGTTTTATTTTTCTTTTAATTTGCACAAAAAAGTTGAATGTATCTACAGGCACCAGAGAATATTTTGGTACATGTTCACATTCTCCATTGTTCAAATAAAAGAAGATGCCCAAAGAGATTGCTTGGTTTTTTGCTCCTTAAACCCTATCTTACCACCCCTTTCTTGTTATGGAATAAAGCTTCGTCCAGTAAAATCCACCCAATTAAGACCTTTAAATTAAATTATATCTTTGTTCTGTGAAGAAGTCAAGTTTTAAAGTTGAAAGTACATATTTCTGTTATTATAAATACTCTTAAAAATGTAAAACTTTAGTAAATAGCAAATATTTCAATTTATAAATAAATCTTCCTTCCTGACATGATGTTTTACATTATAGACTCTAAAATGTAGTTATAATTCTTTGCATAAACATTTCAGTGGTAAAATGTTAGAAATATCTCATGGTCTCTAAAACATATCCTGCATAGACTGACCCAGATGTAAGCAGTTCAGTCCTTCTGTGTGTTCTGCAGCGTGCAGGAGCACACATTGAGCAGAGGGGTCTGAGGCAGCCCGCACAACTCTCCACAAAACATAAATGAATAACAATACAATGTTTATTCTGCCTACCATTTTTGGGATTTACTGTGGGTTTTACTGTGCTTTTCATTAATTATTTGTGACAACTGACAGCTCTTTGGAAGGTTTAAAAGTAGCAATGGCCTACACAGAATATTTCATTTTAAATAAAATGTATTTATTTTGAATTTTAAAAATATTCTTTATTGTGATCGTGTTTCCCCCTAGTTATTATGGGCTAATTAGGCCCACAATCTCCCAAAGAAGTGGATGGCAAATGCTTAAATAAAATGATTTCAGGGCTCCAGGCGGATCCAAGCCTTCTCACAGAGATTTTCTGGGGTTTAAGACAAAGAATTCCTCTAGCCAGCCTATTTATCACATTGTCAAACAAAGGAGGGGGTACTGCAGAGAACACAGGAGTCTAGGTGGGCCTTGGCAATCCCTCTAGGACTGCTCCAGGTAACACGTATGCTCACTTCCAAGAACTGTGCTGCTCCAGGAAGCCCTTCGCCGCAGGAGTGGGAAGTCCACAGCGTCAGCCTCCCGTTAGATCACTGAGGTTGGGGCCAAGTGTCCTCAGTGTGGCTTTACCTCATCCTTGGAGGGGTCCCAACTTCACAGGCCAATACAGACCCCAGCGAGACCAGCAGCTAAGAGGCTGTCTTTCTATGAGTTCGCTGCCCGCCTCCAGACAGGAGCCTGCACCTTGGGCGAGCCCACACGTAAACATGAAAAGGCAATTAGTCATATTAAACCCGGCTCAGAGTGGTCTCCATCAGCTCCTAAATTGTTAGTGCTCACTTTGCTCATGAGCATAGCGCTGTAGCTCCAAACCCCTATTTTGATTTACTTTACCTCCGTCCTTGTGCTTGAGTGCAGGGCCTCAGATGTTCCCGGCAGGCACTGTGCCTCTGAGACAAAACGCAGTCTCTCAGTAACAGCACTGTGTTGAGGAAGACAGAATCACAGCTTTTGTCATTATAAGGTTGCAGACTTACTCTGAAGACATTTTAATATGATTAGGAGGGTCTAAGCATTTAGAGATCTGATCTTTCCAAGTCTAGGTTAAGGAAGGCCCTGCAACATATCTTTCTTGTGTTGATCTATAGAAGATGAATTTTATAAGCTTGTGGGTGAGGTGGACAATCCACAGCACTGCTTCTCAACTTCAGTGTGACCATCGCACACGAGTGTGTGACAGTGACTCAGCCAGCACGCTGGCACCGATAGAGAAGCCCACTTGGAGAACTGGTTCACCTTTGCACCCACAGATAACACAGTCACGCGTCTGCAGTACGGTATTGCATTTACATTACTACAGTCTCTCCACATCCTTCACTAATTTTTTTAATTTGTATTTTGAGACAGAGTCATGCAAAATTGTACAGCTGCCCAAATTAGGCTCAGAACTGTGCCCCTCCTGCCTCAGCCACACAGCGGCCTTCCAGAGTGCTGGGATGACAAGCCTGCACCGCCAGTCCTGGATCACAGATTTCATCCTATTGAACACTGTTTGGACTAGAGTTGGAGATGAGCCTTTCCCACTTCAAATAAACCACCAATGTCATTTTCTGGTTTCCTCTGTAAGCTCCAGGGGGCAGGATGACCTGCTCCATGCACAGTTGTCTGCCAAATGCCAGGGCCCTGCTTGGCACAGGGTGGACCCTAAATAAGCAGCTCTTTAACTTCTCAGTGTATTAAGATTCAATTTAATCTAATGTAGTACTACTGAAAGAAGAAAGATACAGTAAATAATCAAGCAGGAATCTTGAAGACCTGCTTTCTTTCTTAGCCTTAATCCCAAATGGCAATTTGCCTTGTTCGGAGTAGCTCGGCTGGTTGAGGCACGGACGCAGACCCTGCCTACACTCAGTCTGTAAGGCTCGGGGCAAGCATCTGCTCTCAAGTGCCACCCTGGTGTCGCACAACACTTTGCACAGACACAGCGGACTTGGGATTCTCAAAGCACATTTGACTTGGGGTATATAATAGATCGTTTAACCAACAGAAATAGACTTTTCTTTCAAATTAAATTATTTTTTTTTAAAAAAAAAACATAAATAGTGGAGTTTGTAGACCAAGTCTCCCCATGTTGCCCAGGCTGGCCTTGAACTTCTGGGCCCCTGTGATTCTGTGGAATCAGCCTCCCAAGTAGCTGGGCCCACAGCGCATGCTGCCCATCCTGACCTGTAGGAACGCTGAGAGGTCTGGGAACTGTGCAGCCGCGTGTGTCCCAGTATGTCTTGTGCTCCTCCAATAGAACACCGAGACAGGGACAGACGCAGCGAGCAGAGACTGGTGTCCTCACAGGCCTGAAGTATGGGAAATCCGAGATCAAGGCCCTGATGTCTGCGGGGGCCTCCTCCTTGCCCTCCTCTGTGCAGAAGGCAAAAGGGCCACACTTGGGCTCTGAATCGGCATCAGTCAGCACCACGAGGGTACCCTGCAGCCTACGCGTCTCCCACAGACCTGTCCCTCCACATTGTTGCTCCAGCAATTACATTTTAGCATGAACCTTGGAGAGAACAAACATTTACATCACTGTAGGAGCTATGATCTCCCGAGGTGCAATTTGTTTTTACTGCAACATAAAATTTGAAAGCTGTTTTTAAAACATTTTCTAAAATCATGAAACACCTTAGGCATGAATCTCTATAAAGATTTCACTCCTTGACCGGCAATTATATTTAATTTTTGCCTTTTTATTTAATAAAAGGTCCATGAATACCAACAGTTAGCGCATGCATCTGCAGCGTGGCATTTGTAAAGTTCATCAAGAACATTTATACATTATGTGTCAGTTGGGAGCGTACCATGTTCACTCTGATTTCCAAGTACCATTTAGCCAAGGCACTGTCTGCTGCAACAGAAGTGTCACGCTAGGGCATTTGTTCCTCAGTATCTCCACTGCAAATCTACCATTCTAAATTTTCTTTTTATTCAGTGTACTTTTTTACTACTATGTTTCCTTATATCTTAACATCAATGTTTAACTGGCTAGATGTACATTTTCATCCTGCATAAAGGCCATTTACTTATCTTTAGTGCTTTCTAACTGTGGATATGCAGACTTAGCACCGGCTAGCCACACACTACGCTCTATTCTGGTGCTAGGAGAGGGCCGAACAGCAGCTGTTTTGCAGGTCCACTTATAAGGAAGCTTGCTGAGTGCTATTACATGATAGCACGCTGAGTTTTTCTTGCACTGGGAATTCTATAGTCATGTCTGAATATTGATATTAATTTAGAAGTAATAGCTTGTGTTTAGGTTATTTGGGTTAAAAACTATAAACACCTTAATGAATGTATACAGAATGACTCTAATGAACTTGCAGTTTGCAAGGGGAAAATTACTTTTTTTGTGTTTTTTACTCTGCGGCGCTAGCTAGCGCTTTCCCAGTGAGCTACATCCCAGCGAGAATGTCCACTCACCAACAGCCAGTGTCGCTTGGACTCGCGGGACATTTGCAGGTTTACACTGTAAGCTCCAGATGGAGAGAAGAACTTGATTGGCTGAACCATAGTGTGTGCACCACTCCTTCCCATTCGCTCTCCATAAAGGGCACTGCGCTGGCTAGTAGTAGACGTGTAGTACATCAGAGTAGGTTCTACTTACAGCTAAAAGTTAGAATGGTACCCTTTCACTGGGGCCAGTAGAAGGTATAAAACCCTAAATGAGAGTAAAATGATTTACTATGCCTGACATAGCAAGAAAAACCAGTCTTGTCTTCATGTTCTTGCAATCCCTCCACTCTCTAGAGTGATGGAGCAGCCTCTGCAGATGCCCATGTTCCAGGAACCCTGGGCAGAAAGAGCTCAAGTCCTTCACAGTGGGAAACAAGCCTGCCAGGCTGCCCCCAGTGCTGCACTGAGCCCCGGGATCCTCTCACTGTAAGTCCCCAGCTGTCTGCTACAGTAAGTCCCAATCTGCTTGATAACACACTCAATGCCTCTGACTGCAAGATGGGAGCTCCGGCAGAGACCACGCAGAGCTGTTCATCAGTACTGACTTCCTTAAAAACCCAATTCTCGGTGTTCTTCCTGGGGCTGGCATCTCTTAGATCACTACCAGGAGGTATTTTTCTTACATAAAGAGGACACTGAGTCTCAGATGTAAACACACACAGTACCAGTAGTGAAAGCGTAGGTTTTTTTTTTTTTTTTTTTTTTTTCCAGATTAATAAAGGATAGATCTCTTTACTAAAGGCAGAAGAGGTACATTTTTTTGCATCTGAATACTGGCATATATTAAAATTTCAAGAACAACTATAAAAATGTAAACAGAGAAGAAGCCTAGATGTTCCTCGCGACCAGTTCAGTATTTCTGCCAAGCCCAGCTGGTCTTGGCTTCTCTGCACTTTTTATGAACCCAGTTCTGCCACTGATGCCGCTGAAATGGAGCTCAGGAAGGCCTGGAGTTAGGAAGGCATGAAGTCACTGTGCGGCCCAGGAATGATCGGGCACCTACGGTATTCAAGGGGTCAGAGAACAAGAAGCATGATGTGAATTTTGTTCTTAAAATTGTACAACATAATTAAGAAACTGAGTCTTTGATACCCAAGAAGCAGAATAAAAACAGCTGGCTATGAAACTGTAGTGTTATAGAATTCACCACGTGAATGATTGTTAGAGCCTTACCAGTAATTTGTGAATGGACAAGCTTGAAGTGAAAACTTCCCGTGGGAGACCAGCAGTGAACGCACATGGCTTGCGGTAAGTGTTCAGCTCCCGGGGCAGTGCCTGGCCCACGACGAGACCATGGGTAAGTTAGTTGTTTAGATAAGCAAAGATGGTGTGCACTGCATACAAGGAGTGAAGGTTGCCTCCTTCTGGGGGGTTTCCTTGAAGGCTAATTTTGGCCTCTTTTCCCTGGTTCTCTGGTGACTGCTCCTTCGGTCCTTGGGCCACCTCAGGGCCACCTCTAATTCATGCTTCCTAATTGTGAAGAGCTGATGGCATAAGTATATGCTTTTTTCTTTTCTTCCCTTTTCCTGGGAAAGAAACTCTCCTATCTATTTTAATTAACAAAAATTGTTCAAAAACACAAAATAATCATTCCTGATGCCACTTCACAGTGATCACCATGTACAGCACCACGGCTCCTCAGGCCTACGGGGCTCCCAACAATGAGGAGTAAGGAGGAGAAGGGAATTAACAAGAGGTCTTGGAGTGAACAGGGGAAAAATACAATTAATGATATGTGGGCATTGCTGTAATATTTGCACTCAGCTATCTTGTCTTAACTCCAGGTAATAAGAATATTTATTCAAGTTATAATTTACAAAACATGCTTCAAATATAGTTATTAAAAATATGAATTAGTTTTTAAGATGTTTTTCTTGTATGTTTGGTCATTCTTTCTTTTCTTGCCCTCGTGACCGAGCTCAGGGCCTCACACATGTCAGACAAATGTCACCCGGAAGCTACACCCAACCCCGAAGGTTAACCTTGACATTCAAGTGTTTGGGAAGTAGATTTTCTATATGTCAGGACACTAGCATTTGTTTTCAAGTGAATACTAATATTCGAACATTTAGTTAACTGTATGTAATTTCTTTCCACCAACTTAAAAAAATGACCCCATCTTCTGAATACATGTAGGTACATGTGCACTTGCATACCAGCTACACGCTCACTTTACCGATCTGTGTGTACTCTCACAAATGTCATACTAGGCTGGAGAGATAGCTCAGCGGACCAAGTGCCTGCGCAGGCAAGCTAAGGGACCACGGTTCGATCAGCCAGCCCACCCCCACCCCCGGGTGCTCCGAGCTGGCCACGGAGACTGGGCATGGTGGCACACGCCTGTAATTTCAGCACGGGGGAGGTGGAGACAGGAGGATCACTACGAGTGAGACCCTGTACTAAATAAATTATAAAAAGTCATACTGCTTAATTGTTTGGTCATAAGATGAGGGAGGATAAATTATACCTCATTTTTTTCTGTAATATTTTCTAGTATATTAATATATTTCCAAATATTAAAATAAACAGCTTGACATCAATGCACCTACACAAACACGTATCTTGCTATGCCCTAAGTGATATTGCATAGACTGAAAACTTTATTACAAGGACACTACTTTGAACTTTTCCATTTTAAACCACGCTCTTACTGTTTTTAATATTCTATAAGGTCTTTAAAAGCTCTTGCTATGACTACTTGTAATTGTTTTCTATCTTTGTCATTTTCACTAGGCTTTTTACAGTGTATCTATGTCGTTGTTGATGATATGTGAAATAAATAATCTATACTTTATTTTCTTCTATTTTCTCTATCTTTGCACTTTTTTTTTTTTTTTGCATAACTGGGGATTGAACTCAGGCCTTTGCTCTTGCCAGCCACGCCCTTATTCTACTGAGCTATCTCCCTGGCCCCTATCTTTGTATTCTTATAATATTTATAACAACAATTCTCTGGTTTCCAAAATTTTTCTGCAAATACGATTGTTTTCAATTTGAAAATTTTGTTTCTATTTGCCCACAGTTAGTTTTTCAAATACTATTTTATTATAGCTACCTTGATTACCGCTTCCAAGCAAGCTGCGCACTGGATGAAGGCGGCAAGCTGTGCTCGCCTGAGCCACTTCCGGCGCAGCACTGGTGAGACGCTGTCCTACCGCGGGCTTCCTGACAGAGCTAGATTCGGAATGCAAAGCGGAGAGCAAGTTTCAGCTTTCTACGCCCCATTTGTGCAATGAGAATCCTTCAGCCATGTTTCTTTATTTCTGTTACTGTTTTTATCACTCAACTGTATGTTTAGCTTAAAAACTACAGCCAATTATTTATAGCATCAATTTTCACATAATGTGACTCATAGTATGTTGTCACTCCAAAAGCTCTTTACTTACACATTGAGAACAGCTGATAACATAGCTTTACAATTGCAAATGGAACCATTAGCTATCACACGTAAAGTGCTCTTTTAGTCCCACAAGAGCATACCAAATAGATACTGATTTTGTCCTAAATCAAGATATGATTAAAAGTAAAATGAGGAAAGCAATCATAAATACTCCAAAAAGCATTTTAGAATTTCCATAATATCTCATACTTTCACCAGTAATTTAGGGCAATTTTCTTTTTTTAAATTTTAGTACAGGGTTTACAGGGTCTCACTACGTAGGTCAGACTTGTAGTGATCCGCCTGTGTTCAGCCTCTCAAGTGCTGGGATTACAGGCATGCACCACCATGCTGTCTCAGCACACCCTTGGGGTGGGGTCAGCACAGCATGCTGGGGATCGAACCCCAGCCACTGGAAAAAAAAATTTAATAGAACCACAGATTTGTTTTTTAGTCTGATCACCGATCTTACAAAATAGATCAATACAGCATGATATGATAAGTCATATTTCATTGAGTTGCTTCCCATTCAGATGAGTGACTATTTCAGCTATGAGTATACCCCAAACTTACGTATGTATAGTCTGTATATTAATGTTTTAAAATTATTTTATTATTTATTCATTTGGTGCAGGGTCTTGCTACACAGCTCAGACTCACAGTGATCTTCCTGTCTCGGCTTCAGGACTCTTCATAACAGTTTGCAAGTAAGGGATATGGTTTTTGCTCAGTGACTTTACTAAGAAGTAATATTGCTAAATCTAACTTTAAAAATCTTTAAAAATCACTGTTTTATTTGCATCATATCTTTCAAAATTCTCAGTGTGAAAATGGAGAATAATTGTTTAAAGCTCTGTTTGGGCAATATGGCAGGCACTATCTCAATAAATCTACTTAAATAAATATTAAAATTAGATAAAATTGAAAACTCAGTTCTCAGATCTCTCCATCCATGTCTCAAGAGCCCGATGGGGACACAAGTGCATCGTTTGGATACCAGCACAGATGTGGAAGAAGAAGCGTATTCATTGCAGAATGCTGAGTTAGACAGCCATGGCTTAGAAAATGGCACATAGCGCTTGGGTATTTATTACTTGCAAGATCTGAATGTACTTTTAAAATTACTTAATAAGTCAGTTTTATAGACATTTAATTAGTTTTGTTGATTTTATTATGGAAATCATCATTATTTTCTATTTCAATATTTTCAAAAATTACATCAGGACTCCTTGAATAGAGACTGCAAAGAACTTTGAAATTAGGAAAACATCAGAATCCGCAGGAGCGAAAGAGAAAGGAATATCAGACAGGTAATAAAAGTAATCCTTTAAAAAATGTTGCTGATATCATTGTTTCATAAATTACAGGATTTCTTGGGTTTTTTTTTTCCTTTATCTGTGTTTATCGTGTTACTACATTTGTAAGGTATGCATAATAATTGAGAGAAGAACACAGCCTTGGTGCCTGAATGAGTACAGAGAGAGAGGGGGAGAGAGGGAGAGAGAGAGAGAGAGA
>NW_004524684.1:3813408-3818110 GCF_000260255.1 Octodon degus | reverse complement strand
GGAAGAGGAAGAGGAAGAGGAAGAGGAAGAGGAAGAGGAAGAGGAAGAGGAAGAGGAGGAGGAGGAGGAGGAGGAGGAGGAGGAGGAGGAGGAAGAAGAAGAAGAAGAAGAAGAAGAAGAAGAAGAAGAAGAAGAAGAAGAAGAAGAAGAAGAAGAAGAAGAAGAAAGAGGAGAAAGAGGAGAGAAGGGAAGGGAAGGAAGGGGGAGATAGGGAGAAGGAAAGAGGGAGAGGGAGTGGAGGGAGGAGGAAAGGAGAGAGAATACATAGTTGACTAATAACAAAGATAATGAGGTAAGTTCATACAGTCTAACATAAGACTGTGAGTTTGTATAAATTAATTGCAAAGCAGTTTAAATTAATATTTCATCCATGCATTCATGTAAAGACAAAAATAAGGAGATCTGAACACAGAAACTATTTGAAAATAAGACACTTCCATGATATTTTAGGAGAAAATAAAAGACTTTCTTACTTTACTTTATATAGAGACCAAATTGTTCTGATGAGATTTACACATTAAAAATGTTATTTATTTGAACTTATAATTTAATTAAACAAAACTTTCAGTACAAATTAATTCAGTGAAGATTCCAGTCATCTGTGACATATCATTTTACTGTGATTTCTACAATCCATTAGTTTGAAATTGATTCAATGTGTGCTAGAGCTTGAATGATTAAATATTTTTTGAGGAAATTTAGAAACTTTTTTTTCAGCACACACAAATTGAAGTAGAAGTCAGTTCTTCTCACTCAACTTTTTAGAAAATTGAGAGTCTGTGATGGAAACAAGATATATTTGTGTTGCTGAATATTTTCATTTACAGTCTACCCTCGTCCAAGTCGTCTGTTAGTCATGAAGTGAGAGGAAGGACATGCAGTCTTGTCAGGTCTTGTCTGGTTATTTCAAGCTTGGATCTCCAGGAGGCTGCTGCACACGTGTTCTTCAAGCTTGTGGTGCTCTTTGCCTGAAAGTGAGCAGGCTCTTCTTACTTCATTTGATTCTTTGTTAAAATGTCACCTGTTAAGATCAAACTTCTCTGGCCACCTCTAGTTGCTACGCTCTATTTCTTACAACTCTTAGTGTTAGCATAGAGCTCTCTGTGTAGTTTTGCAGTACACTGCCCCTCTCTAACTTTGCCACCACAACCATGTAATGTCCACCAGAGCAGGTGCTCATTTCATGGAAGGGAGTATGCAGAGCCTGGATGAGGATGAAGTAGTTTAGAAGACTCTGGCCAAATATCCCAAAGTGCATATGTAATTGAGCAACCCTCTTTATTAGTCAGCTTTCTTGGCATTGGAACACAATATGCTCAAAATAAAAAAATTAAAAAAAAAAGATTTATTTTGGCTCACTGTTCAGTGGATTCAGTCCGTAGCTGTCAGGCTGACAGCATGGAGAAGGGCAGGGCGGAGCGCAGCAACCTGGGGTATGGTGATCGGAAAGCAAAGAGCAAGACAATGCAGAGAAAGGGCCACAACCCAGCACAGAGCCTGGGTCACACTTTCCCAACAGAACCCGTCACACTTGCATGTGCACTTTCCCAATGCATTAGGCTTTTACTAATGCAATGAATTTTTTTAAGTTCATTGGTATGTTTTAGGTTTACAGAATGATTACATTCATTTTACAAAATTTATACCTATACATGATAATGATCTAAGGGAGTGAAACACTCAGTCTGAAAGATACCTGGAACAAGTTCATGTTCTCTAAAACCAAAGAATGAAATTCGGTAACAAACAGAGGTTAAGAGCAGAATATTTGTCTGGTGAAAGCAGTGCAAACTTCTGTCTGAGAGAGGGGCAGAAGGGGGACCCAAGTGGTTACCCCTGGAAGCTGTCTCTTCCAAGGATTTGCATAGAGTAACACCATGCGAGTCTAAGGTAGAGAAAGTGGGAACTTGCTTAGGTGGGCATGAGGTGGGACAAAACTATGGTCAACGATCAAGTTACAAGCACCATTGCTCAGGTAAAATTGATTAAATCCAGGACCAAATGAGGAAGCGAGTCACATAATAAGCAGGGACGAATATAGAACAGGAGTTCATCTGGTGGCCAGTAGCAGTTGGATTAATGACTCTTCCTGGCTTTCTCAAGGTGAGAATCAACCCAACATGCTTATCTTTAGGGAGGTGAGCAGTTATTCAATCTTTGGTGTTTAGGTTTGGCCCAGAGCAGGAGCATCCATCTTTCTCACAGTTGTAGGGTATCTTGTCTTCTGAGCTGTCGCCTTTGAGGGCCGGGCCCTGTATGACTGCCTATAATATTTCTATCTAATTCAAATGTGTACAACATTCTCCCCTCTGAAGAAGTAACCCAAACTACCATGAAGGAGCACTGGGTGATGACCGCTGTGGCTTTTCAGGCTGAAAGCGTTGTAGGTGTGGACTGGCAGTTAGAGGTACTCTCCAGAGGTCTTATCTGAAGGCCCTCAATAGACAGCAGGCATTTTTATCTTTGAGTTGGAAGAGACAAAGTCAAAGAAACAATCAGGTATGCATGGGCCAAATGACAAGATCAATGTGATAATTACGAATATAGTCAACAATGATTTCCACCATGAGGAGCCAGTAATGGCTTCCCATAAAGCTGACAAGGACAAGGTTCAGGGAGCTTCAGAGTCTGATGTACCATTGATTTGATATCTAATATCTTGAATAGCTACTGAGACATTAGTATAAGGGTCTGACACGTAATAACTCTTTTTCTAAAGTTTGTAATTATAAAAAGACTTGTCAGAAGTTTTTAGAGGTCCTTTGGAAAACACTGAGTGCACTCCATTTTGCAAGTGGGGCCAGTAGCTGGGTAACTACTGACAAATCTGTATTGGCATCTATCAAAATTTTAAGAGGAAAATTTATAAACTTTTTAAGGCATAGCAGCTGTAGCCTACTGGTTTTTAGATCCCTTTATAGAAGGAGTCTGACATTTTGTTATATGTTCCTCTAATTATAATTATCTCTAAATTCACTATCGGCATGAAATACTTGAGTAATATCAGAAATCAACTAGGTGAACTCATGCACTTATCATGAAATACGTAGCATTCAGTCAGATTAAACCAATGTCCCATTCACTATTTTAGATATGGACCCTGAGTGTCAGCAAAAGACACTGGTGAGGGCTTTTCCTTTGAACACTGGGGTTATGAGTTTTATGTTCCAATGACAAGGCTTGGTGCTATCTATAGCTCCAAAGGTATTTGCCACTGTGCAGCCACTGTTTTTAGAATTCTTAGCAGAATTGTGTCTGTCCTTGGGAACCTGTTTTAACTAGTGAAAGAGTACATGTGCAAAAAAAAGTCACAGTGGGTGAGACCCTCTTCCATCCCAACCACTCTGCAGCACCTCCCCCACCCCACCCGCAAAACAGGAATTTCTGCCACGTTCCGGGAGCCCCCAGAACCAGTCCTAGCCCAAGCCTTGTGAGTGTGTGGAGGAGCTTCCAACTACCCTGCACCAGTGGGACCTGCTAGTCCCAACCCAGGCGCAGTGTGGGCAAGACCCTCTTTCACCCCCTTGGGGCCACGTCCAACACTCCGCAGCACACCCCCACCTGCCCACCGTGAAAGAATTTCCACCGTGTTCTGGAGACCCCCAGATCCAGTCCTAGCCCAGGACTGGTGAGTGTGTGGGAGATTTGCCTCTCCCCCCTACTCCAACTTGTCCCCCTACACGACTCAGCTCAGGCCTGGCCTACAGGCCTGGGGTGAAACCCTGCAGCTGCAATCTCTGCAGAGAAAGTAGGGAAGAGAACCACCCAGCTAGTCCAGGAGTAGAACATTTTGCCAGAGGGGCACAGCAAGTTCACTCCCAAGGGCAGCAGCAGGAAGAAGCTGAGCACAGCAGCCAGACCCAAACCAGGCACAGCTGGATAAATCCAAACTTTGCAAATCTGCACCTGAACTTCAGTAGGTACTAAGGTTATAACTGCAACAAAGATTTACAACAAAGGTCAGAAGACAGTGCTACACAAAATGCCAATGAAAAGGAACAAAATGCAATCTCAGAACCCAAACCCACCCATAACAAGTGCAGAGGACACTAACACATAACAAATTGGGAAGCACACAGCTGAAATCAATGAATCAAGAGCTTCTGAAATAAAGAAAGAGCTGCAGAAAGGTATAGAGGAACACAGATTGGAAATGAAAAAAGAAATCCCTAAATTAATAACATCTGCAGTAAAGAATCAAATGCAGAAACCTATGGAGGAAACCCAATGCCCACCCAGAATAAGTGAAGGGGACACTAGCTCAGCTCAAATGTATGAATTAATAGGGTTAATAGTAAATAAGCAACAGCAGAAAGTCATAGAGGAAATCAGAATGGAATATTCTATAATAAGAAAATAATTGTTGAAACTCATAGCATCTGAAGTCAAGAATCAACTATAGAAACATAGGGAGGAAAGCCAATATGAAAAAAACACTGCAGTAAAAGAAGTAATAACTGCTTCTAAAGAAGACATTGATAAAAAAATAAAGTAGAGGAGATTAGAAAAATGACAGATTCCTTGAATGCGCAATACAGGAAAGAAATAGATATCATGAAGCAGAGTCAAAGTGATATAGAGGAATTTAAAATCTCAATCACAAGCTTGCAAAACCATTAAAATGAAAGTGAAGACAGAGTTTCAGATCTTGAACACACTGGTGCAGCTATTGAAAAGGTAAGAAAGGATCTCTTAAAAACAA
>NW_004524684.1:3806585-3807678 GCF_000260255.1 Octodon degus | reverse complement strand
AACTTGACAAAAAAGGGATATAGATGAATGTCCATTTTGTATCTGTGTATTCAAAATGGTTAGGATAGATATATAGTTACATTCTCTTCATGAATAGAGGGATTTGTTCTAGTAGTGTTTGTAAATAGTATATCATGTCCACATCTTGTACAGCAATTAACCACTAGGAAGAATGTATGCAATGTGTTAATTATTGAAACTGTCCTACCAAAAAAAAAATAAAATAAAATAGAAAAAAAAGACAGTCACAGCATAATTTTGATTAGTTACCATTCTGAATATATATTGTAGTAGTTGGGCAAGATAAAACCCCCAGGATGAGGGGTCAGTTTTTAGACATAACTAAAGGGATGTGTGAAGAAAAGTTATTTCATTCATAAGTTAAATGAGATATCTGGAAAGGTCTGTTTTTATTGAGCGTGGATGACTGGAAGAAAGGTCAGGTTAGAGAAGGACAAAGAGACCTGTTCCAATGTCCAACAATAGGCTGAGTTTCCCTCTAGTTGTGATTACTCAAGGCTTCTCTTCAGAGATGACAGGTAAGCATTACAGTGTGGCCAGAGGAAGCAGGCAGGCCCAGGGCCCTTCAGTCCTACTGGGCCACACGGGAAGCTGAGTCTGAGCTCTGGGGCCTCTATCTTTGAGTGAAGACTCACTTCTAGTGGCTGCTGTGGCAGTCAGGGTGTGGCTCATGGCCTCTTAAGGCAGTCCCTTTTGTGCAGGCCTGGCTTTTGATAGCAGTAGTAGACGAACCTCGTCATTGAGTTCTTGGAGACTTAGGGTCTGTTTTGAGTCTGTAACAAAGGTAGCCATTTCTGAATTATTTGTTTTCTCTCCCTTGTTTTCTTCCAGTCCTGATTATAGGACATTAAGGAAGAAGTTTTACTAAAGTATGAAGTTAGTTATCTAGAGCAAAAGCCGTCTTTCTTAGCTCATTTAATATCTGGAGCTGACTGGGTACTGAATTTATCTTTAAGAATAATCCATCCCTGGGCCAGCCAGATAGCTCAACAGACTAAAGCACTTGCTTAGGCAGGCACAGGGGCCAGGGATACCATCCCCACCCTGCCATGCCAGCACCTGGGGCACTCTG
>NW_004524684.1:3803857-3805631 GCF_000260255.1 Octodon degus | reverse complement strand
CTACCAAAAAAATAAATAAATAAAATAAAATAGAAAAAAAGACAGTCACAGCATAATTTTGATTAGTTACCATTCTGAATATATATTGTAGTAGTTGGGCAGGATAAAACCCCCAGGATGAGGGGTCAGTTTTTATCTATCCCCTGTAGAGGGCTGGATTACAGCAGGTCTAGAAGCCCAGTCCTGTAGACTAGATGGGCAAGTATCAGAAACCCTACTTTCAGTGTTGGTGGGTATGTTGTGATTAAGGTTTTCTTGTCTTTAGGCTCCAAAGGTTAGGGAAGAGCAGCCTGGATAGCGAGTACCTTAGGCTCCTGAGCTCCCTGGTTCTCCTGTAGCTCGTATCTACATTTCAAAACTAGGTAATAATGACTATTTCTTAAAGCAAACAAAATCTGAACATAAGACATTTTAACCATTTTCCTTTTTACAGTATCTTTCTAGTTGTAAAATGGTGTCATAACTGATAGTTCCTCTGCATTCCATTTGACTCTAGGGGGTATTAAATGGCTCTTTTAAGCATGTAAGGATCAGATGTCTTCCAGTGCGTAATGAAGCACTCTAAAGGAGCGAGAGACCTTGACCGTGGGATAACCTGGAATACAATAGACATTGCTTTTAGGGTGTCCCCACCTTACTTCTAATTGATTTCCTTCCCAAAGCACCCCTTGAGAAAACCACTCCAGAGCAGGTGGATGGTCATTTTGGAGAGTAGGAAGACAAGATCACCAGTCTATCCACCCTTGAACTGGTGCAGGGTTCTTATCACCCGTCTCATGAACCCTGCCCTTGTTCTTATTGAATATTTGTAAGTATAAGTTACAGTTGGTCTGGTGACAGGAATGTGTACAGAATGAAGCTTAACTATTGCAGAAAGAGATGATTTGGAATCAGAACACTTCTCAGGCTACAAAGGTCACTTGTAGAGATAGACAGAACAATTGAATGGAAGAATTGGCCCTGTGCACTGAGCCAAGGCTCCAGATATGTAGGTTTTCCATCTAAGCACCTAGGTAAACATTTTTAGCAACCTGAAGTGATTTAAATTTGAAGCTCACAAGTTCAGCTAATATTTGTCATCCAGCAATCATATTTTGCATGTTGGTAAAAACACATTACTTAAGGCTGACAAAAATTTCTTACTCTTAGTTAACATGCAAGACACAGATGTAAATCATTCCCCTGAGAACTACTGTGTAATGTAAACTAGCACAAGCTGCCTTAGCCTAATTTCTGAAGTAGTGCCTCATTAAGGGGTTCTATTGAAAAACTTAGGGAGAACTTTTAGTTTACCAACAGAGAGATGAAAAGCACAATAGATAAGTGGAGATGTCTCAGTGACCAAGAGCTAGTTTTAATTGAGCACATTTGGGTATCGAACAGAGAGTGACCATGGCCGTGAAACCTTTGGTTGTTCTCAGTTTCTATTGGATCACTGTTATTGTTTATGTCTAGTTGTCCCCTCAAAGCCTCATGCAGTCATGGGGCAGGGACCTAGAGTTTGAGATTAACTCGTGATCCACTGGGATTATGGGTCTGAGTACTTCTGGGATTATGGGTGTGCATGCTACACCCAGCCTAAGGCAGGTAGCCTGAGTACAACCTAAGAGAGACAGACTTCCTCTCTCTGTTGCCATTGTTGCTGCTCCTCCTCCATGTTGTGTTCTTGCTCTTTGCCGCCACCATGAAAGGATTGTGTCTGCCCTGTGCCACTCTGTGTTGGAGCCAGCCTAGTATGGGCTGAAAACTTCAGTAACTGTGAACTAAATAAACC
>NW_004524684.1:3797393-3803592 GCF_000260255.1 Octodon degus | reverse complement strand
TTCTATGAGGGGTAGTTCAAAGCCAGAGCAAGATTACCTAGCACTTTATAGTAAAGATTTTAAAGTGTGCAACTTAGCTCTGTTTTTTTATTTTTATTTTTATTTTTTTTTTTATTTTAGGGAAGGGTCTACAGGGTGTTTAGGTTCTCACTACTAGATCAGGCTTATAGTGATCTGCCTGTTTACAGCCTCCCAAGAGCTGGGATTACAGGCATGCACCACCACATCCAGTCTCAATTGCCATTTCAGTGGGCACTAGGGACAGGGCCGGCAAGGCAAGCCCAGGGATTGAACCCCCAGCCCCTGCACCTGCTCGCAGGCACTTTAATCTTCTGAGCTATGTGGCTGGCCTTACAACTTTGCTCTTATGCACCTAAATGATAACTAGGCCCAGGAGAAGAAATGAAGATCTTCCCTCATGCTAAATGTGTTTTGGTCTCATAAGTGTGCTGTTTTTGGAAATAACTTCTTCTAGTGTTACGCAAAGTTGATTCTCTCCACTGTATCTCAGGTTTAGCCTTGCAAAAGATAACTGCCCAGAACAGTGAGCCAGGACATGGCTTTTATATGTGTCCTCCTGGAAGGGCACAGTCTTCTTTGTCTCCTCTAACCCAGAGACAGAGTATGTGTCCTTTCTCTAAAATGAATTCCCTGTCTTCAGCATTAACAAATGCTCATTTTCTAAGGCCTTCACTTAGTTGGAACAGTCAAGAGTTTTCCTAGTTTTACATGTCTCTGAAATGGAAAATACAAGAGGTAGCAAAATTAGGAATAATGTCACAGGAAGAAAACTGAAACAGAGAGGCCTGACATTTCCTCTAGCATGTAGAGAGGGATCAGAGCCAGTCTGTCCCACTGAAACCTGTTCTCCAAGTATTTAATAATGGTTGCCAACCTACTGTCACTCAGTTGGTGAAAGGAGTCCTGTATTGTAATCTATAGGCATGTATATTTTCTAAGTCTGAGATAGACTGAAAAGTTCCATTTTACAGAAGTTTATGTAAAGTCCAATAGAAGGCTTTGTAGCGTTACTCTTTCTAGCGCTATTGTCTAAAGGAATACCAGTACATCTAGCAAGTAGTTCAAATGCAACATACTCAAGTATAAAACAGTCACAAAATGTTCCATTAGAGAGTTAGCATAACCTTATAACAATATTTTAACTTAGATTTAGCAACAACACTTTGGCCAACATTTTAACAGAAATACATGAGATAAAACTATGTGAGGCAAAGAATAAACAATTAGGAGCGACGAGCAAAGACATATCGACATTCAAAGCATACAAATTTGTTTTCTAAAAAATTCAGAATCCCAAGTCTACGAAGGAAAAGCAAGCTCATACCTCCCTTAAGGTCTCAGTGAATGACCCCCAAAGGCTAGAGGGGAATGAGACTCCCACGCTGAAAAAAGGACCTGGAACAAGTCTGTGTTCTTTAAAACCAAACAATGAATGTTAGGAACAAATAGAGGTAAAGAGCAGAATATTTATTGGAGGAAAGAAAACTTCTGTCTGTAAGAGGCACAGAAAGGGGATCCGAGCAGGTTGCCCTGGGAATTATCTCTTCCAGGGATTTTTATAGAATAAAACCATACCGGTCTAAGGTGGAGAAAATGGGAACTTTCTTGGGTGGGCATGAGGTGGACAAAACTTTGGTGAACCTCTAAGGTGACAAGCACCAATGCTCAGGTTAAATTGATTAAATCCAGGACCAAAAGGGGAAGCGAGTCATGTAGCAAGAGAGCACACATATAGAACAGGAGTTTCTCCAGTAGCCGGTATGGTTGGATTAGTGACTCCTCCTGGCTTCCTCAAAGTGATGATCAGTAGCAGTCCCTTATCTTTACGGAGGCAAGCATTTGTTCGATCTTTGGTCATAGTGGGATCATCCATCTCTCTCACAAGGTAAGGTAATCTGTCTCTCTCACAAGGTAAGCTATCTTCTGTGCTGTCTCTTTTGAGGGGCCTGGCCCTGTCTGACTGCCTATAATATTGCTATCTAATTCATCTGTCTATAGCAATACAACTTGATTCTTCCAATTTTTTTCCGTTCCCCTACTCTCCATTCAAGCCCTATTCTCCTCCCTATTTCTGAAAGCTCCGCTGGTAGGCTTTTGCCATTTTTCATCATCACTATTATTTTTCTTCCTTTTCTTTCCCCTAACACCTGCACTACTTCCCTTTCCTACTTGGACATTTTTCTCATATTTCACAACATACGTTATACATTTTGGATCTTATTTATACTTTCTCATGCCAGAGAAAAAATGTATTTATACAAGGGTGCCTAATGTAATTTATTAAAGTGTATGGCCTCATGGCATCAATGAGAATTAGTGGTCAAAACCACCCCTTTTCAAATTCACATCCAACCATGTTTCCTTAAACTATACTTAATTTCTACATAAAACAATAGAAAGTTCCTAATTCTACCAAACATAATGAAAATATCCTTCGCATAACCAAAAATGCAATACTCCCCTCCCCAGAGGCTCAAGAGTTTCAATATTCTTCAAAAGTCCTATCTCTTCCAAGACTCAAGGCATATTAGTAGCTGTGAACCTCTTTAAAAATAAGAGGCAACATATCTGAAGTACAATGAATATGGTAAATATTCCCATTCCAAAAGAGGAATAGGAAATAGAAAAGAATTGGTTCAAAGCAAGACTGAAGCCCAGAAGCGCCAACATGTCATACTATAATTCTATCATCTAGAAACAGAATGGCAGACTGAATTCCAAAGGCCTTGTGCATCCCCATCCCTGTGGTCTTCCTTGTTGCAGTCCACATAGCCTCCTTGTAGGCTGGTTCCACTTATTCTCTGCAGCTTTTTCTCATCTGAGTTTCTATGTTCCTAGCACTCATGACCTCCTGGGAGTTCCACTGCAGCTTTTGTCTTTATCACCACAGCTTTATGCATTGTCTTCTCTGTGCCTCCTTCCTTGGTCTCCAAGTCTTTCCTTTAAAGTGGGATTCTCCCTGAACCCACAACTCTTTCGTTTTATATGCCAATATAGCCAGCATCAGATGAATGGCACCAGAGTTGGCCAGCAGCTTGAGCAGTAGGCAGGCCCCTTTAGACCATGGCAGAAGCAGAGTGTAAGGTTCAACATGGTGAAATAAATCCCAAGAAATCAATTCCATAGAAGTCTGATCAACAGTAGAGGTGCCACGGTTTCTCCTCTCCAGTGAAAAGTTGAAGTCTTTGCAACTTTGAGCCCACAATGGATGGGCTCTTGTTTATTCCTCAGATGTCCACAAGTCATTATTTCTTTTTGAAAGCATTAATCAAATGCTTAATAGACAAAATGCAGACAAAAATGTTTTGCCACCAACTTCATACATAGTTCTTTCTGGAAGAAAATGTAAATTATATATTTTCCACCTCTGCCTTTTGTTTCTGGTTATTACATGAGTCCGGCTAAAAGCAGCCAGCACTACCCCAGTCACAGCCTAAACGTGGTGCTGCTTTGAAATTTCATCTACAGGTCAGTTAGTGTGCTGGCCTTAGCCCCCATTTCTGAGAAAGTCTCAACACATGAACAAAATTTGGGCAGACTTTCTGCCAGAGAGTAACACACATTGGCTATAGTACAATTGTCAGTGAATCCTTGCTCCCAACCAAAATCTTGTGTTCCTGGTTATTTCTATCTACATTTTTTGTCCCATAAATTGAGCTCAGGGCCTTGTGCTTTCCAGGCATCTGGCTGAGTGCTTCTTGGCATTCTGCTCTTCTGAGTTGTGACAAAGTCCACCTATCAGGATCTTCTCTCAGCTGTCTAGGACTTCTTCAACACACTTCTAAACCTTTCCAGTGGCTTCTAAAACACAAGGTCATATTAAGTCACAGCCATCATCTTACGCTCAGTATCAGTATTCTGCATCAGTGAAGTTTTCCATCCCTGGACACATTGCTGAACAGTGAAAGGAGAAAAGGTTTTCATCCTTCTCGTGTTTCAGAGGATTCTGTCCGTGGTCAGCTGGTTCCAAGGCAGAGATATCATGGGAAAGTACTTGGTAGAGCAAAGTTGCTCAGCTGAGGGAACAGCACCAAAGGTGACAGAGGGAGGAACCACTCATCGCACCCAAGACCTTGGCTCTGGGACCCATCCAGGCACATCCAGGAGCCCGTCTCCCAACCAGATAGACATGTCTTCACTCCGTGGAAGTAGCAAATCAAGATTTAAATAGCTGACACAGTCCCATATGTTTCTACAAACACAACTGATGGCATTTAATCTCATTTTACTGAATTGAGTTTTAAAACCAAGGAAATTCACACACTAAAGCAACTGATTGGTAAGCCCTAGTTCTTTCTGTGGCTTCACAAAATAGAATGAAAAACTTAGTTGCCTTTGTGTCAGTCATTTGGCTGTTGGTTTTATTCACAAATTTAGATATTTTTCATGCTATCTGGAGAGCTAGTCTGTCACAGAGTACTTTTTGAGTTCCCTTTTAGTTTTTCTCATGCAGGTTCCCAGATGTTTCTAGGCCTTTCAAGACAAACTTCAATGTACCAGTAGTCTCCGAATTTAGTTACGTCAGGATTATCATTTGCCAGAGTAGCCTTTCTTCTCCCTCACACAGTATGACCAAACTTAATGTGCATATTGAACGTAAAGAACTGCTTTGTGGGTTCTTTGTGTATTTCCTCATTGGAAAATGAGCAGGATTTATGCAAAATACTTTGTATTGGTGTACTCTTCTGCATTTAATTTGACACTGAAAAATGATTTCTTTGAATTCATGATCATTTCATTTTCAAAATGTTGGCACTGAACCAGGCCTGATGCTGTATGCTTTTATTATTTTATTTATTTATTTATTTTGTATTTTAGGGAAGGGTCTTCAGAGTGTTCAGGGTCTCACTACTAGATCAGACTCCCCCGGCCCCTGCACCTGCTTGCAGGCGCTTTAATCTGCTGAGCTATTTGGCTGGCCCTACTGTGTGCCTTTAATCTCACCACTTTAGAGGCTGACGCAAGAGAATCCCGAGCCAGAGGCCAGCCTGGCTACATAGTATGTGTAAGGCAGGCCTGAACTATGTAGTGAGGTCTTGTCTCAAAATAAAGAAAAACACTGATTCTATAATGGTAGATGAATACATGTCACATGCACTGTGCCTTAAATGGATTGGGACAGACGCGTAATCACCACCAATGTCAGAACTCCCTCTAGATGGATAACATAGAGAGCACTCAAATGACTTCACTACTAAAGTACCTCTTGGTTGCCTTTCAAAGGGATATTTTAAACTAAGTGGAACTGGCAATAAAAATAATTTACTTTTGGCAAACATATAAAGTCCTGACCTTAGGTTGGAATTTTGCTATTTGCTAACACTAAGTACATGTGCATAAACACGCATGTTTTTTTCAGCTAAGGAATTCTAAAGGTACAACTTTAAAAAATAAAGCTGTATGCTAAGACTACAAACCTCCCACTTTGAAAGAGAAAGTCAACCAAATGTGTGTGGTCAAATCAATTACATTTAAAGAGTAGTTTGATTTTGTAAACACATAATCTAAATTAAGTTGAACAATGGAGAGTACATGTTGATATGAATAACACTATACCATAAGACCGAGGTCTTTTTTACCTATGGATAATTTAATGCCAACTTAAGAAAAATGATGTTTCTTTATACTTAATAAAATAACTTCCAGCAGACTGAGCTATGCCACAGCTGTTAGGAGCATGGATCTGAGAGTCCTGCTCTGAAGCAACACCAGGTTACACATGGAGTGCTGAGCAGCCCGACTTCTGCTAAGACAGGATGTAGGCCTTGGGTCTCCTACGTGCATCAATGTTTACCATGCGCATTGGAGGGGCCTGAAGCATCCTGTTGAAGAGCAAGTTCCCTTGCCTCTGAGCCAGTCTGAGAAAAGACCACCTCAGAAACCTCATCGGCTGATTTGCCGAAGAAGAATTTGTACACTTGAAGAAGTGTTATTTAAATCTAGATATCAAGAAATTTACATGAAAGCCAGCTTTGTCTCCAAACAATTTCAAGGGCCTTGATAACAGTGGTTATTTATTTATTAGCAAGTTTTTCAATAGCTATTTTTAGAAATCCCCTGGTTCTTTAATTTAGTAAGTCTTTGTTTTATGTATTTTATCTCTTTTGCACATCTGGTTGCCTTTCTCACTTATCTTTATTAGTTAGATATTTAGGGAATTCTTTCTCCTATTCTACAT
>NW_004524684.1:3795041-3797163 GCF_000260255.1 Octodon degus | reverse complement strand
TTTGATCAAATATTGGACATACACTTATTTCTCTAACTTGTATAAGTTTCTTAAGACTTTATAGCTCAATTCCTTCTCCATACAATCATCATCATCATCATCATCATCATCATCATCATCATCATCATCATTATCATCATAATGTCCATCAGAGAGTTTTTGGTAAGTGTTGAATGAATAAATATAATACATGCCAGAGTTTCTGGTACCTTTATATGGATTATAAATCACCACTTAAAACATAGAAACAGGGCTGGGTAGACAGCTCAGTGGCATAAGCACCTGCCTAGCAAGCATGAGATCCTAAATTTGATTCTCCAGTACCAAAAAAGAATAAATTATCTTAATGACTTATGAGTGCTCGCCTGGCAAGTGCAAGGGCCTGAGTTCAATCCCCAGTTCTACCAAACAAAAACAAAAACAAAAGCAAGCAATAAAAAGAAACAAATCCCCAATCTTTCCATTACATACATATAAAAATATTCTCTCTCTCTCTCTCTCTCTCTCTCTCTCTCTCTCTCTCTCTCTCTCCCCCTTCTGTATGTGTATGTTTAAAATGATTTAAGATGCAGTGTGTGGCAGCGCACACCTGTAATCCCAGAACTCAGGAAGCTGAGGCAGAAGAATTGTTGCAAGTTCAAGGCCAGCCTAGGCTGCAAAGTGAGGTACAAGCAGGCCAGAACTGCCCAGTGAAGCCCTGTCTCAAAGAAACACACACCGAAAATGATTGGCGGTTATATTCCTCATTGAACATCTCTCTCTTTTCTACCAAGGTGTTTATATAACTTTTATGGGCATATGTAACCTCTTTATAGATTTGTTAAATATAGTGAAGAAACAAAACACATTGAAAAGTTGAGTAAGTAAAATTTTAATATTTGAAAATTGGTTTTAAGAATACTTCATGCGGGGCCAGGGAAATGGCTCAATGGAATAAGTGCTTCCCTGGCAAGCACAAGGGCCTGAGTTCAATCCCTGGTTCTGAAAAAAAAAAAAAAAAAAGAATACTTCATGCATATAAGACATTCAATTAAGTACAATATGTGTGAGTGAATATGACCTGAATATCTCCTTCCTCTGATTTTGAAAAATGATGTAGAAATTTACCAGATAATAAAGCACAGCAAAACTCCTTACATACATTTAGAAATGAGACCTCACTTCCAATAATTACACCTAACTTGTACAGTGTAATGTTCATTTTAGGTTATTTCTTAACATATTTCACATAATTTAAAAGAAAATAATTATACAGAATTTCCCACATAATATTTACTTTAACTCATTTTACTTATGCCCAACATTTAAAAAAAATTCTTAAATACACACTACTGCTTTCTTAATACTCCCAAAACAATAGGAATACTTGTCCTGTTATGCAAAAGGTTCATTTAAATAATTCTTTTTAAAAGATAAATTGTTTCACTAACAGAAATGAAAAACATTCACTGGTTTCCTCTTTTTAGCCAGTTGTATAGTGGCAATTATGTATAGCTGTATTTTTCTTTAAAGGTACACATCCAAAGTAAAGAAAAATAATCAGTTTTGCAGATAAAATGAAATATCGTGGAGAAAAATTGGTTACAGAAAAGTTTAAGTGCAGGGAGAGTACAGCTACAAAGCGCCGCCTTTACCTCTGACATATCTCTGAGATAAGCCTGGGTTGGAGGACTCTCTTACTTATCACTAACTCAATAGTGCACGAGAGGAGAGCTCTGCTGCCTGCTCACACAGTCTCTCCTGGTCCTGGCATTATGCCACGCGTGTCGGCTGAGGTAAGGCAGCACTGCAGAGATACAAGAGGTCTTAGCAATCTGATGTCGCTTATATGTTGTTGACAAATTTTATCCTAAAAATATAAGAAGCATGAAAGCAAAATTTCCCTTTGCAAAGATACCACCCACTCAACTGACACTATTACCAAAATAGGAAACAACAGAATTTTTGAAGTTTGGGACCACATAAAACTATGTAATCCAGGCAATCTAACTGAGACTCTTGAGATACGATATTAAGGAGAAAACTGAATTTGAGCTCTGGTCAACTCAAGAATTGGTCATACTGGGACCAGCAAGCTAGCTCAGGGAGCTAAAGAGCCTGCTTAGGCAAGCGCAGGGACCAC
>NW_004524684.1:3790993-3793881 GCF_000260255.1 Octodon degus | reverse complement strand
TTCTGGCTTCTCTTCCATTAGCTGAGTGTAGTTAAGACTTCGTTCAGTTTTACTGCTGCTTTATTATTTCTACCCCTTTTAAAAAATGTAAGTGGCTGTTGCACCGGGAGATCAGTCAGAGCGTGCATTCAGGCCCTAGCCTACGCCCTCCCTAGCGCCCAGGCGCGTCCAGCACCACAGCCCTTCCTTCCGGGCTTCGGTCTGCAGCCCCCTCCATCGCCCACCAGCGTGGTGCTTTGACAGCGTCTTATCAGAACCTACTTTTGATGATTGCTTTGTCTCAGAGCTTTTAT
Organism: Octodon degus; assembly: GCF_000260255.1. NCBI lineage: Eukaryota > Metazoa > Chordata > Mammalia > Rodentia > Octodontidae > Octodon > Octodon degus. Next base: position 3,793,588 of record NW_004524684.1, on the reverse strand, counting down.
CTTTTCCTTCTCTTTTTGTGTCCCTCCCACATTTTTCTCAGCAAATTGTTGTTCTCTGTTAAATAGTACAGATTGAGGTATTGAATTTTTTTGTTCTTTTGGTAGGTTTTTAGTGTGGCTTTGAGTTAATCTTGGCACAAATTGGGTTGGTTTTAATATTTCTTGTTGCTATGGTTACCGTTTTTGCACTACAAGTTTTCAATTTTTTAAAAAAAATAATTTTGTTGTTTAACATGGGCAGAGTTTGCCAGTCAATTTCTTTTTGTCACTGTCTGTCTAGATTTCTCCCTTGAGTTTTCCCACTAGTTTGACCTGGGTGAGTCATCTTCCTTGCTCTTTTTTTCTACCAGAAGTTTTCTGCTGTTAATAATGATAGTAACTATTATCATTATTAACACTATTGTTATCATTATTTTGGAGGCAGGCCTGTTAGACTGTCGGGGGGTCCAGGGCTCGTGCAGAGGTCTGCAGGCCTTGCTCTGCTCTGGTCACTGACCTCAAATGCGGCCCGGCCCTTGGACGCAGTGCTGGCGGGCTGGGAGCCCTGCCCCTGCCTGGCCTGCCATTCTGGCCAGAGCACATCCTGCGTCCCTTTTGGAAGGGCTGTGGTCTGTAGGACTGTTTTGTTTTATCATGTTTTTTCATGAGTTCATTAATGCCATTAAGGAAAAACTGTTGCCCTTACCCCTGCAATAAAACCTTTTATTTCTGGATAGCAACACGTTTTGTACTTTCAGTATTGAAGTCAATCTTGTGCTCTATTTTCTGGAAGACGTTATGTGAAATTAGTATTATTCTTTTTTAAATATATAGAAAAACGAGGGCTGGCCAAATAACTCAGTGGATTAAAGCCCCTGCAGCAAGCACCGGGGCCAGGCTTCGATTCTGGGGCCTGCAGTGCTGGCCCTGCCCTGGGGGGGCATGCTGAGATGACAATTGAGACTGGGCATGGTGGTGCACACCTGTAATCTCAGCTCTTGGCAGACTGTACACAGGAGAATCACTATGAGTCCACACTAGTAGTGAGACTCTGAACACCCTGTAGACCTTCCCTAAAAAAAAAAAAAAAAAAAAAAAAAAAGAAAAAAGAAAAATTAGAAGAATGAAGCAATTACTCACTGCTTCCTGCACTGCCTTTGTGAGAAGATTTCAAAATCCAAACCTAGTTTCTTTAACCTTTATGTGCACTATTTGTACCCCTTGGCTATTGCCACTTGCTTCAAGTTGGCTTCTGTGACCTTTGGATTCGATCTCAGTAGTATTTGTTGACATTGTTGACTGTCTTGAAGATATTTTATATTTTTATCTTATACATTTCCTTCTCCCAGGTCAAAAGAGAATTCTTCTTCCAAACAGCCTGACTGGTGCTGCTGAGGACTAGGGCGTGCGGTGGAACTCTGGCTCCGGGGCCCGCGCGCGTGAGCGCCCGTGATCGCCGCTCTCACGCCCTCTCAGAGAACAGAGCTGGTAAGACGCATTGCTGTAAAAGAGGCTGCCGCGAAGATACCCCGGTGCTTCTAAGTCAAAGAAATGTGACTGTAATTTGTGTATTTTTATATATGTGTAGTTTTTTCATATTCTTAAAATACTGATTATATCATTTTAATGTTACCTATATTACTTATCTTAACATAGTCACTCAATACCAGTGTTTTTACTAACAGTAACATTATGTAATTCTCTTTCCAATGCCTTGATGATTCAGTTTAATCCTTTAAATAGATCTCAAGTAAATAATGCCAGAAAAACATTGCTTTAGAATCATGTTAAATAGATATTACAGTGTTGCAACAGCAAGCTAATGTATGGTTTGGGGTTATTTACTGATTTGTTACGTATAAAAAATTTTTAAATTTTTATATAACACTCAAAATATGTCTAATTCAGATTATGTAATGAAATACTTTAAAGAGTTGCAGCTTTTTTACCTCATACCTTTTATTTTTACTGCTTTTTCAGCAGATAGCACCAATAAAACCAAAACAATGCTATTGTATTAAAACTGGATTGAGTTTGCTACATAAACACATGAAGGTAAGTTTCAATCAAGCTTGTTATTGAAGTATTTCTGATTTTAATCTAGTCAAATTTTCCCTCTTTCTGTTATATACTTATGCAGTTCCCACAAACTGGTCACTTTCTGGTGTTTATTTGGTTATGGCAATTACAGGGCAATCTCCACCATTTTTCAATGTTTCATGTTAAGTTTGGATTGTTTCATCATATTTTGTTACAACGAGTGAGTTCATAAACTGTGTCTTTCTTTTTTTTTTTTTTTTTCTTATATCCTCTTCTGATCAGATTATCACTGTGCACATCTGTAGAAAGTAGAGACGCCTCGAGGGCGCCTCCCCGTGGGGCTGAGTGGGAACTGGAAGTGCCAGAAACGCCTCCTCTAGACCTGGTTCCTGAGAATGGCCATAAGCTCCGCATTAACATCACCCAGGAGCCCTCATTTGCCGGGAAAGGATATGCTGTGTAACTCAAAAGACCCTCCCTGCTCCTGTGCTTCTGTTTGTGTGGCTCCAAATGTTTCCGATGAAACCCTGGAACCGCCAGGATCTCTGCCTCTCTGCCTCTGCCTCTGTCTCTCTG
>NW_004524684.1:3786599-3790428 GCF_000260255.1 Octodon degus | reverse complement strand
ACAAACTGAATTTTTCTGTATAACTGGAATCATATAAGCGCATGGCACAGGAAGGGGAATGCACACTGCTTCACGCAATCCAGGGCCACTTTATTTTCTTTAAATGCAGTGAGATCAAGAGCAGTCTCTACATTAACACTCACCACATACCCTAGAACTTAGGTGAAGTAGCAGAAATTAAAGTTCCATCCCTTTCTTCACAGCTTTAGACTTGGAAACAATCAGCAAAAACATAAAATGAATAATTTCATGAAGGATATTTGGTCTGTCACTAAATATACCAAAGGATTTGTTGGTAGAAGTGCTAATTGGCGGTGAGAGAGGGCTCATCGCTGGTAAAAGCAGATGGACCGTGGGCTGGGAGGCAGGAGGAGGCAGGGACAGCGCCCCGTTGGGGACAGTATCTTCGTGGCTGAGGACACGGCTCCTTAGCTCCCCTTGCTACTTGGAGTCGCCTTTGCAGCCTGCAGCATCTTAAATTAATTTGGGAAAAAAACTAATGATGTACTAATGATTGCTACATCTTAGCTCAGTCTGTAATAACTCTACAAACTGATCCCGAGGTTGCTTCCTCCACTGTGTATTGGCTTCCAACTGCATTATCCCTAATTCTCAATCAAATGTGCTAATTAGCTGAGATCAGCCTGTTGATGAAAGAGTACGGAGAACGGGAGACTATGCACCTTGGTCTGCATAACATTAACAGTTTTTTTTTTTTTTTTAACTTAGGAAACATGTAGTTATACTGACACACAGAAGCTATACACACTTCTCGGGGAGGTGTATGTTCTGTAGTACATACAGTGTGTAGTGATCTGCTGGGGCACGGACAGCTCTGCCGCTTCAAACATACCCCTTAGGAAAGCAGGCTCAATCCCAGCTATAGTGGCTGCAAAGGGGAGCTCTTCGCCTTTCAGTCTGCATCTCCATATTATTTCTGGTCTGTGTTCCCAGAAAAACCTTGGGAGACAGGCTTTGATTAGCTCTGTGTGTGCAGTCACTGACAATGAGCGTAAACCCCCACAGCAGAGCACTGAGTGTAGGCCTCCTTCACGCACTGCTCACACTATGTGCGTGTGTGTGTGTGTGTGTGTGTGTGTTCACGTGTGTCTATGTGTATGTGTGCATATGTGTGTGTGTGTGTGTATTTTACCTTTAAGCTCAACTTTCTAAAACCTGCTTCTACCAAGAAGTTCCAAACTTACTATATCAAAGAAAATGAACCATACTTCTGACTTCTACCACAAAATGAAAACTCGAGGGTAGAAACAGGGAGCAGGCATCATCGTGCTCCTCATTTTTTGGAGCAGCCTACGACGTGATTCATAGTCATATCTGGAAGGTGCGACTTGGAGTCCCATGTCTTCATTCGTATGACTGAGAACATTAATGTTTTTGTGGGATAGTTAAAGGAATAGACATTAATAAGTATTTATATTAAAACCAAGTATAAATACTTGAAAGTCATTAACATAAAATTACATCGCTTAGCACTATATACCCAATGTTAGATAAAATTATAGAAATTTAAAACATCTTTACTGCAATGAAACAAAGTATACTACTTTAAGAAGGATACATTAATTTTCTTGACTGTGCTATTCTTTTTTATGTTTATGCATATCAAAACATTTCATAGATTTTGAGTATATACAATAAAAATATATGAGTATCAAATTATAGCATGTTTATCATTTTATGCTTACTTCCCTCCTACTTTTCTCAGAATCAGTCTTACATTGGCTGGACTTGACTTAAGAATCAAGTTAATCTATACAATCAAAATAGCCGTGTTTTGGCAGGGTGGCTACTACAGTAAGTATCGGTCCACATGTCTTACTCTAATGAGAAGTTAAACACAGTTCCAATCACAGTGGCATTTACAAAATTGTCCTTAATCAAGCTTTCTTACACTGTAGTCACATAGACACGGCTGTGCCTGTGCAACAAGTTCAGTGGGGTTAACTGTGATAGGTGGATGTTCCCAGGCGTGAGCTGCTGTCACCTCCCCAGGTTTTCTTAAACCTCATAGAGCGACTCTTTCCTCCCTCTGCAGTCTGCCACGTGCCATCAGGGGGACATGTAGCCATTAGTCTATGTTTGTACTCTCAAGATTTTATACATATGAAATTAATCACATGATAGGAATTGTGGCCAAAGACTCCTCTCGGCCAGTGAGATGAAGGGTTGTACACCTGCTCATGGCTCAGGGTCCTTTCATTTTTAGATTGAACAAAATTTAATGATAAAAATACCTACATACTTTTATCCATGCATTTGTTAATGAGTAATTTGATGTTTGAAGTATTAATGCATTGTTTTGAATATACTTTCTAAAACATTTAAAAAACTCTTTTGTAGGAATGAAGATTATCAGTCATTTCAGATGCATTTGTGGGGTAGAATAACTCTGCTTGTTTGTAGGCATGTGCTGACTCTGTAGGAATACGGGCCTCGGCTTTCTAGAGTGGTGGGGCTGTCTTGTATTCTACTTACCATCATGTGAGAGTTTCTATTACTCTACAACTTCACAAACACTTGTCATTTTTAACCATTATCATTAATTCTTATTAAAATTATTTTAAAAAATATTTATTATTGTTGCTTGCAATATGTAGCAACTGTATTCACCATGGGGCAATAGGGAATGTATGTCCTGCGTCTTGACCCATTCACTCCACCCAGCCTCTATTTCTCCCACCCAAATTCTAATGTGTGCAAAGTCATATATTTTGTTTTTGGCTTTATAGTACTTTTTGAACAACTCATGATGTTTGCAACTTATTATTTGCTTCCTTGCCACGAGTATTTATGTAAGGTACAGGTTCAAATATTTTTTAGTGTTTTTAACTGGATTTAATTTGAAAACTATACAGCTTGTTTGTCTATTATTGTCAGGGTGTATGATTTCTTATATAATCTGCATATAAACAATGTGTCAGTTACATGCGTTGAAAATATTTTTCCCATTCTGTGGTTTTACTTTCCCTTTTTTACATGGGTGTGTGTTGAGCAACAACAACAGTAATTTCCATAAAATCCAGCTAATCATTTTAATTTGTCTTATATATCTTATCTGAAAAAGCTTTACATTTTCCAAGATCATATTAATAGCCTACGCTAGTATTTTTTCTTTCAGCATTATTATGCTTTTATTGTATATGTTAGAATTATTCTGTCAACTTACTGCCTTGTTCTTTCTCTAGTTAGTTTTGGCACGCAGCAGGCGGTGAGGACGGTGCCCATTTTTTGGCACACAGTTTACAGCAGTCCAGTCCTTGTAGCACCACTTTGAAAGAGGCTTTCCTTTTCTGCATTACATGGCCTTGGAAACTTCCTCAAACATCAGGTGACTGTATGTAAGTTGGTCAGTTTCTAGACACTCTTATTGGTTTTAATAATTTTCATGTCTGTCCTTTGAAAAATGCTATACTGTCTTGGTTTCCATATCTTTGCAAAGAAACTTTAAATCAGGTTTGGCCCTGGGGACCCTAAGCGTTATTCTACCACTCACGAGCGCGAGGTAGGAGGGTTGCGGGCTGGACGCCAGCCTGGGTTACACAGCAAGTTCACGGCCAACCTGGAATGCATAGTGAGACTCTGTCTAAAAAGGCAAAAACAGAACAAAAACTGAACAAGGCTAGTACAAGTCTTCAAGTTTATACTTAAAAATAATTGCTTTTGCTCTTCCAAGTCATTTGCATTTCCATATGAGTCTCACTCCAGACAACCTCAATATGGAACATCTTGAACTTGATCTATTTCTGTTTAATGGTAAGTTACATCTTTATGATCTTTTTACTTACATAATCCTATTGTCCTTTTTTTT
>NW_004524684.1:3783230-3784402 GCF_000260255.1 Octodon degus | reverse complement strand
GAAACAGGTTATACAGATGAATGTCCATTTTGTATCTGTGTATTCAAAGTGGTTGAGATAGATATATAGTTACATTCTCTTAATGAATAGTGGGATTTGTTCTAATGGTGTTTGTAAATAGGATATCAAGTCCGCATCTTGTATAGCAATTAACCACTAAGAAGAATGTATGCAGTGTGTTAATTATTGAAATTGTCGTAGTGATTTGATTTGAAACTGTCTCATTGCTATTTGTTTATCAATAAAATTATGGCAAAAAAATAAAAAAATAAAGGTAGCAACACATACTTTTGGCATGGCAGGCACACCAGAAATCCGGAGAAGTCTGTGTCTCTGAGTCTAAAGTGGGTCCCAGAGCTTGACAGAAATAGAGGTGCTGGGCATGGTGGAGTGTGCCTGCAATCTTGGTGGAGACTGAGGCAGGAGAATGACAAATTCAAGGGTGGCTGAGCAAATCAGAAACTAGGCAGGGTGTCAACTAAAAACTAGAAAGAAAATGCTGGAGATGCAGTGTAGCTCAGAGTGAAGGCCTGGGTTCGCTCTTCAGTAACATACATACACACACACACACACACACACACACACACACACACGCACGCACCGTGAACAAACACAGCAAGACAATTGTTATGGTTTGTCTCTAGATGTCCCCCCCTAAAGCCTCATGTAGCCACAGGGCAGACTTCTAGAGTTTGTGACTAAGTCATGATCCACTGGGATCATGGGTGTGAATCCTACACCCAGCCTGGGGCAGACAGCCTGAATGCAGCTTAAGGGAGGCAGGCTTGCTCTCTGTAGCATTGTTGCTGCCGCTTCTCCCACTTGCTCTCTTTCTGTTTGCCGCAGCCACAAAAGGATGCTCCCTGCTCTGTGCCGCTCTGCCTTGGAGCCAGCCGAGTAGGGACTGAAGCCTCCAGTAACTGTGAGCTAAATAAACCTTTCCTTCCTTCATTGTGGGGGTGGGAATTTTGTCCCAGCAAGGAGTAAAAAGTAATCAAAACAGCAGTGTTTTCCTTTTATTTAAGCTTTCTCTTCTCTCTTTGGATTGGGGGCTCAAGGGTCTGAATCCTGAGGCAGCAGCCAGCGCTCTTCCTGCCCACCTCGCTCCAGCCTCGGCTTGAGGAAGCCTTTGCCCACCTCGCTCCAGCCTCGGCTTGAGGAAGCCTTTGCCC
>NW_004524684.1:3776077-3783130 GCF_000260255.1 Octodon degus | reverse complement strand
TCAGCACACCTGGGGGGAAGGCCAGCGCGGCATGTGGTGCGAGGGATCGAACCTTGGTCCTTGTACTTGCCTAAGCAGTCCCTTAGTCCACTGAGCTGTCTTGCCAGCCAACTTGCATAATTTTAGATTGGACCTTGGACAGTGCTACAGATGCATCATTGAGATTCTGTCTCCTGGATCTCCTGGAATATTTCTACTAGCACCTTTTTTTTTTTTTAACAAAAATTGTCATTTGTACTCAAATGATAATCTCTTTATGTTTGAAGTACTGAATCAAATCTCTATTTCTTCCACTTAGCTTCTCTTCTTTAAGATAAATGTTTTAAGTATCTGCTTTACTTAAATGCTTTAAGTGTTCCCAAAAATTTTCAGAAGACAGAGTGTGATCCAGGAATCAGGAAAGCTTACAAACTTAACTTGAGGTTTTTTTTTTCTGTACTTTTCCCTTTTCAGATTTCTTTCTTCCCTTTCTTAAAGGTACAGCTGCAGGGACCGAGCTGCAGTGCGAGGTTATTTTTATTTGTGGATTTTGATACAGGGTCTTGCTAAGTCACTAAATCAACTTGGCTAGGCATGAATTTGCAATCCTCCTGCCCCAGCCTTCCAGAGCAATGGGACAGCAGGTGCGCGCCCCCTCTCTACCTTGTCCCCTTACTTCTAGGGACTCTGTGTGCTGTTCCTTACAGCAGTAGAGAGTGGATGCTCCCAGCACTTTACCTTTCCCGTGCTGCACAGGGACTATGGCCTCCCCAGAAAGGCACAGACAAACGAGAGGCAGCCTGCACAGCTATCCTCCAAACTTGACATCTGCTCCTCTCTAAAAACATTGACGTTTTCTTTTAACATTCAGTTTGCAAAACTATATACAGATTTCATGGTTATTTTGAGTTGAGTTTGCTCTACTTGCAAAATAACTCTTTGGGACAGAACAATTTAATCCTTTCCTCAGAAGGCAAGAAGATGTTACCACTTTTGAACAGACTCCAACACATATGCTACTGTGTACAAAGACCTGACCCTCATCAGAAACAAGATTTCAATAAAGTTGGAGTCCAAAAATATGAGAAATTATACTTAATGAATCAAAGAGAACGGAAGTCAGTAAAATCTTTAAAAAACCTAAGGTCATACTTTCTTTCCAAGTAGATCTGTCGCTTGGAGGTTTTTGAACCGGCTTTTGATTTGATCGCTGTCTCCTCCAGTGCAGATGGCACGACATAGCGTCTGTTTTATCACAGGTGGAGAGAACGGCAGGCCGAGCGCACGGCACTCACGACCCTGATTCCTCATCTCCGATAACGCGCACAAGGGCCAGCATCTCATCACAATCACTGCCCTTCAACCAATGGGTTGTTCTTTTATACCATACCCTTGTCTGGCCCTAGAAACAAGAATTACCTCAATGAGATATGTCTCTCTATGTCACAAACTATTTCGTTTTGTTGAGTGAATTATTTTGCTTTCAAGAAAAATCCTCAGGATCTATCTAGAATGTGGATTCTGAAACTGAAATTAATTTTGTAATTTATTTTGAATATTAAATAGAGATGACTCATAGTCCATTTCATTTCTGATAATATCTGTCATTTGAAAAGATGTTTTTTTGGAATACCACAGCAAAGACTTTCATATCAAAGTTCTTTGTGGTAATTATTCCTTCAAAAATTATAAATTATTATTTTATTTAATCTTTGTTGCAGGTCTCTAGATGTAATTTAATACTTAGAAGTAAAAACCTTAAATAATTCCCAGAAAATAAATTTTGTGCTACATATTCCAAGTAATTTAGTACATCTAATACCTAGAAATAGTTTTTCCTTCTATTTAAGATTTTGATTCACATCATAGCATCAACAACCAAAAGAAAGAGATGTGGGTATTATGAGAGGAACACAACATTTATCTTAATTAAATGCCTACCATTTCAAAATTACTAAGCCCACAAATTATAGACGATGCTCCCGCAAATGCAGCGGTGTCTTTATTAAGAGAAATGATGTTCTATTAGTTCCCATTTATTATTTATCTTTATAAACCATTAGTTGGAAAGCTTGGTTCAGCCTCTGAGCCTTTGCTGTGTAACATGGGGTATGCGCATTTTTATATGCACAGCCTACATTTTTCTTCAAAAGCTCATTTTAGGACAAAATAAGAAGGGCATGTGGTCCTTGTGCTAGGACAGAATACTCCTGATGACAGTTTCACAGTCTAATTTGCTTTGGGATTTGCAGAATTCAGGGTTCCTCAGAGAAATTATAAATCCAACCCCCGTCGCCCACCCAGAAGGCGGCAGCTGGCTCCGGCCCAGGCCTCTGCCTCTGGCTGTCACTCTGAGGAGGGAAAGTGAGCCCACTTCTGCAGGACCTAGAACACACTCAGGGTGTGCTGGACTGTGTTGCTTTGGGAAATACCTCAAGCATATGGGGAGACAGCAGCAAACCAGCAAAACAAGCAAGACCTTGTGAGGGTGCTCGATGGGCAGTTCTTGAATAAGCTCAGTGTGAGCTGGGATTGCCATGGGTTTATCTTCACCCTCCAGACAGAGGCGGGGGCTGTGATTTACCAAGGGGAAGAACATTGCTTTATTCTATAGCTGCTGTCCTGGAGGCAAGACAAAACAACATTTCAAAGGAGGAATACTTTGATAAATGTGATCCTCTCCTAGCCACCAAGGAAAACATTTTTCAACTCATTTAAACTCACATGTTGATATGCCATGCTGGTATCTTGAGGCAAGCATTTGTACAAGGTGTTAATGAAAGCAGGCTTTTGCTTATGTCCTTGTGAGTAATCAGCTCTTGATGGAACACGGGTCCCGTCACTCTATACGCTATAACAAGCAAGTGTTTGGAGGCCCAATAAAACCGAACAGCTAATGTAGTGCACTAATAGATGCTGTTGGGTTTCCAGGTGAATAACGGCTGACTACGTCCAGAGTAGAAATAGAGAGTGCATATTTTTAAAATATTAAAAATACAATAATTTTTATCACATTACATACAAGGAAATAATTATTTGCACTGTTCTGTAAAGTGGTCCAAAGATGGGTCAATCTACTGTGCCAAAGAGCACTGTGAGGAGTGAAAATTGGAAGCTCACAAGAGAAAATAAAGCAGAGCCGGTGGTGCACGCATCGCAGCATTTAGCATAACCTTTGAAAGATAAGCAGAAGAAAGAGACGGGCTTTGGAGAAACTCTTTCCCAAGCTATGGAACTGTGCAGTTAAAAATGAATGACCCCTAGAGTGTGTGTTAGTGTGCACCATCTTTTCACAATTATATGCACACTTCATACTTCAAACTTCAGTGAGTGCGGACAAAAATACATATCTGTTTTTCAAAATTTTTATTCATTTTAATGAGAAAAATAGATAAAATAGCAATGAAACAGTTTCAAAACAGGTATGACAGTTACAATAATTACCACATTGCATATTGTCTTCATAGTAGTTATTCATAGTACAAGATGCAGACATGATATCTTGTCTAAACACTATTAGTACAAACCTTTCTTCTCACTGAACTAAGAGAAAGTAGCTGTATATCTATCCTAACTATCTTGTATATACATATGTATATTTTTTCACTGTAAAACAGTCCTTTATTTATATTCCTTCTCTTCACAAAAGATCTGCAAGGTGATATACATGGTTCCAGGGTAAATCCTGAGGGGATTTGACTCACTTTATCAGAAAGCAAAAGTTACATTTTTAGTTATATAGGTCTTGTTTTAATTTGGTCTTAACCATCCAGCAGAAAAGTGTAACCATGAGGTATAAAAAATAAAGCCATATGAATATACTGAGCTGTAAAAGGCTCAAATCAACAACTTCAGACAATTGCCAGTTATGCTGGTAACTCACCATGAACTATATTGAGTTATTTTGCTGAACTCAAGTACCTACAATCTTTGGACTGGCATCCTTTAAAGACTTCTCCAAATACAGCTTTTCTAACTGCAGAGAAACACCCATCTCTGACAAAGCAAAACAAAAAATACATATTTGGAAGAAAAACAATTACAATTTCAACTTTATGCTTTTATATATTGTAATTAATCATATAGAATTACTTTTCCCTTTTATTTTTAGAGAGAAACACATCCCTTTTGTACCGTAATTTTAAATGAATGAGGAGAGTTGTAGGACAGTCACTAGGCTGGAAACAGGCTTGAAAATTGGCCAGAGTTTTGTTCTTAAAACTTTGCTTTTGAAAACAAATACTTAAGTGCAATTGAAAACTAATACACAATAACCACAATGGAACACATCTAAAAGGTTTGGCCCTTGATTATTTAAATTTATTGGGTGACATATCCCTTCAAAAGTAATATAAATTTATAAAAATAATACAAATATATCACAGTTCTGAGTTTCAGGTATCTGAATTTTTGTATAACATGACACAGGAATATTATCTAAAAAATAATTTTACCTTTATAATTTTTAGATAAATTTGAAATGCTTTAGTCGAACTAATAAAATCGTCTGGATTTCCATTTTGCAGAGGAAATTCTAAAGAAAAATAGGGATCCTTTCGCCACAAATAACCATGGCATAGGTCCAGTAGGAACCGCTACCTTTTAGTGGTTATCTGTCTACAGACCACCTAATTTCTTGCCTCACAGAATTTCAAGGTGACCCATTAATTCTCCACCATGGGTTAGAGCAGTGTGATTGCTCAGCTCATCTGCCAGTTGCAGCCTCCTCTTCCTCATATATTTGATAATTACGGAAATTATTACTTATTGTATATTTTTGAGTTAGCTACATCTTTATTATTTTAGGAATTACTGTTACCATTCAAGTTTCCTTCTTCATTTGTCCTTGCTTTTTTTCATTTTTTTAGTTACCTTAATGAGAAAAAAGATAAAATGAAATAGTTTCAAAACAAGTTAGTAGGCAGTTTCATTATTTATTACATTGCATATTGTTGTCTTCATAGTAATTATTCAGAGAATAAGATGCAGACATGGTATCTTGTCTAAAGAATATTAGTACAAACATTTCTTCTCATTGAACTAAAAGAAAGCTGTACATCTATCTTATCTTGTATATTTTAATTTCATATCAATTACTGATATGCTCTATCTCAAGTAAATGTTTGCTAAAAAAGAAAAAAGGTAATAAATGAAAACAAGAGACAAGAAAAAAAATGTCATAGGACTGTCCTGTTACAATGTTGCATGTGGTTAGATTTCTAAATTTCTGTGTAAAAGATAGTAATTGTTTATTTTTTAACTGTTATTTTTTACTTTTGTGATTTTTTTCTCATTCTGAGGGATTTAAAGTTCAGCCTATCAATGATTGATAGAAAATGCCTGTTCCATGTTATGTCTAAGGCGCTTAATATTCAGACCAACACTAATGCTAAGCTCAACAGCCTGTTTTAGGGTAACAATACCATTAAGCTTCTCTTCTGGAAGGTTAACAACTTAAGTCTGCACACCAAAAAATGAGAGAAAAAAGAAGGGCTACAAAGACAGCCAACATTGTGGCTCTCGCCCTTCAAGGTCAGTGAGGACTCAGGACATAAGAGAACCTGTACTATGACATCCTGTAAGTCCTTGCTTCTAATCCATTTTGTCTCTTCTTCCCATTATACTAACTGATGTTGGATCTCAGAAACAGGTAATTGCCTAAGGCAACTTGAACTACACAAATGTTATTTTCTTTTTCTTTTGAAAAGGAGTGCAGTTAAGCCTGATATCCAATCTAATGGTGGTAGCTCGACCAAGATTCACACTGTAGGGCACCGTGAGTCAGTGATGAGTAGGTAATGAAGAACATAAGATGCGTTAGAAAAAGTAAAAATAAAATGAGAATCCAGACACCATGAGCCTTAGGCAGCCCTCAGACAATGGGGAAGTCTTAACAAGGCTTTCATCTTGCAGAAAGAAACAACACCATTTACAGGTTTTGCATTAAATAGAAATGGATAAAATAATCTAAGATAAATACTAAACAGACACAAATTCTAGTAGTCAAAGTACAACTCAAAATCCTTATTTTTTTTAACCTCTTAGACATGGATAAAACTTTCAGGAAAGTAGGAAACAGGAGCTTAAGTTACTCGGAACGTTAGAGAGGGCAGGACTAACTGCTGGGAGGGAACTTGAAGAAAACGAAGGGAGGAAAGGAGCCCAGGAAGAGCCGAGGGCTGAGGGTGCTTTGATCAGATGGACAAAGACAACAACCATTTCTTCACTGCTCCAGGAACCAAAAGGCAGGAACGTGGGCCAGGGAGGAGGGGACTGCAGGCCCCGGCTTTTGTACACTGCTGCAGAAATCTGGAGTAAAGAGAAGGGCAGGTTCAAGAAAGACGACCTCACAACCTATTTTAAAATCAAAAGGCCTCTACTGCCAGGAGATGGAGGACAGACTAAATTCTAGATCAGACAGAAGTTTCAGCCATGACCTCCTGTGGTCCACAAGGCAGATACCTGGGGCCCTAATAGTCGCAATCAGGATGTAGGAGTGGATCGACATGGGGCCACATGTCCCTGTGGGCTGCATCCTGGATCGGGCAGCAACTAGTACTTGTGTGAGAAGGGCAGACCCCTTGGTGGTACCCAGGTGTGCTAAAGAAAAGGTAGAATACGTGAAGGTTAAAAGTGGCAATAGAGGGTGCTAAGGGCTGGGGAGCTAGCCCAGCAGTCTAAGCGCCTGCCTGGCAAGAGCAGGGATGGGGTTTGATCCCTGGTACCACATGCTGGGCCAGCCATGGCCCCCAGGTGCCAAGCCAGTCTCTGGAACCAGGTAGGGTGACACACACCTGTAATCTCAGCACTGGAAAGGCTGAGGCAGGAGGATCACTACAAATCTGAGCTGCGTATTGAGCCCCTGTATCAAATAAATAAATAAATGATTAAAAATAAAATACAGCGGTCTAGGGATTAGCTCAGTGGTACAACATCTGCCTAGCAAGCAGGAGGTCCTGAGTTCAATTCTTTGTGTAAAAAATAAATGGTAATATGTAGTCTACAGGTGGCAACACAGGAGCTTCCTGCTACCCTGCTACAGTGGGACCAACTCTGTGTCCCAGCCCAGGCGCA
>NW_004524684.1:3730042-3767997 GCF_000260255.1 Octodon degus | reverse complement strand
AGTGGTTATTGTCAGGAAGCATCCACAGCTTCATATTTTCACTTGATTTTGCTTTCAGAAATTCATTTGCCATAAAAGGTAGAAAAGTTCCACCTCATACTGCATGACAACAGGATAAAAAGGACTAAAGGAAGGAGATGATAATGAAATTTATAAATTTTATAAATTTGTGATGCTTTATATTTATAAATTTGTGATAATTTTTCTGAAACTAAGTTTAAACACATTATGATTATACAAAGGAGAAACATCACAATAGTTGAAATCAATCTTTTGAAATAAACTCCATACAAACCAGAGACTGCTTATTCTCTTCTCAGCAGAGTTGATCACCTTCTACTGCTGCACTGGATGATGGCATAATGAAAACACTTATGTGATTTCTAGTCCCATCAAAGAGAAGCAGTTCTATGACCTTGAAAAAGTCACTCCAGTTCTTAGAATCCCAGGTCCCAGTCTCCCCAAATATAAAATAATTATATTGACAATATGATGTATAGAGTTATTTCCAGCTCTAATATTTTCTTTTTGATATTCTGATTCAAAATGAATTTTATTATTACATTTGAAAATAATGAAAGAGTTGGCCATAATATTACCATTAAAAATATTTAGAAATGTTTCCTTAAGGTTTTCTGTGGTCTATCTCACAAGGATAATGTTGAAACTCAATGGTAGCCTCCACACGGGGTAATTTCAATACACTATGGCCATTCCCAGCCTTGTGTGATGCATGCCTTCACCACTAATGGCCACCCCATTCTGCAGATGAGCATGAATCGTCTACACTGACTCTTTAACTTTCCTCTACTTTAAGTTTCCCTCTGTCTTCTGAGCTGCTTTCATCCTGTGCTCATCAGGATGTTGAGAATTCCTTTCAGTTCAGGTCAAAAGTAAACTTCACATCCACTCATTCTTTGAACTGACTGTGGGACCACCTGGCCAATTCTTCCAAGGTGGTACATTCCTGACAGTCCCTTCACTCACAGTGTTTCCAATCCAGAGTTATGTTCACATTGTTTTGGATCCGTCAACAATCATGGGCTGGAGAGATAGCTAGGTAGCATAAGCACTTGCCTGGCAAGCACACAGTCCTGAGTTCAATTCCCAGTACCGCAAAACACAAAACAAAGCAAAAATAAAATTGTACATTCATATAGAGAACTGTGACAAGTACTTAGCCAAACTAAAATATGAAGTGAACAGCAATAGTATGATTAAGACAGAATGTGTGTAAAGTCTGACTATAGTAAAGACAAAGAGGGATTCTAGGGCTTCAATATTCCAAGACAAATGCTTTTGAAACTATATGAGATATATAATTATAAATGTTTTCAATATACCTTAAGATTTAGAAAAATTACTTTGTATATACAATCATTCTAAAACAATTAAAAATAAGATAACCTTATGATATTTAACTAAATAGATAGCTGAGACAAAAGAATTTAAGAACAGCACAGTACAGAATATGTGTGAAAGAATTATATTAATTTTTCTTGTGTTTTTTATGTATTTAGTACAGAGTTTGCAGGGTCTATCTGCACAGGTTGGACTCGTAGTGATCCCCCTGTTTTCAGTCTTCCAAGTGCTGGGATTACAGGCGTGCGCCACCATATCCAGTCTCAATCACCATCTAGGTGTGAGAGAGGGGGCGCGGCATGCTGGGGATTGAACTCCAGCCCATGTGACTGCTTAAGCAGGTGCTTTAATCCACTGGGCTACCTGGCGGGCCCTTTTTGTGGTTCTTTATGTTAAAAATGAAGCTGAATTTTGTTTTTTATTCATAGGAAGCATTGTTTCAAATACTACTTATATTTTTTGCTTGTGACTAATTTAAAGTGTTGAATCATTATGGTTAATTTTGTATTTTAAAATAGCAAGTATCATTGGTTATGAAGCTTAATTTCTACTAAATCTTGGCAGCTTATATAGATATATTTACCTGTAGATTTATCAGGAAAATAATTTCTCTGTTAAATATTGCAATATATTTAACACACTTTATTATACACATTATTTTAAATATAGCTATTGGAAATTAATTATATATATAATCATACAAATGAACTCCTGGCAATTTAAATATTTTGACTTTCATGCCAAATTAAATTTCTTATTAATACCAGTTCTGAGTGAAAAAGTGTTAACCGTCATATTGTGGTGCTTTATACGACTTCGTGGTACAACCAAATGCTACAAATGAAAAGAAAAAGTTTGTTTTTCAGAACATCTCGGAACACTTGTTCTTAGGAATCAACTGGTGCTGATGGTGTACAAGAATTTCTACATGGCAGAATAAATGCCAATCAGGGAAGATCAAGTAGGAAACCTGAACTAGAAATTTAATATGTCAAAACAACATAAAATACATTTCTGTGGACACTACTGATATTCTTTCCTTTGTGTTCATCAAAGAAGTACTATCAAGAAATGTTGAAGAGGTTGAATCTTGAGTTCGCCTTTCATGGTAATGGATCAGATTTATGTCCCCAAACAAGCAGGAGAGATCGTTGGCAGGTAAAGTGCACCGGACAGACACAAGTGGAGGAGGAGGCTGCACGGTGCTTCAGGGGCAGAGAGACAGCAGCCCTGAGGTCTGAACAGGTGATTTGTGGGAGCCAAAGTGGAGACCGTGTGGATGTACATTTAGCCGCTGCTCTCGTTCAATGATGCTGAAGTGAGTGACACTTGAAACCCTTCTGAGTAGAGCAGCAACGTGGTTATGTCCCCCAGAGCTTCTCAGACTTTCATGTGCACACAAACTGCTCGGGCACACTGTTAAAATTCAAATTTTGATTCAGGAGTTTAAGAGGAGCCAGCGATTTCACCTGCTAACGAGTTCCCAGCTGGCGTCAGGATTGCCAGTTTCCAAATTATAGCTCAAATAACAACCCTACAAGGGCAGATTTCGCTGCAGAATCAGGACGTGAGGGAGCCAGAAGTCTAACGCAAAAGTCTTGCCACAAAGGGAAGCTCAGGGACAATGAGAAGAGAAAGAATACTTCTTGGGAAGGCTGCAAAGGAAGAACAGGTTAGACAACTTGTCTGGACTTCTAAGCATTAGCAAAAACAAAATAACGCAAAGGATGCATTCATTTATTTTTGTGTTTGTGAGGTTGAAGTTATTCTGTTAAAGTGGGGAAGAACGCACATTGTGAAGCGGGGCGTGGCCTGAAGGAAACTCCCGCGCTTCAGTGGCGCACAGACACCCAGGTAAGCAAGGGCGAAGGCCGAGGAAAGCGAGGCCCGAAGCTCGCAGGAAACCTGCGCGCTCCAGCTTTGACATGAGATTGACCCACAAGGACTGGTAAATCACCCAGGAAAAACGGGTCCCCAAAAAAATAGGAAAGAAAAGGGCATGCCCCAGTTGAAGCGTATAGAAAGAAATGGGAGAATTACATAAGGAAAGTGCAGTCAGAGTCGTGGAGGAAGGGTGGCTACTTAGAGAAAGGTCAACTAAGCTCGGGGAGGCCATTGAGAAGTAGGTAACAAGTCGTGTGAGTTCGGAGATTGCGGGCTTAACAACCAGAATGTTATCAGCACGCGGGGATCTGTAGAGCAGAGGCTTCATTTTGGTAAAGAGCAGACCTGACGCAGCTAGGGAAGGTCTCGGTTGTAATTGCAACTCCTCTGAGCCCCAGCTCACAAAGCACATTGTCACTGAGCTACAGCACCTCTGCCCCTGGCTGCGTGCTCTTACTGAGTGCAGCAGCCCTCAATGTCATATGTCTTACATAAACCACCGGGAGCTATTTCCTCGGTGTTCTTGTCTACCATAATCAAAATACTTAGCGTCTGCGCCATCACTTGGAACACGCTCCGTTTCCGTTGATGATGAAAACGGGAGCGGGTGAGGGCAGAGTCGGGACAGCTCCCCTCCTTGTCCCTCCCGGAGCGCGCTCGGCGCTCGCGCATGGATTGGAGACCGCACCGGGCTGCGCTCCGCCTTGGTCAACACCGCTTAGGAACGCAGAGGAGACGTTCAGCTGTTCACGTCATAGGGTGACTTCGCGAGCACGAGGTGCGGATTGTTTTCTGAAACAATCTTGAGATATTTTGTACTTCAGCATTTTATTCCCTTTCATCATGATTATAATTAGAATAGCTTGAGCTTTTGCTTCTTCTGAACATCCATATTTTCATTTTAAAGGCTTGTATAAGTATGCCGCTTTAAAAGGAGTAAGAAAGTTAAATTATAATTTGTATATTTTTCCTATTTTTAAGTTTTTATTTTTCTTGTGTTGCTTGTAGATGCTAAAAGATTTTTGTTTTTATTTCCTAATGATAAAAAAAACTGGTTATGTCTATTTTTTAAATTTTTAAATGTTCTATTACATATTTTTTTGCATTGTATTTAAGACAGTAAAACTACGAGTCAGAGGGTAAAGACTATACTTCAAACACAGGATATGGGTAGAAAGTAGGGGAAAGATGAAGCTGGACTTGTACTGGTATTGTGTGTACCTAGACCAAGACAAAAGCACTGAGAGATCTAGATATGACAAATAAAGTCAGAAAATCTGCAAAGAAACATGTTGAGGGGAATGCTGTCCTAGTTATGGCTTCTTTTTCCTATTTACTCTTTTTTGTCTTTTTTAAAAAAATCATTTATTTATTTATCTACTTAGTACAAGGTCTCACTACTCAGCTCATACTTGTACTGATCCTTCTGTCTCAGCCTGCCCAGCACTGGGATTACAGGTATCTGCCACCACATCAGGTTTTGGGGCCAGTACAGTGCACCCTGGGTTCTGGGGCCCACACAGCATGTGTACCAGGGATTGAACCAGGGTCCTTGTGCTAGCCAGGCAGGTGCTTAGACCACTGAGCTTTCGCCCCAGCTATCTCCCCATACTCTTTTATATCTTAAAGAGGAAAAATAAAATTTCAAAACAATAGGGGGATAACAATGATGAACACATTAAATATTACTGTCTTTAAATTAGGTACTCAGAGTACTCAGATATAGGCATTTAATTATTCAAACAGTATTAACATGAATATTACTTTTCAATGAACTCAGAAAAAGTAGCTATATATCTATCCTAACTATTAAACATACATATTTTTTCTCAACAAAATGCTTATATATATATATATATATATATAATGGTTTGTGCCTAGTTGACCCACCAAAGCCTCATGCAGTCATGGGGAAGCTTCTAGAGTTTGTGTTTAATTCATGATCCAATGCTGGGATTAGGGGTGTGAGTGCTACTCCTGCTGCTCTGGGGCAGATAATCTGCATACAGATGTAAGGATGGGAGGGAGGCTTGCTGGCTGCCATACCTGTTCCTCTCTTTTGGCTCTTTTCTGTTTTCCACCACCATGAGCAGCTGCCCTCTGCCAGGTGCCGCTCTGCCTTGGAGCCAGCCGAGTATTGACTGAAACCTCCACTAACTGTGAGCTAAATAATCCTTTCCTTCCTTAATTCTGACTGTCAGCATTTCATCCCCAAAAAGTAAACTGATTTTTTTTTTCTTTTGCTTTTTCCTCCCTTCTGTTATCCTTTCCACAATCGTAGTTTCTCTTTCCTTTTGAACAGTTTCTTCCAGTTTTACAATATCTGTTGCACATTTGGGATCTTATTTACTCTTTCAACTTCTCACACTAAGGAGACAATGTGATGTTATACATGTGTGTCTGATTTATTTCACTGATGATTATAGTCTTGAGTTGCATCCTTTAATCTATAAAAGTGTCCAGTTTGTCCTTCTTTATGGCCAAGTGCTGCCCAATTATATAAAAATACAAAATCTTTCATTTTTTTCATTCCTCAGTGTGCATCTATAAATATGCATGCACATATATATATATAGCTGTGGAATGATATTTTTAATTCTGGGAAGATACCCAGAAGGGGATATCTGGGTGAAATGGGACCTCCAATCCTATTTTTTCCAGAATCTCCATACTGATTTCCACAGTGGTTACACCAATCTAGTGCAGTGGAGAAAGCTTCCCTTTTCCCAACAGTGGAGAAAGCTTCCCTTTTCCCCACAGCCCTTCTAGCTTTAGTTATTGGTTGAATTCTGAATAATAGTCTTTCTTTCCAGGATGAGATGGAATCTCAGTGTTGTTTTAATTTTCATCTCTTGAAGGACCAGTGATATTGAATATTTTTTCATGCATTTATTTGCTGTTTGTATTTATTCATCTGAGAACTGTGTATTCATCTCAGATGCCCTTTTTTGGATTGGATCTTTAAATTTGCGAGGTCTGATTTCTTTTCTTTTTTTTTTTTTTATTTGGTTTATGTTCTCAATAGTAATCCTTTGTCTGAGTAACAGTTGGAAACATGTTTTTTTTTCCCTGCATTGGGAATGGTCTTTTCACTTTGTTGCTTTCTGTACAAAAATTTTTAATAAGAAGGGATCCCAGTTGTTGATTCTTGTGATGGTTTCTGTGAAATCTAGGTTTTATTCATAAAATTTTTGCCTATACCAAGGTTTTTAAGATTTTTTACCTATTCTATCTTCCAGCAGATTTAATATTTCTGTTTTAATATTTAGATCTTTAATCTGTTTCAAATATAGTTTAGTGCATGGTGAAAGATATGGGTCCAATGTTAATCTCTGGCATATGGGGAGCTAGTTTTTCTAGCATCATTTACCAAATATGATATCATTCTTCCACTGAATGTGTTTGGCATTTTTGTAAAAGATAAGGTGGCTGACTATGACTGGAGTTTTTTGTGCATCTTTTAATCTGTTCCTTTAATCTTCAAGTCTTCCTGAAAGAAAGAATTTCCATGATGACAAAGCAGGAAAGTTCGTGATGTTGAACACTTTTTCATACATTTATTTGCTGTTTATATTTATTGATCTGAGAAGTGTGTATTCATCTCAGATGCCCAATTTTGGATTGGGGCTTTAAATTTGCAAGGTCTTTCCTTCATATTTTCCTTTATAATTTTTTCTTCAATTTTTCCTTCATATTTTCTTCTAGTTGTGTACATGAAAAGAACCAATGCCATGCTGGGTTTATCACAATAACTTTATGGTACAATTTCAAGTCAGTGATTTTGATGCCCCTTGCCTTGTTGTCTTTATTGCCTAGAATTGCCTTTACTGTTCTAGGTCTCTTCTTATTACAAATGGATTTTAGGTTTCTGTGAGATATGCTGTGAGATATGCTGGAAGCTTTCTCCACTTATGGTGGGCATTTTGGAGATCTTCTATGTAGAGTATCATGTCACCTCCAAATAATGATAGTTCAATTTCTCATTTCCTATCATTATTCCTTTTATTTCTTCTCTTGTGTAATTGTTTTGGCTAAAGTTTCTAGGAGCATGGTGAACAAGAGTGGAGAAATTGGATACACTTGTCTTGTTCTTGATTTTATAAAGAAACTTTTTGATTTTTGTTCATTTAGCAAGATGTAAGCTGTTGGTTTGTCATAAATGGATTGAGATATAGATCATCTATTCTAATTTTTGAAAGGTTTTTATCATAAACTGGTGCTGGACTTTGTCGGAAGTGGGGCTTTTTGCATCTATTGCAGTGATCATATGTTTTTTCTCTTATCTCTGTTAATATTGTATATTACATTTATTGATTCATATATGTTGAAACTTCCCTTCACCGCTGAGATGAATTCCACTTGGTCATGGTATATTAACTTCTTGATGACTTGCTGCGTTGTGTTTGCCAGTAATCTTATACAGAAATTTTTGCTTTCTGTTCATCAGGGAGATTGGCTTGTACCTCTCTTTCTTAGGGTCCTCCTGTTTTGTTATCAGGGCAATACTTTCTTTCAGGAATGAGGAAGTATTGCCTCTCTTTCAATTTCATTAAAGATTTTGAGAAGTAGTGGTGTTAGGTCTTCTCTAAATTTCTGGTAGAATTCAGTAGTGAATTCATCAGGGCCAGGGCCTTTCTTTGTTAGTAGGTTTTAATTATATATTCAATTTTATTGATTGATATTGGTTTATTTAGGATTTTTATATCTTCTTGAATCAGCTTTGGTAATTGAATTTTGTCTAGGAATCTGTCCATTTCTTCTGCATTTTCCATCTTAGTAGAATACAAGTTTCCAAAGTAGGTGTGGATGATCTTCTGGATTTCTGCAGGCTTAATTTTGATGTCTTTTCATTCTTAATTGCACATATTTGAGTCCCTTTTATCCCCTTTTTATAAGGTTGGATAATGGTTTTTTCATTTTCTTTAATCTTTCAAAGAACCAATTCTTCAATTCCTTGATTCTTTGTATTGTTTTCTTAGTCTCCAGTGTGTTAATTTGTACTCTGATCTTTATAATTTTTCCCTCATATGAGTTTTTGGATTAGCCTACTCTTCTTTTCTCTAGAAATATAAGGTTCAACACTAAGTTATATGGGTACTCACAGCTATAAATTTCCTTCTAGTACTGCTTTCTTTGTGCTTCATAGATTTCAATATGTTGCATTGTTATCATATAACTGTAGAAACTAAAATTTCTTCTTTGCTCTCATCTGTGATGCACTGGTTATTCATGATGTTGTTTAATTTCCATGTGTTTATGTCATTTTTGGCTAAAGCAATATTTCCAGCAATAATAGTAGTATTAATTTCAGCCTAGAAAATGACAAACTGAGTTAAACATTAATTTTCCGCCTTAAACCATATGGAGTAGATTTTGGCATATAACAAAATCTAACACAAGCTAGAAAATTACATGGAGTCTGTAAGTCCATAATATGTTAATTTTACTATCAGGGGTTAAAATTTAAAACAGGTTAGGAAAACAATAGAGAGGTAGAAGAAGAGAGAAATGGAGATTATGCCAACTTTGGGAAAGTGGCACAGAAAACTGGAGGGAAAGATAGAAGGAAATGGTACAAAGAACAACAGAACAGCAACCAAAAAGAATCTAGAAACCAAATTGACACTTATATAATTCACACTTATATAAAAACAAGATTAAACAATAAAGGATAATAAAATAAAAGCAGACAACAAAACCACCACAACAACAAAACCAAAGAGATATATAGAGAAAGAAAAGTCCTCTTCCAGGTTTGTCTCTGCTGTCACTGGTAAACAATGTGTGGAGACAGTGTCCCTATTTAGGTTGATCTATCCCAGCAAGCTAGCAGTAGATTTTGCGCGGGTATTGAATAATCTCAGTGGACCTGCACCTTCTGGCAGAGACCACACTCATTCTGCCTACAACCTTCAGGGCACTTTGTGACCTGAACCCAGCTGGGAGCTGCTAGATGGAGTGAGCAGCCCCTCTGAGTTCTGGGGTCAGGTGGTGCCTCTCCAAGACGGCTTCCAGGCACTCAATCTCTCTCATGGGATGACTGAGCCCTTAGTGCTCACTGCCAGCTAGTGCAGCCCTTCAAGCCTACTGCTTCCCTCCACCGCGGCAGCTCTCTGTGGGTGGCCCCAGGTCACCTCGTGCCTGCAAGTTGGAACTGTTCCTCTCAAGACATGAGTATTATCTCAGGGAGAAGGTACCACCAGCTACCACATTTTTCTTCATTGAAGTTTCCCTCTTGACTCTTTTCATGGTCTTCAATTTGTGCTTCAGATCATTCCTAGGTCCAGGAGAATCTACTTCCCTCCTTCTTGTCTTCCTTGTATCGCTGTATCCTAGTGTCTGGATGGCAACACTCAGAGAGGCTTTTTCTCTGCTGCTCACTACTTGCCATTTTGGTGGCTGCTCCTGAGTATGTGTTAACATTCAAGTTCTGTAAACACAATGACCAAACACCAATGTGCTGCTTTCGGTGCATTATTTACAGAGCTGTATGAGAAGCCCACGTGTAATATTGCCTTCAAAGTTTCCAATTCTGTGCTGTCAGTTAGAAATGGATGAGTTGTATAAGATTTGAGAATATTTCAGCAAATTTTGTTGAAGGTTGAGTCATACTGGTGATTCCTAATGGATCTGAAGCAGGTTAATATTTTATTTTTGAGCTAGTCTATGAAAATAAAAGAGATAAGCCATGTTCACAGTGCCTGGAATCAATCAATGTCCATAAAACAACACTCAGAAGTGAAGATCAAGAAGAAAAGAGTTAGTCCTAGCAGATTGTCTGTGAAAAGGAATTAAAGAGACAGTAAAATCTCACAGGGAGCCACGGAGTTGAGGTCAGGTGACACCGCTGAAGGAGTGAGATAGTGGGATAAGGTGGAAACAGTGCTAACAGACATCGAAATCCAGGACCTCTGATCTAGGTTTATTATCCAGGCCCACTCTGGCTGTGATTATTAAGGTTGGCTTAAACTTGGCACATTTTTATTGCATTAAAAAAAGGTTTAATGTGAGTCATTTGAAAATGTACTAGACTTTCAATTGAGAAAATAGTGATTATCGTCACGAAGATTTTCAGAAGATAAATACTGAAGTTTTATCATATGGGATTAATTATTAAGGTAGTGGTGGCACAAGACTGATAGATGTGATGTGCATTTCTGGCTCTGTCCCTTATTAAATTCAAGCAATGTCAAAAACTCTCATGGATGTAAAGATGATCCACAAGAAGCAGATATGCTCCCAAACATTCCATGTTTGGAAGTTTCTGTAACCTTTTTTCTTTTTTTAAAAAAGGGATTAACATTTAAGTGTGGAATTTAGGTGAAGCAGACCACCACCAGTCATGGGAGGGGCCTCTTCCAACCGTGGCAATCCAGGCAAAGCCTCAGTGATCACACAGCTTAGGTCAGCGGAGCAAGACACACCTGCAGGAGGGATGCTTAGGACAGAATCTGCCCACAGCGAAGGCTCTTTCTCTAACCTCAACCTTCTGGTCCAACCTGCAATTCTGGGCTCATTTTAAAACAAATCTCATTCCCTCCCTTCTACAAAGAGAGAGAGAGAGAGAGAGAGAGAGAGAGAGAGAGACAGAGACAGAGACAGAGACAGAGACAGAGACAGAGACAGAGAGAGACACTATGGCTTTGCTTCTTTGTTGCTATGGAGAAGTTCTGCTCTTACAGATTTTATTTGATAATAAACATTAAAAATGGTAGTGCTTTATAATTGATATTAAACTGGTCACATATTAAAAATCAAAACTAGCCCATACTCTTTAAAGGATTTTATATTTTAAATTATTATCACGAATATGTATTATTTTAATAATAAATTGACTAGATGCTTCTCATATGAGTCACACTTTTCCATCTACCTATTTACTTTACTGCCTAGCAATTAGGGAGATGGAATATCATTTACATGAAAACAACTAGCCCAAATGTGTGAAGGTTATTTGTGAGTACAGAGGATTTTCATAAAACTTTACAGCTATTTTTCTACCTTACAGTGAGGATGACTCTCTGATGTATTAGACTGAGGACATGCCAAAGAAATAATAGATTACAACCAGGAGTGCTTGTGTTTACTGGGGCTTTTAGCAAAGATGTGGATGGATCAATACAATCTACTACCCGAAAGAGAAGAATAACAAGTAGGAAATGTAACAGAAAAACATCTGGATTTAGATTCAGTGTCAGGTCTGGAAGAGATCTTAGATTCTCTTATCCTAACTCCTGGCTCTTCAATAAACAAACCCAAATTGCCAATACTGTTTTGTCCATGGGCACATTTCTACTTATTACAGAAACACAAGTCATAAATCATGCCTTTAGGTTTGTTCTTCTGTTGCTAAAACAATACAATCAATGTGATAGATCATATGTCATTATCACGTGACACTAACATTTTCTCACCATGAGTGAGTGTTCAGATATTAGCTTCCTCATAAGATCTGTGAAGTTTTGCTTTACAAAGACCTGAATGTGATAAACTCTTCTTTATTACAGTAAAAAATAGCGGTATAGTTTCAGAGATATAAAAATGTATGGTGACAATAGCGTCCACTCGACATTTCCAACACGATATTTTATAGCTTCTCTTGTCACTTTTTACTTCAAGTTTATGTTCATGTTCAAACAATCTAACTCTGTTCCATTCATTTATTAAGAAAATTCTATAATGACAAGGCCTTCAGAGGCCTTCTGGCTGTGTTTCTGTCTCTGTGATGCTGGAGTTTAGTAAGACTTCAATAATCACTTGTTAATCAGACAAATTATTAGCTATAGTTTCAATTACTTAGCAAGACAAAAATGAAGCCATGTTCTCACTTAGATGTGTGAAACTATCTTTAAAAAGAAAATAGTCTTATATATTAAAACTTATTAAATGTTATTTATATTTACATAGTATAGGTGATATCTATCTCTAGTGGATTAGACAGAGAAATATGTATCTATATATCTGCAGTTGAGGATAGAAAGATAAAATGCACAGTACATGTCTGTATCTATGTGTCTATCTTTGACTCATAATTTTATCTAGTATTAACTGACTAGATAACACACACTTATATGTGTACATGAGTAACTTTTAATGTGTGGATACATTTTTGTATGTATGTACATATACTTACGTATACATCCATGCACATGTGCTTTTCCTAAAGTGTATATTCAAATATATACATATATTCTATTTATCTATCATCTATCTATTTATCTACCAAGAGTTCACTCTAGCCAGAGCAATCTCTTGTGAAAATTTTCAAAATAGACCCTACTGTAGGCAAATGGACGTGCAGTGTAACTTTTGTTGCTGAGATGCATGATATAATGTTGTGATATTCATGTACACACTGAAATGATTTCTATAGTCAAGCAAATTAGCATACTCCTCTCTTACATAGTTCTTTTTTAGTGGTAAGAGAGGCTACAACCAACTTAGTACCCTTTCAAGATGCCTCAGCACTGTCTCTTGTGGATCATGACCTATTCCTCCTCCAGCCTGCAGCTTTGCACCCACTGAGAACCAGCTGTCTGTGTCCTCTCCCTCCCCAAGCCAGGTCCCACCATTCTGTCCTATGTCCCTCCATAACCACTTTTGATATTCTATGTGAAGCTGAGTGCACACAGCATTTTTCTTCCCAGGTACCATCACCAGTGGAAGCTTCTTGTGATGCCTTCTCTTTGTGATCTGTGATCCTCCAATTGTATCACAGTGTGTGTGTGTGTGTGTGCGTGTGTGTGTGTGCACATATATCAACATGCATGCACGCGTGTTATATAAACGCACAACACAATTTCCTTCTCACACATCTAATGATAGTCTGCTTCCAAGCTGCAGCTA
Source organism: Octodon degus (assembly GCF_000260255.1). Classification (NCBI taxonomy): domain Eukaryota; kingdom Metazoa; phylum Chordata; class Mammalia; order Rodentia; family Octodontidae; genus Octodon; species Octodon degus. The sequence continues at coordinate 3,754,905 of NW_004524684.1, read as the reverse complement.
TTGTGAAAAATGCACATTGAGTATGGGACCGCAGATGTCTTTCAAGCTACAGATTTCATTTCCTTTAGCAAACCCACCCCACCCCAACAGCCATTGTAACTTTCCAAGGGAAAAAAATGTTGTTTCCCAGCATAGTTTTGTCACTTTTGTGTTTCCAGAAGTGCACCAGAAGTGCACAAGCTTCTTTTCTCTCTATGCTCACTGACATGGACTATTGTTACTCTTTCTTCTTATTCAATGTCAGAGGACAATCTTGGTGAATAGGAATTGTTTGTAAAAAAAGGAGTTGGGCACAGGAGAGAAGCTGTTGCCGAGGGCTCTGCTCCACAAATTCCTCAGAATGGGCAGTGATCCAAATGAGACTCCTTGCCATCACGCTGGATGATAGTTTTAAATCCACACAACATTTGTGGATTCCAGCACCAGAGATGTATAGCTTTCTCAGCAGCCTTACTACAAGTGTCATCTACAGGTGTCATCGCCACTGTTGCTTTTTCACAGTGTTGGCATTCCCAGTGCTTTACCTTACTGGGCTTCCTGAAGCCGTTGCTTTCTAGACCTTTGGTATCTGAACCACCACCCTTAGGACCAGTCCCTTTGTATGCATTGGCTCAGGTTCCAGTGACAACCTCTGAATTCCAGCTGCAAACAGGAGGTCACTCATACACAGGACATGGCAGCTCTTGGCTAGGTAGTTTACTTCCATTCGGCTGTGTCTACAAAAGATGTGGCCAGAATGGGAATGACAGAGTCACTGGGCTCAAGAGGTGTGTCCTGCACCCTCCCACAGGGTGATGCAGGCCGTGCCCTCTGTCAGTGCGCCACAGAAGGGGAAGCATGGAACCTAATTGTATGTGTGAATAGTTCTGACCCGAACTTACCCCTTTCCCTTAGCTTTGGATTTTATAATTCTTCCCACAATCTATTCTGATTGTACATTGTTCAAAACTTTTCATCTAATATTTGGTTGAATTCCTCAAAGTAGTCTGGGTTCCTGACATTTCTTTGAATAATTAACTACTTTTGTACTTTCATACACTATGATACTTTAATGTGCAGTGGTATGAACACAAAATTATACATAATTATAAAAGATACAGTGGTGTATAATGATGTGGAAGACATCTGGATGGAGCACTCAAACAGAAATGCATTTATAAACATGGAGGGCAAGCTTGCCCACACTGCACTGCACCAGAACACCAGGAATAAAGGACAGGAGGCCACCTAACATGGGCCGACAAAGAGCTTAGCTGAAGGACAACTGTGACAGCGAATCTTCCGCTCTGGTCAACCACAGAGGCTACAATCTCTCATGTTACCTCATTTACTGTTTTAGAGGTTCAATGATCAGTAAAAAGTAATGTTTATCTAATTACAGTAGGTGCTTTTGATCCATTATTTGATATTTTATGTTTTAGAATTTAATAATGAAGTGTGCTTCAAAGATAAAATGTAGTGTTTGTTAAAAGTTCTCAATAAATATTTTCTTCTATTTTTACCTATTTCTCTGGCTAGAGATAAAGAGAAACAGGAAATTGTCTCATATAAGTCATATAGATAGGTCAGAGTGCACAGCCAAATAAACAAAACAAAGTAATCATGTGTTCTGACATTTATGAGCATGATTTCTTACCACCTTAGGATTGGAGAAGGGGAGGTGAGGAGAAATAACAGAGAAATGGGCACTCCCATTCCTTTTGAAGACTCACCTGAGGGTACTTTTACTTTCATGAATTAACCTACAATGAACGGTGAAGTGATACCCTGAATGCTTAAAATCCCAAAAATGCTCCTTAAGAAACTAAACCTAGTTTGTGAGTTCTCAGCCTGATACGGCCCCGCCTTCCAGATGTAGACAACGCAGTGCACGTATGCAAGGGCGTCCAGGATGATTTTACTTTAACAAACAAAATATGCTCTGGTTAAAGAAAGCCATGCGTATATTTCTGCAGTAAATAAGTAAGAAGTTGCATACAAGAAAGTACCACCTTCCAACCAAAACAGTAACAAGCAATGTCAGCCCTACGCCTCTTATCCCCTGAAAATGTCAATCTATTGGCCAGTTTTCGTGTCTAAAGACAGCTACTGACAATAAGTACACACATTTGATGAATCTGAATCCTTGGCAGGTGATTGAAGTCTATGGGTTGCTTTAAATCTAACTGCTGCTGTTCTATACAAAATCTCATTTGACTAATGCCATCTTCTGTGTTCTCTGTTGTGATTTCCCATGTGTTTGGAACTCCCTCACGGTAGCCAGCCCTCAGATTTTAGTGACTTAAAAAGGACATTATAGGAGTGACTGGCCCCTCTTTCCTATTTACAGGCCTTTTCAAACACATTTTATCATTTTAAAACTCTGTAACAAACCGTCCATAAAAATCTATGGATTTCAATAACTGATGTACCAAATAATTTTAACAACAGTTAAGGAAAATGTACAGGAACAGTAACAATAATTCTGTATTCTGAGATAAATTATTTAAATTACACTTGAGGCATTTATAGAGTGGTTGGCATAGCAGCTGTTGTAGAGTAGGTAGAACAGAAATCAATCAGCGCTTACTATCCAGGACTTGCGGTAAAGGGTGCCTCACTTCACGGCCACAAGGTCGCCCATGGCTGCGCCATCATTCACCGATACTAACGACTGAGTGTTTATCATTTTACCACAGGACATTTCAAGATGCTGTTATATTTTAAAAGTTACTTACTAGGCGCTGATTGTTTATCTCCGAAAGCCTAGAGATGTGTGTGTACATATGTGCTTAGTATAACTGTCGACGACTCAGAAATGTGAAAGGATGACCCTGCTCAACTTGAAACCTCTGTGCAAAGGGAAGAGACACACTGGCTTGAATGTTTAGAGAATGAAGGCCGCAGAAATCAAGGAAAATCAGAGTTGAGCATAGAAGAAACCCATAAAGTTTGGCAAGCAAAAGTGACATAATGTGTATAATGGTAAAAAAGATAAAAAATGTTTGCCAATAGAGGAAGTCACATCCTTTTGAAAGGTTCATTATGATGCTCTCTTTGTTCATTCATTGCTTTACTGATTTATTTCATGTACATCGGTGTCTATTATTGCCAGAAATTCTTCTGTACACTTAGGAATGAAAAAGTAAACAAACCCACACCCCTTTTTCTCATCTTAGCATTAAGCTCAAATTCATAGCCTGTGTCCCATTATGGAAGGAACACATTTTCTCTTCAAAACAGACATTTTTATAACACTAGCTGAAAATGGGTGGGGGAATTTCATATTTCCTTCCTGTTTTCCAGGCCCTGAACATCCACCTGAAGTCCTCCCTTCTCGCTGAGACACTCCACCGCCGTATCCACAACTTTCTTACTTGCATGTCTTTGGCAGCGGTCCTTTGTGTATTGATGGGAAACTTAGCACGTGTAGCCTCATGCTGTTGTTCAAGAGCCTCTCAGGGTCTAAGATTTAACTGTCCTTTCTTGACAAAAGAGATAAGCTAAAAAGCAAGAGGCAGCCTTCTTCAAAAGCACCTGTTGTCGCATCGGTCCCTGTCTGACACCTCGGAATTCAGCAGTGCTGTATCTCCTTCCTAGTAAGGATCCTCACTGTGCCTGGATTCATAATGGGCACACTTTGCCCTGAGGGTCTGGGACTTGGTACATGCCAGGCAGAGAGATCCTTTTATTTTTCTTTTCTCTTCTTTTCTTTTCTCCTCTTCTCTTTTCCTTCCTCTTTCTTTCCTTCTCTCTTTCTGTCCCATCTTTTCTCATCCCCCCCAACTGGATTGAACCCAAGGTATGCACTTTGAAGTATATGCTTACCCTTTTTAAATTAGTTTTAAATTTTGAAACATGGTTGTGCTGTGTTTGAATCTACAGTACTCCTGCCTCAGCCTCCCAGTGTGCTGGGATAGAGGTGTATGTCATCATGCCTGGCCGGTGCTGAGTTCCACTGGGATCTCTAGGACAGAAACAAGAATGTGAGCTTCTTTATTTTTATGGCATAAGGGTGTATGAGCAAATGTTTCTCTTAACAGGAGCAAGAGAGCACAAGGAGCTTTTTTCCGAACTTCTGAGTCTGATGTTCTTTCTGGATGCTGTCAGAAGTCGTGAGACTCATGGGCCAGAGACAAAGGAATTCAGCCTACAAGGCATCTGCTTCTCTTAGCCTGATCCTGAGAGCTCCCCAGAGGAGAAGCCGGCTGCCGGTGAGTGCTGCTGACACAGCTGGCCGAGGTTGGAGCTCACCCTGCCGAGGTTAGGCAGCCTCTGTGTGGCCTTCTTTCCTTGTGCTTGTCCTGGGTGAAGCACTGCGTCACCCTTTATGTGGCTCCCTGCAGCATAGCCCTGAGAAGTGGCTTGGGAAGCAGTGGGCAGAATTTAGGGTTAGAATACTAAACAGTAAGTTCAGGGCCAGGGAGATAGCTCAGTAGAATAAGCCCCTGCCTGGCAAGTGCAGGGTCCTGAGTTCAATCCCCAGTACTGAAAGAAAAGAAGAAGAAAGAAGAAGAAGAAGAAGAAAGAAGAAGGAGGAGAAGGAGGAGGACGAGGAGGAGGAAGAGGAGGAGGAGGAGGAAGAGAAGGAAAAGAAAAGAAAAGAAAAGGAAGGAAGGAAGGAAGGAAGGAAGGAAGGAAGGAAGGAAAGAAAGAAGAAAAGAAAGGAAGGAAGGAATGGCAGAAGGCCAAACGCAGAGCCGCTTGGGCACACCCAAGGTGCCGTAGGAACAGGCTCCTGCAGGCCTGTCCTCCCTGGCGTCCGCACGGGTCAGGCCCTGGCCGCCGCAGTGCCCTTCTGCGCCTGCCTCCGTGGGGCGTGCTTTGTCTTTGCGTGACTGCGGAGAAGCCTGTGCCTGGTCTTCTCTGCCGAGAGGGCATCTGGCCTAGCCCAGGCCGACCTGCTCGCTGCGGACCCTGAAGTCGGTCGCGGGTGTGAAGTGCTTTTTGCTCCGGCTGATGGCATTGAAATGTGGATATTGATTGGGCAGCGATAAGGCGGGATGTCTTAGAAGTTATATTCACAGCTGGCTCACTGCTGGACACGAAGTAGAGGAATGCTTATTAGTTTATATATCCAGCAAATAGGAAGAAAAGTCTTTTCTGCTGCATTAATAAATTCTCATGGCAATTTAAGTCTATTGAAAGAAAGAGAGAGATAAAAAGAGAAGAAATCTGAATTTATAGAAAGGAAAACCTATTCATACTTTTAATAAAATTAGTAATATGTTCACGGACACAAGAAAATAAAGTTTATTGGAACATAAAATATTTATTTATGTAAATTTAATATGAAGTTTAAATGATTATTCAAGGAACCAACAATTTTGATTTTCCCTTATTATATGTAAAAATATAGCGTGATATGTATTTATGTATTTATTTTTAACATATTTAGAACAAGGTCTACAGGGTCTCACAGTCAGAATGGACTCATAGTGACCCACCTGTTTTCAGCTTCCCAAGCGCTGGGATTGCAGGCGGCGCCACCACGCCCAGTCTCAATCCCCCCTCTCAGCGCCCCCTGCTGGCAGGACTAGCACGGCAGCCAGGGATGGAACCTCGGTCTCTGAGCCTGCTAGTCTGCTGAGCTATCTGGCTGGCCTCTAACTTGATTTTTAAATGTCTGTTTTGGAAAAACACTGCTATGAGAGCTATGTACTAGAGAGTTTTCACAGCTTGTATCATTTGGATTAGCTGATTTAAATTTTAGTCTCCTCAATAACCATGCTGAGGGATCTGGTTGAGTTTTTCTTCTCCTGTGTTGAAACTAAAGAATAAATAAGCAGGAAAGCCATCGTTATACCCCAAGAAAATGTCTGTTTCCTTTTACCTTCAAGAACATATGTCGTGTGTGTGTGTGTGTGTGTGTGTGTGTGTGTGTGTGTGTTTTAAAATCTGACAGATACTTCCAAACACAAATTAGAATTAGTAGTTTCAGTTTGCCCTCCTAACTGTGATTTTTAAATTTCCTGTGTGGTTTTTCACACATTGGTTTTAAACAACTCTCTTAAGCTATTCCTTTTTCACATTTTTTAATTGGCAAGGAATAAACCTTTCCCAATTCTTTTGCTTGGGAAGCCAGGATTTGATATTTCACTATCAACAAAATATTAACTGAAGTTAGTGTGGCTGGATCTTCCCAATCTGCACCATAGACACTGGAGTCAGTTGATGTCTCTCTGTTCTTTGGCAGAATTTTTAGGAGCGTCACTGTGATGTAGGGAGGACTCCAGACCAGGTGTCCTGGAGATTCTCGGACGGTTCGGTTCCCAATTGTCTGGGTAAAGTGGGCTTTCTTCTAACATAGACATGCTCACCAATGGCTCTTTGTACTGTGCAACATTGTGAGATGAGGCCATGGAAAGCATGCAAGCTGAAGACTCTAAGGCAACGTATTCTCTCTCTTTTAGGACAAATGCCTTGGTCTCCATGCTACAGGAAGGGGGTGATATCTGGTCAGCATGTTAAATATGCTGAGGGCAAAGAGCTGTGGAAAGAGCTGAAAAATGAGATCAGATTTCAACAATATTGAAAAGTTACAAGGCTGGGGAGATAGCTCTGTGGTCTAAGTACCTGTCTGGCAAATTCAAGAAGCTGGGCTTGTTCTCTGGTACCACATGCTGTGCAGGCCACTGAAATCGGGTGTGGTAGTGGCCGCCTGTAATCCCACTGCTGGGGAGGCTGAGACAGAAGGATCCCTATGAGTCTGAGCTGTGTAGCAAGACCCTATATGCAAAGAGGAAAAAAAAGACAGAATACTAAACAAAAAATAACTAGATAAATTCTAAAGTAAATAAATACAAGAGCTCAGCATTTCTGATTAGCTGTATGACTTGGCTCTGCCCTCTGCCTCCTGTAGGCAGCTACAGAGTCCAGACTTCAACTGGGGGGCTTGGGGTGAGGGCCATGTGCCCAGCACAGTACAGAGGATGATTTGTAGAACCTACAAGAATGCTTCTAGATTAATACATCTGTAAAGAGTAGCCAATAAATATCAAGGGTGCACTACAGCTTATATCATTTTTATAGACTAGGTATGTAGGGGGGTCCACACATACACATGAATGCAGTGAATACCATGGTAATCTACTTGGCTAGATGTGTGTCATTTTATGCAAGAAAAATAGAGTACATTGGTTTTCTTGTGTAGGGTCACAGTGAATGAAATCAAGAGGCAGAATCCAAGTCCCCTTGTTTCCACAGTCCATGCAGAGAATATAGTGGTTATTCTTAGACCATTATAATAATTATATCCAAATGTTTGAAATAGATTACACATTTATTGAGAGCTGTTTCAGACCTGTGAATAGAGAGTTGTCTGATAGCATTGGAGAAGTAAGATCAAAGGGAGCATTGATTTTTGTCAACTTGTAAAGAAAACTCTAGTGAAGAAATTAGAAAGGTCATTAAAAATGGGATAGGTGTATCTATTTTCTGATCTCAAAATTTAATGGATTTCATTATATTCAAAGATTACAAGATGATTATTTTAGGGGAACGCTCTGGAGAAATATTTTGAATCAGCAGGCAGAAGCCTAGATGTGCATGAACTGAACGTTTGGGGGAGGACGGGAAGTAGGCAAGGACCCGAGGGTCGGGCCTGGGTCCTGGAGCATCAGAGCCCAGCACAGCAATACCTGCCATGGGCAGCTGGAGCCCACCAGAACCGCGGAGCACGGTTACTGAATTACTTGTTGCGCCCCTCTGTGTTCTTTCAATTAGGCTTAGATGTGATGGCTATGAAAAGTTAAAACCATGTCATTCTATAAAGTGCAAAGCAGCAAGAAGGCATTGGAAAGGCAGTCTCCTGTGGTATTTTGCCAGAATTACTCAATTTACTGTGGGAAATTAAAGGACAAAGTCTTATTCTGTGACCAATCTTAAATTTCATTCTTTATAGATTCAGGACCCTTCCCCAGAAGTTATTCTGCAAGAAGTTCCATACTTCAGCACAGAAACAGATTATTTCAAAATAACTTTTAAACTTTGGCTCTTTGATACACTAAGTGGGGTATGAGAAAAACACAAAATGGAGAACTGTAGAGAGATGATCATTCTAAGTGAAGTAAAAATTCTACCTTGAAATTTTTAACTTTGTTTCACACCCCTACCCAAAGAGTAAGGCATCCAAAGTGATAAATGACACAATAATAATGAACATATGTGACATGTTTCTATATGCATATAAACTACAGTTCATTATTAATTAATTATTATTCATTAAAAAGTTACAATATTAACTACCTACTTAGATACACATCATATGTACTTACTGACTGTACATATCTTTTCATTATTACATAAAGACCTATTTTAAGCATCTTTGTACTTTGGGAAAATTAATCCACATTCCTATCATTTCATTGCTAATAGAGTTGCAAATCTGTATTGCTGAAGAAAATACACTTATAAATACATAAAACAAGTTCTTCCATCATGAAGTTTTAAGTTCTGTAGCTATGTGGAAGTGAGTCCCTTGAATGTAAATTGGATGATATACATGAAAAGTAAGATTAAAACAAGATTCTGTTATAGCTGAATGAAAATAATGAAAAACTGAGTATTTGAAGGAGGATTTCAGCCACCTTATTGGTCCTTCATATTCTTGGGGCTGTGAAAGGACAGCCACGCATAAGGAGCATCCAGTGACCACTGAGTACATAAGTGAAAGAACCAGGATTGCAGAGAATAGTATTTGATTTTTCTCTCCAGGGTTGCTTGTCTGGAGAAGGAACAAAGGACTCAAAACTGTGTGTGTGTGTGACATACAGGAAGTAAAAACTTACTGAAATGGAATATTCTAAGAGATTCTTAGTTTTCTAAGTGATTCTTTTTTAAAAATGAAAAATTTCATTCCATTCAAAATGCTGTCAATGCATTGTCCCTATTTCAGGTCAGAGAAAATTACGTGATATTAAGAACATATCTGTAAAATGGTTTGGAGTCAGATTTTAGGGACTAGCTTCAGACTTTACTACAGTGGGATTCCCAAACTGACTTACAATAAAACAAGACAAAAACAAATAAAAGAAAAATGACTTTTCATTGAACAATACTTGTCCTCATTAGGTAAATTTTGTCTTACAATTCATTTCCTTACAGTTTAAACTTGTAATTTATTATAGAAAAACTGGGTGTAGAGTGTACCTAAATGATAATGCTGAATTTCGGAGTTTCTGAGACTTTAGAAAGGAAGTCTAGAAAGTGAAATTCTTTGAAACAGTGCAGTAGGAGATGGTAGGAGCCAGCGTCCACAGCGTGATTCCAGCCAGGGTAGATCCCACTAGTGAAGCTGTCTGGGTTCTTCCTGAGTTCTGTATAATGGCTGTGATGTGAGCAGAGTTACACTGGAGGTGACAGTACCCCCAGTCCAGGCATCCAAAACTGTGACGCATTTCTGGAATTCAGACAGAGCGGAAGCAGGTGCTCAAAGTCTGACTAGAGAATGCAATCCTGTAGCAAGAAAGAGACAGAACCTGACTGGCTTAACCAGATGACTAGTTTTCTAACAGGCAAACAAAATGAAAATAACCAGAAACCAACTAATTGCTTATACTTGTAAGGCGTAGAGCAAATACAGCTGACACTGTTTATCTGCAAGCTCTCCATCAGATCCCTGTTCCCTGGTTCCACCATATCTAGACAGCATGGGGGTTGCTGATCAGTTTAGTTATTAACTCGCTCAACACAGTGTTTTCCTTTTACCTGGATTAGCTTCAAAAAACATCATAAAAATAGTATGAAGAGTTTTCTCGACGAGTCACCCAGCTTCTGGCAATGACAGCGTCCTTTTAATGACCTGTCAAGGACCATGATGCATTGCAATACACAGGAAGCTGGCACTAGGGAAATTCTATTCAATAAATACAGGCATCACTTAGATCTTACATGCTATATGTGTGCTTTTTTCAAAGATGTTATGACTTGCACAGACTAAACACCACCACTGTGAGGACCAGAGACACCCCATTGACCTGTAGTAACAATCCCTTCCCACATCATGAGTCTCAGATCTATATACTTTTTCTCCATTTCTTTGAGAATCAACAGTCTGTGATTACATTGCTTGATCAATTTCACATGCCTATATCTTATATCTTATAATTTGAGTGATTGTTTTGAGGATAACAATATACAATATAATAACCCTTGTTAATTTTCTATCATCTTGTTTCAAACTTCTATATCATATTAGTGTTTCTCTCTCTCTAAATATATAAAAATGTTGTATGAAAGGAATCTCATAGAATGTAACCATGTACAGTATATTTGTTATTTTTTGGTGTCTTGTTTGGTTCAATCATCATGTTTTTAAAGTCCATTCAAATTAGTACATGAATCAGAAATTCATTTCTTGATGTTGTGAGTGGTGTTCCACTTTTAGATGGATGGAATGTGATAAAAATTATAAGTGCTTGAATTAAAAAATGTTTCCACAAAAAGCATCGCCATTAATGCTCCTGAGAACACACCGTTCACTTCAAACACAGAGATCCCATCATCCTTGCCCCTTTCTGAAGTAATTCTAAAAGTCTTTCATCATTAGTGTCTTTTGTTGTACCATCTCAGTGACCTGAGTTCATTCAACCACTTGCTTTTCATGGTCGTTTTGACTTTGAAGAAGAGCCAGACGATGCCATGGGCTAGATCTGGTCAATAAGGTGGATGAGGATGCACCAATTTTATTTGACAGAAACAGGCATAAACAGTTGTCCCAAAATCTGTGATCAAAAATAGTTAATATTTAAGTAAAATAATTTATTATAGTAAAAGACACATTGCCATTATTTTCCCATGAAATAGTGAAAACACTGCCCCTTACTTGAGCCACACTTATGCCATCCCTCTGGGCAATGTGTCTTTTACAGTTCATACATTTTCTAAAATTCAAACTTTCACCATGTATTTCAATCACCTCGTATCACAGCTTATCTGTTCTCACTGTTAAAGAGCATTTGGGTCATGTCTAAATATTAGCTATTGCAAATAAGGCAGTTATGCACATTGATATTTTATCATCATTCTTTTCAACTCAATAATCACATGCCACACTGTTCTCCAGAGAGGCTATGCCCTTCCTGTCTACACTGGCAAGGGATCCCAAGCTCTGGTGGCTCTGTGCCCTCTCCAGCCAACATGTGCGTGTTCAGGACTAACTGTATGCAGGGAATCACGCCAACAAAAAACAATACAGAATGGATATTGCCTTGCCTTTTTGGATGTTATGGAAGATGGATGTGCCAAGTAATCTTACAAATATGTAGTTGCAAACCTTGAGAATTCTACAAAAGCAAAGTACATGGTACTATGAGATCATACCATAGATTGTCTTAATGTTGCGTTGCAGGAGTGTGTTAAAAGCTGCTTCTCTGAGGAAGGCCTCCACCCTGCCCACAGTGCAAGCTTGTGTTAGAAAACATGAGCCTTCCTGTTGCAGAGTCGCCATGAGGAAAGCTCCTAGGAAAGAGCACAGAGGAAATGGAGGCATAAGATAGGCACAGGCAGAACCACTTGGGAAGAGGGTGAGCATTAGTCATCCTGCCCCTGGAGAGGCAGACGGTCAACAGTGTCTGGGAAATGTAAACTTTGTGGCAGTTGTGTGACATTCTTGAAAATCTCCCAAAAATGAGATAATGACATAATTGTGGTTATTTCAGAAACATGAAATGTACATAACCTGGAGGTAAAATCTAAATGTATGCTGCAAATTTGGGAGTCTTAACCCAAAGTCAGAGTGTCAGTCTTGATCCCACTCTACAAATTTCATTGTTCAGGACACATTTCCCAGACACTGTTGACAGCCTGCCTCTCCTGGGGCATCGTGATTTAGCAGTCACCCTATTCCCAAGTGGTTCTGTTGGCTCCTGTCTTATGCCTTCATTTTTCTCTAAGTGGGCTTAGGGTTAACTACGTGGGAGGAGGTAAGGGAGTAAGTTTATAGCTTTAGTGAACCTACGTGACCCCTCTGAAGTTGGAGATAAAAAGAAATAGAGTTTCTTTCATCCCATCATTTTAAGAGGAAGTTTGCAGACTGACTCTGCAAAGATTCTCAGCTCACTTAACTCTCAGCGGTCCACAGGTGGTATTGGGCTCTGCATGGGACATGGACAGTCACACCTTGCTTAGTCCCCAGGGAAAGAAGCTGTTCTTTTCCAATATCATGTCTGCAACAAATACCAAACTGACTGCAATTTCTGATAGTCATTTTGCCACAAAAGGAAAATCTAGAACTACAAATTCAAGGGCAGCAAACTGTTTGTACCTCTAGAAACTACAGAGCTTTTAAGTCTCTGTTCTTGAGCCAGTTGAGAAGATACATCCCAAAACCCCCAAATCAAAGGTAAAAAATTACACTGGAGGAACCACATGTGAGATCAAGATGGCTGGAAAGAAATAGAACAAAGAGAGGTGGAGGTGGAGGTCAGGTGCTCTGAGACCAAGAAGTAAGCTGTAGTCATAGGGAGAAGATCTTGCTAGTCATGTCAAAGATAGATAAATGAGGGATTGATCATAGATAACAAAATTTCCAAATCAGTTTGAAGTAATATTTCATGACTTGATAGGTCATTATGTTTTGATTCACATTTAAAGAAAGTTTTGGTTCCCAGTATGGACTGAAACCTCTACAAACTGTGAGCCAAGTAAACCTTTTTTTCTTTCCTTAATTTTGAATGTCAGGTATTTGTCCCAGCAACTAGTGAAAAGTAACCAAGACACACACCAAACCCACATATAGAACATCATTATTATGTAATCAGTTAGCAGAACATTTTTATTGGGTGAAAAACATTGATGATCCCCTTTTTCAAGGTTATAAAATATATCAGAGGAATTTCCTTTTATATTTATAAACTTATGTTTGTGTATTCCTCCTTCTTCAGCAAGAAAATATCCCAATAATATCAATTAATTTTCTTTAAGGACTAATTCCAGTGCTAGGGAAGAGAAGATTAAAATACACCAAAGTTTTTGGTAGAAAAATATCAGGGATATTATAAAAAGAAATGATAACATTTACCAATATGTTAAGATAAAAAGATATATAGGGTTCAGCTAGAAGGGAGTGTCCAGCCACATTTGTGATAAAATTAATATCTTCATAATTTTCATTAAATAAGGAGACTAACAGGAAAGTAAGAATCACTGAGTGTGTACAATAAATAAAATATTCAAATACACAAAAATACAAAAACTGTTCCTTAGATAATTTTCAAATACATACCCCATAAGAATGAACAATTTGATAAATTTTACACTTTCACAATAAAAACCATTGCAATTGCTAAAGTTTAGTAGTAAAAAACTTGATGAAAAGGATATTTATATAGTTTCAAATTACCTACTTTAAAACTACTAGTTTTAATTTGCTACAGGGAAAATAATAATCTTTAGTAAGGAAGTTAGCCAATTTCCATCAAGTAAGGGCTGAAAATTATCATTAAGATCTAACAAATATTTGAGTATGGAAATGGCTCCTAACAAGTACCCTGGATTTCATAGGTAGTGTTTCATCCCCAGATATCTTGCCTAGATATAAACCTGAGAGAAGACCAGTAACACTAAAGTGAAGAAAACTAAAACCTCAACCCAGTGTTGATAGCTATGGACAGTTACCATTCAGAAACATAGATAAAATATAAGAAAATATTCTAGATTTGTTTCAATTTTATTTTTAAAAAAATATTCATGTATAAAGCATCATACCATACTTCATAACTGCTTACAGTTATATTGTGCCAAAAGATCAGAAGCAAGAATAAGGAAAACAATAAACATGTTGAGTAAATGAATACACCATCCCGGATATGCTCTTGTGTTGGGCAAACAGCTGAAAGGTCATATTTGCAAGTGAACAAATTGGAATGTGAAATGCAGAAGAAATGTTAGAATTCATGAATTTAATCTTTTGCTTGGATTATGTAACATAATCTCCTTGTTTTTAGCAAAATAATTTTGCACTTTAAGCCATAAACATGCATGAGCTCAGCAACCTCATTCAAAATTGTTGAAAAAAGAATAAGCACAGCAGAACAGCAATGGGGTAGGTGAGATGCAGACTAGAGTGGGTGAACCTGAGCGAAGGAGGCCGTAAAATTCCTTGACATTTTTCCAAACTTCATATTTTGTAAATAGAATTAATGAAAATCATAAATTTCTATTATTTGAACGTTTTTCAAATTGTCTTCCTACAACTCATTTTTATTTAAATACAAATGTTTTTCCATAGTGTATATGGACTCTTTCCATTTATTTTATTTTTTATATTTTGTATTTTAGGGAGGGGTGTACAGCGTGTTCAGGGTCTCACTACTAGATTGGACTCATAGTGATCCACCTGTTTACAGCCTCCCGAGAGCTGGGATTACACGCGTGCACCACCACGCCCAGTTTCAATTGCTGTCTGAGCGTACCCGGAGGGCCCGGCCTGCATGGCAGGCATGGGGATTGAACCCCTGGCACCTGTGCCAAGCAGCTGAGGCATTTGGCCAGGCCCTATTTTTATTTTTTAAAATTTGTTGAGAATTACTTAAGTGCCTGTTTAACTTGCAAATGACCCAATAATACATCGAAATAATTTGGTCTTTGCCATTTAACTCACAGTTGTTCATGTGTATTATCTATAATTTCAAGTTTTGTTTTGTTTTTGGTACTGGAAATTGAACTCAGGACTTTGTGCTTGCCAGGCAGGCACTTATGCCACTGAACTAGCTCCCTGGCCCCTCAAACTTTGTATGAAATTGAACATACCTTCCTTTACTTTCTTTAGATATTATTCACATACTTTTAATTCTTTATGTGGTAACTCTAATACCAAGCTGAGTGTGTTTCTACCCTTTTGTTTTCTTTAGTTGTTTCATTTCATTTTGGACTTTGGTGCTGTTTTTTGACACATCTTCTAATATTTTATTAGATGCTGGACTCTTAGAATAAGAAATGACTCTGAGATGTGTTACTTTTCTTTAGAGAGAGAGAATTGCTTTGACAACAAACCAAAAGACAATAGCGTCTGCCATTCTTGTAATTGCTGGTTTAAAATTCTGTCCAATTGTTGCACATTCGTCTTGCTGGTGCTGTTGGATGCTGCTCCTCCCGAGAAAGGGTGCTCCTTAGGGCTGGGCTGTGGCCTTGCTCTCAGACTGTTTTTTCCAAAGGTTTCAACAAGATTTAGAGTCTCTGAGATGCTGCCAACATTCCAAGACTTAATCTTCATTCTCTGCTGGCCTCACAAAGTGTGGCTGATGAACTTTCAGCCCAGTCATTCTGTTCTAGTTATGATTTCATGACAGTCCTTTATCTTCCTATAGTTTTCCTTTCCCTGCCCTTCTCTTCTCTCCCTCCCACCCTCCCTCATTCCTCTCTTTTTTCTTTCCTCTATTTCTGCAGTCTCCTCTTCCTTATGCAAGGGAGAAGAATCAAACAGCCACGCTAAGAGGATGTGCCTGCAGATTTGTGTGGAGTCCTTCGTGGTCTTCCTCCTCTCAGGACTTTGTTTTCTCAAGTCCCACGCAATTTGGCAGCTCTGGACTCAGCCACCTTTTCAGCCCAGTGAGGCTGCTGCTTTTTGCTCGGGCTGGACTCTGCAGTGAAGCGAATTAGAAATAATCTGCAAGCAAAAGGATGAATGTGTAGCCTCTGGGACAGGCAGCTAACTGGGAATCATATGCTCTTTGTCATTTATTTCTTAATTATGTATATTATGTATAATTTTAAATTTTATGTGAAATAGGACATATTTTCAATGTTCACTGTGCAGCTGTCAGAACGGGTTTCCATTCTCCCATGGGATGCAGACCCTCCATCCTGCCTGAGCCGCTTCAAATGCTTGTGTTATGCACGTTTGTCCAGCTTTTATCCCTTCTTTTCGTGGGGGAATTTGTCCAAGGTTTGTTGCAGTCAGAACCAAAATTGTAAAAATCATTATTTGAGCTCAAATTTATTATCCTTATTTTATATACTTTCATTAGACAGAAATATTAGTAGCTGAAATATTTTTTAAATTCAAATCTTGTGATGACAATGTCATTTATCTTTCCACTATACCATATCAGTCATATTTAACATAAAAATGGCACTGATAGAATCCACCTTGCACAAAATATAATCAGAGCACATCATGTTTGGCAGGCTTAATTTTCATACATGCTATTCACATGTTTGTGTGAATTCACATATGTGCATATGCATTCTCTTTCAAACACGGTAGACTCATGCATATGTGAAATTTATCTCTTCGCATCATATCATAAGGTGCTATTATTTTTCCAGCTACCCATTGACTAGATGGAAATCTAGAGTAGAAAAGATGTTAAATAGCTAACACAATATCATAATTGCTAGGATGAATCATTATCTCTAATGAGGAACATTTTTCTTCCCTTTTTATATCTTGTACACTCGTGTCATAAATAATAGTCACTATAAAAGTGATAATGATGATTTTGGTGGCTGTATAATTTCATACTTCCAATGGGGCTAAAGCATATCCCATCCATAATCAGTTGTTTAAATTACACGTCTTCAAATGACACCCAATGTTTTAAAAGTGAAATTGTATTTGGGGAGAATTTCATCCTAAAAATAAATCTGCCTCAATTAGGATGCTCTCTCCTGCTCATTTAGCTTAATGAATGTCATTAGCACGGGCTGTTGATCATAATGGATAAGATATGTGTTGCTTTCTTTCTCCCTTATGTTTTCCACCCCAGGAAAAAAATATCTTCCGTGCAGGTGGGGGTTTTTATGAGCTTTCTCCTTCCTAGTCATAGGATAAATGTGAGGCAAAAACACATCTAGCGGAACTTTGATGAAAGTGTGGCCAGAGTTAAATAGTGTTTTTTCAACTTAAACTGTGGAAATTCAAATGAAGAGCAGAGAAGACAATGTCTCAGAAAGGAGTTTGCAGGACAAAATATGTGCATAATATATTAAATAAGGCTTGTAATTTTCTTCACAAACAAATTATATATGTATATATATATAAAGATTTGAATATTTATGCAAATATGTAAATCTACTAAGATATTATAAATTCTAATCTTAATCTCTTTTTCAAAAAAAAAAAGGATAAATTTACTTAAAAAAATGAGACAGTATCTTCAGAGAAAAGGATGCTGGTCCACCAGTAGACGAATGCTGCAGAAAACTGGCCTGGAATTCATGGCAGTGTGGCCCTGAGAGTAGGCTGCAGAAGCCTTTCTGAATGATAGGAATGAAAACATATGCGCTTTGACTGCTTTTCTTTTGGTATCCGTCTGCTATTTATAGTCTGATCTAGGGAAATAAACTTACTGTGAAATTTTCAGTCCTAGATACAGTAAGGCAGAAATTATATATTTTTGTCTTAAAAAAGACCTTCAATTGAAGGTCATTTTTCTTATATAGTGTGACTCAGGATCTGTTTTCCTGGTGCAGAGGGATACTTCACAGGATGGTTCAGTGGGCACTGGAGAGAGAACTGAGTGAAACTGTCCATCTATTGGCAATGCCAAGAGGCCATGAGGATTTTATATTATTCAATATGTACTTGGCAAGGCCAAGAAAAAACCAGCAAAGCAAACACAGAAAAAAACCATGAAAACAACTGCAAGATTTCAGAAACAAAACATGAATTTTAAGAGGAAAGAATATCGGCTAGTTACAGAAGAAAAAGTGTGTGAATAGAAGGGAAAGAAAATAGGAAGATGCAAACATGTAAACAGTGGAATATAGATTAAAGTACAGTATGGCAGACAGAGCAGGAGAAATAATCAATATAAATGAAAGATGAAGAATAACACACAGTCAACGGCATAAATGGGAACTAAGGGAAAGGAGGAACGCCACACTGACTTGTATTTAAGGTCAATTTCTGTGAGATGAACAATATCTGGATGCAGAGTATTTCTTATCTTTGTTTATTTTTATTTATTTTAATTTTTATTCTTTTGATACAAGGTCTCTCTATACAGCTCAGACTCATAGTGACCCCCTCCCATGCTCCCCAGCGCTGGGATTACAGGGGTGTACCATGACACCTGATCTCGGGGCCGGCTGGGCCAGCCTGAGTCTCTGGAGCCTGCATGGCAGGTGGCACCAGGATCAAACTCGGAGCCTGGCACTTGCCAGGCAGGCACTGAGGCTGCCGAGCTATCTCTTCTGCCCGATATTTCTTATCTTCTAAAACTCAACTATAACCCAACTTTTAGTTTTTTCAAGTTGTGAAACAAATATTCCTGCTGGGAAGACCATTGAAGTCTTGCTGACTGTGGCTTTTAATTTATTTGATCCCTTAGTTGGGACATTTTGTTGAAATCATAAAGAAAGCCTCTCCTTGAGAACCACTCCACAGTCCATTCTTGTGGGCCCTGGAGACAACTTTGGATGGGTGCATTCTTGAGCCACACTGTCTGGGGTGAATTATGAGCACCACCACTTACTTGCGGGGAGACCCTCGAGAGACAACAATAATGCTTTGCGCTTAGGTGTCTCCATTCCCAGAGACAGTATATGAGACCATGTAGCTCATAACGCTATTGCAGGAGTTCAGGGAGTGAGCCAGGCGAGGTGCTTGGAATGGTGCAGGTGATATACTAGCACTGTGTGCTGGTTCAAGGAGTAAAATGATGTGGCTAGTGGTAATGTTCTGTCACTCATTCAGTAAGTACCGCTGAGCATATGCTATTTGGACAACACTGTACTGGGAACCTCAGATTCTACTGTCAACAAAGCAGGCAAAGTCTTATGATTTGGAAATGACATTGTTAGGAATGTATTTTAAGCGAACGATTCTAGGCATGGTGAAGGTAATTTCTTCTTAGGCCCGTTCCAGAGTTTTTAGATACATTATCGTCTTGGAAAGAAGTTTTCATGTCCTCCCCAATTGTGCACAAGGAAGTGTCATCCTGCGCTGTGGCTGCACGTGGAGTGGGGGAGCGTGGCTCTGGGCGAGCGCGGTGCGCTTTGTTACGGCTGGATCCGAAACGCCCCCAGCAGCCCCGCGCCCTCCGCTACCAGCTGAGGCCTCTGCCGCTGGCTGTCGAGGGGGGAAGCCGCCATGAGGTTAGGATCCAGCCAGCTTACTGAAAGGCGGGGCCAGCTGGATGGGGGGACAAGGAAGGCTGCCTTGGGAAGAATCTCCGGTCTCCGGCCTTCTCCTTCTCCTCCCTGTCTGCGTCCAGGCCGCCATGACACAAGCAGCTTGGCTCCTTGTCTTCCACCACGACATCTCTGCCCTGGAGCAGCTGACCACGGCCTGAAGCTGCCTAACTGGGAGCCAACATAAACCTTTCTTCTTTGCACTGTTTTTCTCTGGGATTTGTGATATAAAGTGTCCTGACGCAGGCCTGTTCTCTCTCTCTCTGTCTCTCTCTGTCTCTCTCTGTCTCTCTCTCTGTCTCCCTCTCTCTCTTTCTCTGTCTCTGTCTCTCTCTGTCTCTCTCTGTCTCTGTCTCTCTCTGCCTCTCTGTCTTCCTCTCTCTCTCTGTCTCTCTGTCTCTGTCTCTCTCTGTCTCTCTGCCTTTCTCTCTCTGTCTCTCCGTCTCTGTCTCTGTCTGTCTCTGTCTCTGTCTCTCTCTGCCTCTCTGTCTTCCTCTCTCTCTCTCTCATCTCTCTGTCTCTGTCTCTCTGTCTCTGCCTCTCTCTCTCTCTCTCGTCTCTGTCTCTGTCTCTCTGTCTATCTCTCTGCCTCTCTCTCTCTCTCTCGTGTCTCTGTCTCTCTGTCTCTGTCTCTGTCTCTGTCTCTGTCTCTGTCTCTCTCTCTCTCTCTCTCTCTCTCTCTCTCTCTCTCTCTCTCTGGGCACATGAAGAAAACTTCATTTGTAATTTCATAAGAGACCCCCCCCCAGTCCATGAGAACATAAATCTCCGTTGCTGGAACCATTCACACCGGGGCATTTGTGTTGACCACCTGGTGAGACTCAGGCTTGCAGACCTGGCCAAGCAGGAGCGTTCTGTACCCCGTTTCCCAGAGAAAGAGGGTCACCGTGACACTGTTACAATATCTCATAATTTACATTTCTAAATTTCCATCTCCTTCTGATTTGCTATCTACTTTTAATGTATTACTTATCCATTCATTCATTTATTCACAAACACGTGGTAGGGTTTCCTGGATGACTCTAATTCACAGCTACAGGCTCTGGCACTAGCATCCCTCCTGTTCACAGATGTGTTTTGTGCCTCCAGGAAGAGTTTGGTAAAGCTGCAAATAATTCCACCCATGTGGAGCTTATTACAGATGTTACATTTGTATTGCACTTTTAATTCAAGGACATTGTCTAATATTGAATTTTAAAATATCTTACTAAATTAATACCATGTAAGTAATTTTCCCCATTCTCCAACACATCAAACCATTCATAAGGGCATACTAACATGTTAACTTTGCCATCTAAATATTTCTTTTTCTTTTTTTTTGTTTTTGTTTTTGTTTTTTTGGTGGATTGAACTCAGGGCCAGGGATTGAACTCAGGTCCTTGCGCTTGCCACGGAAGCACTTATTCCACTGAGCCATCTCCCCGGCCCCTAAATATTTCTTGAGAACATTTCCTCTAAGTTTTCAATGCCATTTCATTAGTTCCTGTCTTCATTATTTTCATATTCAACATTATATGGTTAGATTACACAAACTCTTAATCAGCCCATTATTATCCATGCTTGCTTCATAATGTTATCCTCAGACTGTGAGAGATGATGTTTATTTCATTCATGAAACCCTTAACCTACCGTCTAGAGTGTATGTAGCCCTAGATTCACTACCATGTCACACTAGGGCTTTGATCATTATCTTTCACCTAATTCTGTTACCTGACTGGCCCTTGATAGCATTATTTAAATGTTGCCCCTTCATAAAGTTTTCCCTGCTCACTTTCTCGTACCTGTATGATCCTCTCACCCGCCAAAGTTACTTACCATGCTTGCCTGGAGGATACTGCACCTTACATTTATGTGCACCTCGTGCTTTCCCACCTAACGTTTCTGTCCGTACCCACCCACCGCTCCACCAAGGTGTGTGTCTGCGGAGCAGGCTGTGTGCTTCCTTCATCATGGCATATCCCAAGGCTGAACACAACTCTCAAACCACTTGATCCGTAATTGGTGTCAGAAGCCAAGAGCAAAACACTGCCATTCCTACCAAGGGACCTAACTGCCGTGATTCTTGGACTGATGTCTTAACCAATAGGTATTTGGTAGCTCTTCTGACTTGGCAGTTCTCAGATAGACAGTTTGAAAGAGTAATTATACCAGGTAAAGTCTCCTTATCTTTGCCTGTTTCAGTGACTTCTCTCTTGTTGCTGGGATAAAATACCTGACACTCAAAGTTAAAGACAGAAAGTTTTATTTAGCTCACAGTTTGTGCAGGTTTCAGTCCATAATCAGCTGACTCCAAGGCCTCTGGCCCATGCCAGAGGAGCAGCAGTTTGTAACAGCAGAAGACAACAAAAGAGAGAGAGAGAGAGAGAGAGAGAGAGAGAGAGAGAGAGAGAGAGAGAGAGATTATACCAGTTCAACCAGTGGACTGATTCTGCAGTCACCCACCCTTGGCCCCAGAGCCCTTAATCCCAGAATTGCACTTGGGATCAATCACACATTTTAGATCCAGATACCACTGAAATAACCTGGTGGCAGACTGAGGGTTTGGTGAGGTATCTAGATACAAACCATAACTCTGCCCATCTCACATTTATTTGAAAACTTGAAAAGCAGCCAATTTATGAAATAAATCTATTTTAGACAAGCACGTAGATACCAAATGTCATCATCTCTAGGATTTTTCATTCTATGATTATCCCAACTAAGAATAATGTTCTGAGGTTATAAACACAATAGAGATTTAACTCAAGAAATTGGTTGTGCATATGATGAAGGAGTTGAAACACGTGACAGGAACTCTGCAGGGTGACCCAGTATTTAACCAGAAAGCAATTTCCTCTGCTAAGACTGAAAGACAAAGGAAAGAGGTTCCATCATGTCAGAGGAATCAGGACCACCTGAGAAGAGACCACTGTGCCCTTGTAGGAGGCGGTGGGGGCTCAGGAAAAACATGTCTCCTACCAAAGACCCCTCTAGAAAGGCTACCGAGGGTGTGCACACAGATGCCCCCTGTCCTCTTCCTTCTTGCCAACTTCTGCCTGGTGAAGCCAGCTGACATGAGCCCAGAAGAGTGTAGTTTGCAAAGAACATCCCTCCTGGTATGTGCAAAAGACACAGACATGCAGAGAAATGGACTAGGGCACACAGCTTTCCAGGAGTATGACTGTCTAAGCAGTGTGAATCTGTTTGCACCTTAATCTGTCTCTGTGCCTATACTGTTCATTTTTGTGTTAACTACTCTTTTTAGGTAATATCAACAAGCAGAGCACACACTTTAAAAATTTTCTGCTACTAAGGTGAAATCTATTATGATAACCTCATGTGAAAATGGATGAAAATAACTTTTTTCAAGAGAATGTGGGCATCTGAGAGACCACTCTGGAGCAGTCATCCATTGAGCCGATCAGTGGGCATTTCAGGAAATGATTCATCCTGGCAGCAGGCAGAGTTGGCTCCAGGAACAGGAGGTTAGGTCACCAGGCATCCAGATGTCCAGGAAAAGGGTGCAGGAAGGAAAGACCACACAGTGACAAGAAGAAAGGGATTAGGGTGATGGGGCTGCCCGGAAGCCTCTGAGCAACGATGCCAGAGGTGGTGCAGTGGGGTCCCGAGCTGTGTCAGGCACTTCCCACTCATGGTTCCTGTTGGCTTTGTAGGAGCTCCAGAGTCCTCTTTAAGAAAAATAGTATAGCAAGGGGCGTAGGAAACGCTAAGGGGATTATCCTGAAGCTGTATTGCAAAATATAAGTTTCACTTATTTTGGGTTGCACATGGGGTACCAGTAAAGATTAAACAAAGTCAAGAGTTGTTCCCAAAGAGACTCTGGACTACACCTGCTGCAACCTCTACTTTTCATTTCCTTGCAAAGATAGTGTCTTTAAAGATATAATATACTTTGTAATACAAATATTTGTAATATACATATTTATAATATATGTTTGCAATATATATTTGTAATATATACATATACATATTTCTTATTTGAATCAAAGAGGCTTCAAACTCCATTTATCATATTA
Source organism: Octodon degus (assembly GCF_000260255.1). Taxonomy (NCBI): domain Eukaryota; kingdom Metazoa; phylum Chordata; class Mammalia; order Rodentia; family Octodontidae; genus Octodon; species Octodon degus. Next base: position 3,731,833 of record NW_004524684.1, on the reverse strand, counting down.
TACTATATATGTGTTCTTTTCCGAAATGAAAAATAGATTCGACTCTGGGTGTCAGGCCATCTTCAATAACATTCCACTGAAATGTTGTATAGAAAGTGCAGTTTTCAAAGAATAACAAAAATGACATTGAAAAGATATTTACTAAAGAAAGTTTATAAAATTTCTTTGACGTACTCCACCATGGTAAATTTAATTCAAAATTCAGATATTGGAAAAATTTAAAATCTTGACCATAAAGATGAAGTTTAAGCAAACTGTGTGTTCATGTTTATTGTAAACAGGGGATTGTGGGATTGTATAAATCAGGGCAATAAGTCTAGAACACACAATATAAATGTCATCTTGCTTTGACTGTGGTGAGAAGGATTTCTTGTCAAGTTTGTCCTGCTATGGAGAATGGGAGAAGCAAGGTTCTGGAATAGGTCATATTTGTAAAATTTTCTGTTTCAAAATATCTTAAAAATATTTGAATAATTATAGGCATCTTTGAATGGATACAATTCAAATCCCATGGGGGAGTATGGTGGAGTCATCTATGCCTCACAAAGTGATCCTTTCAACATAAATTTGTCAGATTAAAGATTGTCAGTTTTCATTGATGCTTCAAGTACTACAGGATTTATTAGGAGAGTATCCAGGAGGTGAAAGTGATAGCACAAAGAACCAGCACACAGGAAGAACTCTCAGAAGGAGCAGAGGAATGTCTGCTTGAGCACACCTTCTTTATCTAACAATGTATTATTGCTAGACATTTTTATTACAATACAGTTTTAACTTTTCTCATTGCTGCGTAGTTATGTTTATCAGAGTGTCTATGTCGTAATTTTAACTAAGTTTGAAAGTTTTTGATAAATTTGTCCCCTCTCATATCATTTACCCTCAACAATTTCTAACTGTTCCATTTGGGCTATATTTGCAGACAAAAAACAATCCATTTAATCAGAATTTCTCTGCAAGCAACTTGGACCATTGCCCAGGCTGTGGATTTCCCATTCTTGAATGAGATATCAGGTCAAACCAGTTGTGGTGAGAAACCAAATGTCAGAGTGAGATGGAAATCGCCCACACGCAGCAGATTTTACAGCCACTTGGGTGGTGGTTGGAGGGGCGGGTGGTGGAAGTTGGATAATAGTGTGGTTTTCTAACATAGACATTTTCTTTCAGCCCCAGCTCATTTCAAATTCAACTGAAGAAGTAAGAAAGGGTTTTCTGTTTCTTGAATTTCAGTGGCATCCATTTTTGTTAAAGAGGACAATTTTCTGCATTTTCCAAATAAAGAAAGGTAGGTCACAGAAATTCAGTAACCTACTGCCTTTGAAGTAACTGATCATCGGTGTAGATGGGGCTAATAGCTAAGAGTTATTTTTGAAGCATATGAAACTGTTTCTAACTCTTTACTTATCTGGGATTAATCAAGGATGAAACTTCATTGTCCCGGCCATGTATGAGCAGTCTCTGTGCCTAGCCTGTTCAGTGTGATTCTGCAGACCGTGTCCAGCCATTGTGATGGACAAACTGAAAGCTTCTCAACAGTGGGTAACTAGTGTGGCTTTCCAGGTATGGGCACCCACATGCCAAGCTTCTTGCTGCAGGCTTTCTTTATGTAGACAGTGAAAAACAAAGAGGAAATTTTGCTAGAACTAATAGTACTAGAGAACCAAATAATACTGGTGTCTTTGCTAAGACAGCCTGCAGAACTAAGGTCCTAGTTATAAGTTATAGTCAGATCAAAGGCATCACTACTTAGAAAGTAATTGGCTGTATTCAGAGAGTGAAAGAAAATTATAAGGA
>NW_004524684.1:3725967-3729615 GCF_000260255.1 Octodon degus | reverse complement strand
AGGACATTTAATGATCTGGTTCACACAGTACAAAGAAAGATGAGAGGAAAATATCTAGTAGTAGAAATGCAAATAGTCACAGAAGAGAGAAAAGGAGTGATAGCAGAAAAAACGTGTGTGTGTGTGTGTGTGTGTGTTTGGTATAGGGTCTCACTACACAGCTTGGACTCATGATGATCCTCCTGATTTCAGCCTCCCCAGCACTGGGACAACAGGCATGTACCACTAGTCCCAGTCTCAGTGGCCAGCTCAACATGCCCAGGGGCAGGACTGGCATGGCATGTGGTACCTGGGATTTAATCCTGGTCTCTGTGCTTGCTTAAGTAGGAGCTTAGTTCACTGAGCTATCTCACCAGCCCTTTGAAAACATTGTTTTCAAAATAAAATAAAATAGTGGATGGGGATGATGTTCACCAGGTGCAACCATAGAGTTCAGTAGCTGTCAACCAACTTCTATACAATGAAGGTAAAGTTTCAGGGTATGGGGGCAATAGGAGGGTGGAGACAAGAAGAAGTAAAAATGATTAGGATGTGGCATGTGTGACATATAATGCACCAAGTTCACAATATCAATGCAAATATTATGAATATAATATTGTATGTTACAAGCATATAAAAATGAAAAAAATTGACAGAGAACAAAAACAAATTTAGATGTTTTTTGGTACTCAGCATAATTCCTGCTTAAATGTACAGGATTATGTTTAGAAATGTACCTCTGTTTGGACCTTGTGTGTTGTCCACAGACCAGCTGTGGGCTTTTCGAGAAAGGACTGAATCATGAGCACACCAAGTTGGCCATGGATTTTAGTTGTTGTTGTTGTTGTTGTTGTTGTTGTTGTTGTTGTTTTGCCTAGGTATCCCCTAAAGGCCTCGGGTGCTCCTAGCTGGGGCTTTTGGAAGGCGGTTGGATCGGGGCTTTGTGGTGGGGTTGTCTCTCTCCCAGCTCCCCCACTCACGCCCAGCTGCCATGATGGGTGCCCCTCTCCTCCGCCACGCCCATCATGCATGATGCTTCTGCCTCACTGCAGGCCTAAAAGTAGTGGAGCCCACCACACAAGGATGGAAACTTCTGAGACCAAGAGCCAAAATGAACCTTTTTTAAATTGCGTTGATTTTCTGTAGTGCTCTGTCACAATGACACAATGGTAAAGACCTTTAATTATGAGAAAAGGAAAATTCAACAGAATAAAAATTGATAACATATTCCAAAAGAACTAGCTAACTCAGTTGTGTTTCCACCAATTACTGCATGCAGTGCTATTTGAAAATACTGCAGAGTAGATCTTTCCTAGGGAGAAAAAGAAAATTTCTGTTACAATCCTTGATACTATCTATTGAAAACAAGCTCTATCTCACCTACATGAAACTGATACAAGTGAAAGACTGAAAGATGATTTAGCGATGCTTCTTGTGTGTTAGAGTTTGGACCAATAGTTCCCCCCAATGGCTCAGATACATATGGGTAGGGCTTTTAGAAGGTGATGATATCATGCAGGCATTACCTCATCCACGGGTTATTAATCCATCATAAACACATCAGTATGTCACATTATATGTGGGCCCCAGCTGGTAGGAGGTCACTGGGGCCCATCTCTAAAGGAAAGGACTCTTCTCAGGCTCTCCCTCCTGAATGTTGGTGGCCACAAGCAAGCAGCCCCCTGCCATGCCCTTGCAGATGCTCTTTCTGCCTTGGAGTCAGCCAACCATGGACTGAAGGCTCTGAAGCCATGAACCAAATAAATCTCACTTCCCTTATGCAGTGGCTCTCTGACGCGTCTGCGCCAGTGACTGCTGCCCTGTTACACCTGGGATGGAGACTCTGTGGACAGCACCCGATCCACAGCTCTAATTGATGGAAAGTTCAGAACGCAAAGACCTGTGGAACTCAGAAGGTGAACAGCTATGAACATAGACTTAGGATCGAGTCCTCTGCTACCTAATATTTCACCCCTAAACTAGGTCTAGATGTGACTCAAATATCAAATATTTATTTATTTATTGGTGGAATGGGGGATTGAACTTGCCAGGGAAGTGCTTATTCTACTGAGGCATCTCCCTGGCCCCTCAAACATTTATTTTTAAAAAGTAAAAGGATCCCTTGACTTTTTTCCACTAGCAGGTTCTCTCTCTGGATAATTTCCCCAAGGATTTTCCCTGTGTGGCTTGGGCAATAGCTGTAGTTGATCCTAAAGGGTCAACCACGTACTGTTTTCGAGGGGTGCTCTTTCCCAGCAAGGCTGACAGATGGTATTGAAAGCAGAGGTCACTGAACCCAGGGCGAACCCAAGATGACTCACAGTTTCTTAGAACACTATTTTCAGATATGTTTAACCTTGCCTTTTCACTTCTGTAGCTTACTACAAAATGGGAGATAAGTTTTCTTGCCATTTCTTCTAGTAATGAAAGGAAAACAAATGCAAATATCAGTGAATGACTGTTTTTTTAAATAATATTGAGATAATTAGTTGAGCTTCACTCTTTTGTTAATGTTTAAATATACTTTGCAAATTATTTTATATGTGAATTTATCAATTCCATAGGATTTCACTTATGTTTCAGTATAGTCCCATCAATCTATCTATCTATCTATCTATCTATCTATCTATCTATCTATAGATAGATTTTTTTTTCAGTACCAGGGATAGAACTTAGAACCTTACACTTGCAAGAGAGGCACTTATGCCAGTAAGCTATCTCCCCGGCCCTTGCACCCTTGACTTTATTTTAGGTTCCAGTGATTTTACACATATAATTGATCTCAATGCAAAATTTTACTCAACATTTTAACTATCAGATAAAAAATCATACTGATACTTTCACTCTATTAATATAAGCTAAAATGGTGCTATTGTGAAATAATATCATTCATAAAATGAAAATGCATGCTTTAGAATATTCAAGAAAAAAGACTACCCAACACTAGTTTTTAAATTTCATTGAAGGTTTTCGTAAGTAATAATAGCACATACAATGAAATAAAATATAAAATACTCAATATCTCAATCCAAATTAGGAATGGAAGATCAGTGTTAATGTAGGATTTTTGTGTTTTAATTTTCAAACTGCAGATAAATATATTTAATATTTGTTAACATGCATTTGTGAAAGTAAATTGTAAAGTAATAAAACATTCTTGGTTTTATTGACTAATGTAGACTTGCACACAAATTCTAAGTGTTGGAGGAACTTTTTGAAACTATATTTCACTCCTGAGTGAACAAAATTATTTAAAATATATCGAGGATTAAATTGTCAAATGAAAAGCATCTCAGTCATTTATTGTTACTTATCCATGTTGTAAAAATAGAAACTGCATTCCTGTCCAGTTTAGAAAGTCTAGGAAGTCCCAAGATTCTGTTTGCATTTTCTCAGATTGAAGTAATGAACAAGAAGATATTGTGATTAAATAGGTTAAGGGTTCTGTGTGAATTTTGTATAGAATTTGAATTTTTGTTTTTACCTGTAAATCATCAAATTGTCCTTTGCAAATGGGCTGTGAAGTTTGCCCTTTTTAAATTTATGATGGATGCATCATGCCTAACATTATCATGACAAGGGAAATGGAAAAACGATGGGCCTGCAAAAAGTAATTGCAATAAAATGGTCCTGGCATTTCTCAGGCACAGAAGTGGAAAGAATCCATCC
>NW_004524684.1:3720197-3721547 GCF_000260255.1 Octodon degus | reverse complement strand
GTGGAGATCTGATGCGCTCCGGGACCTGTGGGCGGGCGCTAATGCTGATTAATTCGCTCATTTTCATCCTCTGCGTCTTTCCAGAAACAGCTATTTTGTTCTCCATTCCAGTAAACACTTAATATTAAGACTTGCTCTGTTTTATTGTTGGATTAAGGCGAAACTGGCCTTGGGTCACATTTGTAAATCTACGTTCAAGCACAGCATCAATCAAATCATTCCCACATGCCAGCATGCAGCTGGGCATTACAGATGTTCAGCGAAATCACTCCTCCGCTCGCCACCGACTCAGATCCAGGGGACACATGAGCAGCACAAGAAAAAACAGGGAGAAATCAGTGTTACATTAGGACTGTTCTTTCTATCAAGTAGAAATTCCTACTGTGAATTCATATAGAGGTCTACGTGACTTGGAAATTATCTCTGTATATATTTAAGCATATTTACAGTTATATGTCTCTGCATCCCATTTCATTACTTTTTCATTTATTCTAAAATTCCCGTGACCAACCATAGAGATGGTTGTTGCTTTGAAACCATTCGATGCCACACCTGCACGGCCTTTACTGTGCCCTTCCTTGCTTGAGTGGGTCTGAGGATGTGGGGCACTGGTTCTATTTGACATGAAGTGACTCTAAAATGATATCCCTGAGGCCGGATATACATTCAACCAAATTAAATAAGATCCGTGTTCTTAAATGAGAATAACTCTGATATCCGTGACATTCTCTGAACCTAACTTAAACCACTCCAGCTAATGCCTGCATTCTTTTAATTTTATTCTGCACTTTCTTAATATGTGACATATAAGTATTTTTAATGTCATCTTTGAATTCAGAAACGCAAGGTAAAATCAGCATTTTGCTTTTCAAAATCTGTTTATTCAACCATTACATTTTTACATCAGATTTGTAATGTAAATATATGTACATTATAGCTTATGTTTCAAATATTTGTGTTCTTGTATATTGTATAGGAAATAGAAGAACTGGATTAAGAATATGCATATTTACAATTATATTACTGAGCATATAATAAAGTTAATTGTAAATAGCTAAACTGGGTATTAAATCATATATAGCCTCATTTGTTTGTAAAATGAAATTATCTGTTTCTCAGACTAAGAAGAGTGCTAAGAAAAATAAAGTGATTGTGGTAGTGAGTGAAGTTTTATTGGTTCAATTTTTGCAGGCACTTATTGTGCTAACTCCCTAGTAGTTTTGGTCAGCTAGCTATCTCCTCACCTGCACCACTCTTAAGATGGCCGGGGACACATCAGTTCTTGCAGGACTGCTGCAGAGGCATTCTGAGCCAGGAAGCATGAATGGAGGAAAAAAGGAAGGAAGGAAG
>NW_004524684.1:3717598-3718967 GCF_000260255.1 Octodon degus | reverse complement strand
TACTTTCTGATCTTATTAACACGTTTTTACTTACCAATTTCAGGTATACAAAATGATGTTTTGTGATTTTTATACTTTAAACTGACATTTAAATATGCATTTCTTTTCTTTTTTGGTATCTGAATACAACATTTGTACTCACAGGTCTGTATTAAATTATATGTATTTCGAAGGTAAAGAATTGTTCTAATAACTTAATATGGTGCTTTTTGCAATTTAATTTTAGAATTATCTAGTTTATGTGTTAAAGATGCTTTAATTTTAATTATTTTGATTGACACATAAAAATATACATGTTGGTGTGGTATCATGCAATGTTTAAATATATTGATAAGTTGTTCAACATTTATATCAGAATAAATAAGTCTGTATTTGTCATTTCCTTGTGGCAAAAACTTTCAAAATCAATTCTAGTTTTTGAGATGCACGGCACATTACCACCCTCTGGAGGCCCCACCAACACGGCGTCTCGCCGGAGCCTCTTGCTGCCTCACTGACGTTAGGGCCCCTGGGTCAAACTCTCCAGTCCTCGTTTCTTACTCTGCCCCTTGCAGTTTTATCCTCAGCTTCCTTGGGAGCAAGTTTTGGGGGGAAAGAAGAAGTAAAACTAGGGTCAAGAGGAGCTATGAGAGGCTGAGGATTTAGCTCAGTGGTGCAGCGCCTGCCTGGCAAAGGTGAGGTTCTGAGTTTGACTCCTTGTACCAAAAAACTAAAAAAGGAGATACAACTGGATATCAATACTCCATGATGAATATATTCATTGGATAGCACCAATGTATACTAACAAAAAAAATCTAGAAGAAATTTTGATTCTGTCTGGGTGAGATCAGATGTCACTTCTCTTTCTGTGTCTGTGTTCCCTCACTTAACATCGCGTCCCGTTATGTTCCCGTTATCATGACTGGCGAAATGTTCTTCGGTTTTATGGAGGAATAATATTACACAGCACACTCTTTATCCACTGATCAGTTGAGGAACGCATTGGTGGTTTTCATTTCTTGGCTAATTGGATAGTGTTGCAGTGAGCTTGGGAGTGCACGTGCCGCTGCAACGTCACCGTGAGCTTCCTGTGGACACACAGCCTGCGTGCGACTCTTGGATCGCACAAAGGTTCTCTGATTAAATTTGTGAGAAACCGCCATGCTGCTCTCCGAGGTCGTGCATTCTACTCAGCGGTGCTCATAAGCTCCCTTTTCTCCAAGCCTTCCTGGCACTTGCTATTGCTTGTATTTTTGTCTACAGCAATCTTACCAGAGAGAGCGATGCCTCACTTTGGTTTTGATTTGTACTTTCCCGTTCAGTAATGTTGAGCATTGTTTGATTTACCTATTGATTATTTGTATGTCTTATTTTTAAAAATATCTATTCA
>NW_004524684.1:3713123-3717498 GCF_000260255.1 Octodon degus | reverse complement strand
TATATATATGTGTGTGTGTGTGTGTGTGTGTGTGTGTGTGTGTGTGTGATATTGGATATTTGAAATTCTGCATACATTACCCTCCTGTCCCATAGACAGCTTGCACATATTGGCACCCGTTCTGTGGCTCCTTGGTGCAGCGATCTCCTTCCCTGCGTCGCTCTTCAGGTTGACGCGATCCCACTTGCCCATTGTGATTCTGTTTCCTGTGATTTTATCTCGATGTTTAAGCAAACAGCTTTCCCCTTCCAACGTGCGGCGGCCCTTACCTTATGTTTTCTTTTAATATCTTCACAGGTTCAGGTCCTACTTCTTCCGCTGAGGTTTGCAATCCCTTTTAATCTGTTCCAGTAAGCTGGTGAGTGGCCGGGTTCTAGGATCATTAAATTTTTCTTCCATTCATCTGCATGTGGACAACCGACTTTCCAAGCACCACCTCATGAAAAGACAACGCTTTCTTCACTGGGGTTCCTGGCGTCGTCGTTGGAGCGTGGTCTGCTGCAGATCTGCGGCTTCGCGTTAGTCTCCTGTGTTCTGTTTCCCTGGTATATGTGTCTGCGTGGTAAAGCGTACTATTTTCATAACTGCAGCTCTGCAGTGTGCACTGATGTCAGGGACTGCAATACTTCTTTTTGTTATTTGTACTCTAAGTGATTAAGCTATTCGGAGTGGCTGTGTGCATGGCTCCACACAAGTCTTAGGCTCCATACAAATCCTACTTCTTTCCAGAATGCTATCAATATTCTGATAGGTATTGCATTCAATTTAGATGGTCTTGTGTATTGTTAATATTTTAACAATATTAATTATTTCAATCCATGATCAAACCATATTCATCCATTATTTTGGTGTCTTCCTCAACTGATTTTGCTAAATTTTTCTTTCATTCATCTGGTTAAAATTATCCCTAGGCTTTTTAGTTTCGGGTAGCTATTGTGAGCATCTGAATGGAAGTAGGCGTCCTTGCTTTGTTCTGGATGTTAGAGGGAAGACTATCATCATTACCTTATTAAGTTTTATATTAGCCATTGGTTTCTAATAACCAGCCTTTGATACACTGACTTTTGTTCTTTATATAGATAATTCACTCAGCATTTTTATTATAAAAGATGGTTGCATGTCTTCAAGTGCCTCCTCTGCAGTTGTTAAGATGACGGTGTGGTTTTGTCCTTCAGCCTGCAGACATGGTGAGTCATGTTCATGGGTTTATGCACATTGAATCACCCCCATACACCTGGGGTGAACCCTTTTAGGAGGAGTGGTTCTCTTGTGTTCTCGGAATCTGCTGCTGCTGAAGAAATTTGCATCTATGTTCAGCAATGATCCTGGCCTATAATCTTTCTTGCTTGCTTTTCTTTCTTTCTTTCTTTCTTTCTTTCTTTCTTTCTTTCTTTCTTTCTTTCTTTCTTTTTCTTTGAAGTCCTTATCTGGTTTCAACACTAAGGCAATGTAGCCTCATAGAAAGAAAATACACAGATAAATTTCTTCTTTTTCTATTTTTGGGAATGGCTTAAGAATAATTAGGGCTGGGAGATATCTCGGTGCTCTAAGCACCTGCCTGGCAAGAGCAGTGTCTTGGGTTTGGTCCTCAGTACTGCATGCTGTGCTAGCCCTGGCACGCTGGATGCACCGTGCTAGCCACCAAAACCAGGTGTGGTGGCACACACACCTGTAATCCCAGTGCTTGGAAGGCTAAGATAAGAGGATTACTAAGAGTCTGAGCTACATAGTTGGACTCTGTACCAAATTAATTAATTAATTGATATTTATTTTTTACATAAAAAAGTAACTTTTATTAGTTCTAAGTTCCCAATAGAGTGAAATCATTTGATAGAGACTCCTCTCCACCGTGGGGAGTTTGCTGTGGCTCAATATTGTTGCTTGATGCTGCTCTGCCCAGTTCTCCTGCACCACTTCGTGCGCTAAGGTGGGTGTAGTTAGGAATTTGCTCGTTTTCTAGCTTGTCGTATCTGTTGGCATACGGTGGCTTATTCAGTCTGTACTGATCTTTTTATTGAGGTAGCACATCAGTTGTACTGTCTCCCTTTTCACTTCTGCTTCTATTTGAGCTTTCTTATGATTCCACTAAAAGACTTATCTAGTTGGAATTTTTGAGAGATATTTTAATCTTTTCAAATCAAATTTCATTGATTTCTATTGTGATCTTAGATCATTCTTTCTTCTAATTTTAGGTTTCTTTGCTTTGTTCTCCTGGTACTAGGAGAGATAAAAGGTCATTTGGTAGTTTCTGCCCTTCACTGTGGACCCTGACTGTCATGAGCTCCCTTCTTACCACTTGTTTTGTTCTGTGCACATTTGTGTGTGTTGTGCCTCCATTTTCATCAGTTTCAAGAAAACTTTTGATTTTCTTCCTGATTTCTTTGTCAATCCACTATTGGCTCAAAAGTATACTACTTAATTTCTGTGTATTTTCTAATTTCCTGAGTTATTTTTGCTGTTTGGTCTTGTTGAGTTGTAGTCAAAAAGATATTTGATACAATTTCAATGTTTTGAAAAATGGTTGAGACACGATTTTGGCTCTACATGTTATTATATGGACAAGGTTCAGTACATGATCAGATAACATGGACTTGGCATCTGTGAAACAGCATGTTCTGTAGGTGCCTGTGAGGACCCTTGGTCTAGAGTAAAATGCAACACTGCTCTTTCCTCGCTGGTTTTCTCTCGGGGTGATCTCTGCATTGATCACAGTGGGTGTGAATGTGTACAGATATCACGGCATTTGAGTCTCTGCTCCTCTCTCGGGCTGTTGATATGTGCTTTTATTAACTGCATATGTACTTAGAATGCTAATTGTTCCTTGTTGTATTGTCCCTGTACAATTATATCAGGACCTTCCTTGCTCTTTCTATTGCTTTTGATTTAAAGTGTACTGTGTTTAAGTATGATTACTTCTGTTTTCATTTGGATTCCATTGGGTTGGGGAGATGGGTCAGTGGAAAAAGCGCCTCCCTGGCAAGCGCAAGGGACTGAGTTCAATCCCTGGTTCCACCAAAAAAACAAAAACAAAAACATTTGGATTCCATTTATGTAAAGTATTTTATTTATTTATTGCATTTTAGGGATGGGCCTACAGGGTGTTCAGGGTCTCACTACTAGATCAGACTCATAGTGAACCACCTGTTTACAGCCTCCCAAGAGCTGGGATTACAGGCGTGTGACACCATGCCCAGTTTCAATTGCTGTCTCAGTGTGCCCCAGGTCGGGGCCGGCACAGCAGGCCCAGGAATCAAATCCCCGGCCCCTGAACCTACTTGTAGGCACTTTAATCTGCTGAGTTATTTGGCCAATTCTGTGTAAAGTATTTTATTGCATTCCTTCCTTTTCAGTCTGTGTATGGTTTTGAACATGAGATGGTTTTCTGGTAAGCAAAATGTAACTTTCTCACTCTCTAGCTCTCTTATTCTCTCTTCCCAGCTACTCGATAATTCTACATTTTTTCATTAAATGATTTAACCCACTTACCTTTCCTATACTGACTATTACTATCATTCTCTAGGCTTTAGAAGGTTTCTGTTTTTATCTCCTTAAATAAACTCTCTACCTCTTTGGTATGCTCAAGCCCTTCTTGAACTTGCACACCCTCAGCATTCACTCCTCCAACATTGCCCCAAGTTCTACTGCCGGCCTCAAGGCCTCCTTACTCCTTTAACCCGCCAGCTCTGCATTTTCAGTCACCCTGCCTTGGATGCCCTCATTCTGCTGTCTGTGTGATCTGTCCAGCTTGAGACCTTCCATTTATTTGTTTATAAACTTCGCTCAGTGAATTCATCTCAATTTGTGATCTTCCATTTTTTTAAACTCATTTCTTATTTTGTTAAGATTCTTCTTTAGAATACTGAATATGTTTCTGTCTTCTTGAAGCTCCTGGGTTTCCTTGAAGCAACTGTTTTAAATCCCCTGAGAATTCTTTCCTATCTGACACATGATCAGAGGGGGTCATGGTTTCCTGAAGGCTCCTGGTGCTTGCTGGCCTGCAACATTATCTGGGTATTAAAAAAAAAAACCTGGAGAATTTATTATAGACTTTCTAATCTGGCCTTGTTTCTGCTTGCTTTTCAGACATTCTAAGTAGCTGCTTATGGTGGATTAACTAATTGTCAACTTGTAACATCCAGCTGAACTGAGTCAGTGTGGCTCCGGTATGGGAGGCCCACCTGAGCATGGTTACCAACAGGACAAAAAGTGAGCCAGAGCAAAGGTGGCTCAAGAGAGGTGTGTCATGCTGGCTTTCCTGGTATGAACTCAGATGTTTCCATTCTTAGAGGAACGCAGGACCTTGTTGTCACTGAGGATGCCTGTGGTTCTCTGGGAGGAGCTCTAGTCCTTACCTTGGGCATCACTTCCTGGCTCC
>NW_004524684.1:3710787-3711698 GCF_000260255.1 Octodon degus | reverse complement strand
AGCCTAGCTGCTCTACATGGATCTTGTCCACCCCTGCCACCTGGTGTTGGACAAGGTTGAAACACCAGCCGTATATAGTTCCACAGGTACAGGTGCCCATTTGTCCAGGTGCTTTGGGTCCTTGGGCTTTCTCAGCTCTGGGAGCCACTATAGCAGGCCTGGCTCTGGGCTTCAAGTCTAAGATTTATACTTAATTTTCCCCTTTCACAAGAGCAGCAACTCTTTTCATGCCAGGATCTTTAGATTTATGGGACGAATGATACAGGAAACTTTTTCTTCTTGATCTCTGTGTGTCTTCTTGGATTATTCAAAAGGCAGGCAAAAGGATTATTTACCTGGTTTTCTGAGGCCTTGTGTAGATAATTTGATATATGAATGGTGAACTTTACTCAGCCACCATCCTGAATTTTATTTACATTGGAGTATGTAGGCTACTATAAGGAGCTAAACAGCAGCGATGGGTTTGTTTTATGTACCTGTAATCCCAGCTACCCAGGTGGCTATAGTAGTAGGACCTCTTAAGCCCAGAGTTTTGAGGCCAGTCTAGGAAACACAGTAAGACCTTATCTTCAAAGAAAAGAGAGAGAGGTGAGAGAGAAGAAGAGAGAAAAGAGGAGAAGAGGGGAGGGAAGGAAAGACAAAAAGGTAATTCCAGACCTCCAAAGTAGCTATTATACTTGAACATTAGTAATTGAACTGTTTTCCATTTAATAAACATAAAATGACTGTTTTTAAAGTTCCCACTATATTAAAGAAATACTAGAAGTTTATCCTCACAACAATGTAGTCAATTATATGGGACAACTTCAGAAACTAAAATTATGTACACAGGTAAGTCTTTTTCTATGTTGGAACCACATTCATTTAACAATGATTTAAGGTAATTTCAGAACACTTTCGGTCTCCTTCCA
>NW_004524684.1:3708613-3709862 GCF_000260255.1 Octodon degus | reverse complement strand
TTTCTACCACAAAATGCTGTGCAGTAACAGCTGTTAGAGTATGAAGCTTGATCCATCATCGCTGTTTACAAATGGCTCTACTTCCCATGCGGTAATTCTAGCCAATCTCTACCGACAGTACAAGCTGTTGCACCTGGAGTCTTTGATCTGGTTGTGCATGGATACAGTGGCCTGCTGTGCTGATGTAGCTAGTATGCCAGTATGAAGCAAGTGACTGCTATTAGGTACATTGGACATCTCGCTAAGAGTCCCAGGTTGGGTTACCTGTGGAACCACGGAGAAGATGTGCTAATATCCCTTTTTCTCTCTCAAACTGTTGCTAGTCTCTCTTCCCAGATGTCCATCTAGTATGTTTCAGGGGATGGCCAGCACAACTCTTTTCTACAGAAATTAGGGAACTAGTTATTTTATTTCAATTGACTCTTTTTCATGATAAATATATATACTAACATTTTAAAATTTAGTAGCTGGATTTGCCAGTAGTCCACAGCACCTAAAAGTAAGGTTGGAGACCCTGATGTAGATAATGTATCTTGCACTTTCACATAACCAAGAAATCCTGAGTCAGCTTTTTAAAAAGTACGGTAGACATAAAAGACTCAATAGAATCACTCTTCAGGAAGACTGTACACCCAACAGAAACTGGTGGGTATTTTTACCTCTTTTTGTTCCAAGTTTTCAATTTTTTATTGCTATAAATGTCATTTGAAATATACATGTCTATGACTACTAAAGGTTATTTATATAAATATGATCAAAGTGAGATAGGGAAACAAACGTGTAAAGGACCTGTTTTGCAGCTTTTGTGTACACCAGTGTAAAAAATAGAAATGGCTATCCGCTTCTACAGACAAGATATAATCTGCTCAAGAGCATCATCAGCTGCACTAGGGAAGCTCCTCAAGTGATTCAAATCTGGACTCGCTTGAGTCCTTCACAGCATCAGTCACGTGTGAGTTCAGGCATGCTGAGCTTCATCAGATGTGCTGAGGGATGCTAAGATGCCACCACTCTTGGCCTTTGTGGACCCTAGCTAATATTCCAAAGCAAAACTGGAGCTGCGGATTTCATTGCCAGCATTTGCTTCTGGTCTAGAACAGAGATCTGAGGAGATTCATTTAAAAAGGGTGGCATCGTTTCTCATGAGTATTCACAGACAGGACAATGTGCTCTCTATAAATACTCCATTTCACTTCTTTTTTGGTTCTACAATTGGTAAATATACTTGTACTTCTTTAGTCTGCCTTTC
>NW_004524684.1:3707420-3708270 GCF_000260255.1 Octodon degus | reverse complement strand
TTTTTAGTTGAAATAAACTGCATGTGTTTATCATCTATAGAATGGTGTGTGGCAGTACATACACGTCATCGAATGACTGGACCCAGCTAACAAATGCGTACATACCACCCAGTGCTCTTCTGCTTGTGAGAATTCCTGGCCTGCAGTCTCTTAGGGGTTGCCCGAACACCGTGTATTATGAAGCACAGTGTCGATGTTGTGAACCTGTTCCTCCTACTGAAGTTTCGTGCCTTTTTACATGTGTCCGCTTCATCAGCCTGCCACCTCCGCTCTCCTTACCACTATTCTCTGCTCTGAAGAGATCATCTTTCTTAGATTCCACACATAAGTAGAAGCACGAGCAATTTTCCTTTTTGTATGTGCCAGGCATAGTTGCTTTAACATGCTAAAAATGCTAAGAATAGAGTTAATGTTTGAATTTTAAATTTGTTAAAGTAAAAGACACATCACCATATTATTCCTCAAAATACCCTCCCTCGCTTCAAACGCATTATCTTATCACCCTTGTCGATTTCTGGAGAAATCCAGGAAGTCCACTGTTGCAGGTAGGTTTAGTCATACTGCTGTGGCTGCTTTACGGTCCTGAATAAATTCAAGCTATTTCCATTTTTTGGTCATTTTGCCTTTGGGCAAGATCCAGCCACACATGGCGTGAGACCATAACATAACAACTATGTTTGATAGAAATTGCTGTAAATGGTTGTCAATGAAGGTTATCAAAAATACAGTGAGCTCAGGTCTTTCAATGACATGACAGGTAAGAGGTTTTCCTTCTTTTCTACGGCTGAGTGGCACCTGGTTGGCATATGCATTACATTTTCTTTACTCGGTCATCAGGCAGTGGACACTG
>NW_004524684.1:3700030-3706849 GCF_000260255.1 Octodon degus | reverse complement strand
TTTATTTATTTATTTATTTATTTTTAATTTTGGTGATAGTCATCCTAACAGGTGTGAGGTGATTTTAATTTGTATTTATATGATAATTATGGATCTGAAACATTTTTTTTTACATATCTCTCATCCATTTGTGTATCATGAGAGATGACAAGATCTTTTCTCTACTTTCCAACTGGGTATTTTCTTACCAATGAGTTGAGTTGTGTCATAGTTACTTTGCTCTCCTTACTAGGACAAAATACCCAGCAAAAAAAGTTAAAGAAGAAAAAGGTTATTGTGATCACAGTTTGGAGAGGTTTCAGTCCACAGCCTACCTGCTCCAAGGAAGAGTAACACAGGGCAGAGGGGCAACAGTTCATTATTGCAGAAGATAACAAAGGCAACAAGAGGGCTGGCAAGGTAGCTCAGTGGACTGAGCACCTGTTTGGGCAAGTTCAGGGACCGGGATTCAATCCCCAGCACCACATGCCATGCTGGCCCTGCCTCTGAGCAGGCTGAGCTGGCCACTGTGCATGGAGATGCACACCTGTAATCCCAGTACTGGGGTGACTGAAAGCAGGAGGATCAATGGGAGTCTGAAAAGTGTAGTGAGAACCTGTACCAAATACATTAAAAAAAAGAGCAACAAAGGAAATCAAGCCTCTCTTCTTCCCTTAGATTGTACACAGGATCCCTGTGCTAGGACAGGTATAACACTTACACCCACAACCCCAGCATGAGACAATGAACTGGTCACAAACTCTGCATTTCACCCCTCTGAACAGCCTGCGACACGTGACTGCATATGACTTTGGGGATACCTAGACTCAACCCATAACATGAAGTTCCTAGCCTAAGACTCATGTACATTCCTTTATGCAAAAGGCATTCAGTCCATTTCTAAGCATTCCAAAAGTCCTAAAATTTTAGTATTGCTTAAAAGTCCACGTCCCAAGTCTTCTCTGACATTTAAGGCAAACCCTTAGATCTACGTCCCCATACAAATGAAAAGAAAGTTAAACACCCCCAACATTCAAAAGCACATGATAAACATTCTCCATTCCAAAAGTTACAAATAGGGACACAAAGGGATAGAGCCAAAGCAAGTGCAAAATCAAGCAGGTAACACACTAAGTCCTCTACTTCCACATGCACCCCCAAGGCTATATGCGGCAAGTCGTGAACTTCAAAGGGCTTGGGTGGCTCCACCTTCGTGGCTTTGCCAGTGCTTGTAGCTTTTCATGAATTTTGGGGGGACGCCTTGCTTCCTCTTTGCAGTTTTCCTCAGATGATCCACGGTCTTGACTTCTCCAGACTTCTGGGGTCTTTGTACCTTCAGCTTCGCACAACCAAGACAGCAGTGAACAATGCAGAGCCCTGAGCTTTTAAGGAGTGGTGGACTTTTTCTGTGGTTTGGGCTTGGCTCTGCATGGGGCCAACAGGGGAGAGAGTTTGGGGAAGGGTGCCCCGGAAGCTTTGAATCCTAACCTATCAGTAGCTACAGTATAGCAATATGCATGAAACACCTGACTTTGACCTGGACAAACAACCACAGAAACTCCTTTTTTAACATCAAAAGTCCCCCACAGACCTGATAGCCCTGCCAAGATTAGCTCTCCCTCAGCTGTTGTAGCTCACAAACTCCCTTCCCACTCTCTAAAAGCCCTGTGCTTTGCATTGTTCACTGCTGTTTTGGTCTACTAGACAGCCAGTCTTCTTGCTGCCCCTGGTAAATCTTCTATTCACGTCAGAATGCCTGGTCTGGTCAATTGCATGGGTTCGTACCTAACAATTACTATCACTAGAATACTCATTTAAATTTAAATGTTTTAAGGCACAAAACGAATTCACTTTTATTTCATTTAGTAATCAAAAGATTACTTAGACTGTTGTTTTCATTTTATTTTCTAATTTTTTGCATATCAGGTAAATGATAAAGGTTAATTCTTATAGATATTTTATTTAATATAAATTATATATATGTAATATACAATTCTAACATACATTAGAGGGTTCTGTGTTATAGAATCTTACTAAATTCATGCCCTGGAGAACCTAACTACTCCTACATTAGTCTTTTTGCTGTCAGTATTCCACGCACCCATCTTATTGGGTTTCATTTACTGATGCTTAAATCTTCAACTTGAGAATCATAAAAAATATGAATTCAGAATCTTTCAGCAAGTAAGAATCATTTGAAGCTTTTCACTTACCATGTGCTATTTAATTGATTCCCAAGTGGCTGCCTACCTAATGAAGCAGAAAACATTGGGAAGGCTTTTAACATGTTTCTTGCAGTCAACCTAGGACTCCGACGCGCACGAAGCACGCAGCCCTGCTGCCCTGCACTTCCTGGTCTTCCACTCCTTACACAAACAGCATTTCTATAATTGTTTCGGTTTTCTTCACCTCAATGAGAAACATATCCACTTCTGGACAGAGAAGTGCACGCTCCTTAGCGGCAATCTTAGTTCTTTTATGGCAGTAGGTGACAGCGAGCAAAGATAGACCCGCAAAAGAGACCAAGTGCGAAGGAACACAGCAGCTCTACTGTGAGCTTGCGACTGACCAGTGCTCTGATTTTGGGTCGGGACCCCCAAGTTGTCTGTGCCTGCCTGAACTTTACTTTCACATTATGAAAATTTCTAAGTTTCCACAGTAACCACATTACTGCACTTTAGGAATGTTACAAGAGTGTCACAGAATTGCCGTGAGGTTTCTATTTCCAAGACACTGTTGACCATCCGCCTGTCACGGGGCAGTGTGGTTTAATATTTGTCCTGTTCCTCATATTGTCCTATTTGTTCGTATGTTATTTTCCTGGTTTTCTCTAGGTGGGTTTATGGCTAGGTACATGAGGGAGGGTGAGGGAGTGAGCTTAGCTCAGGTGATCCTCCCTTAAAATGGCAACACTTTGGCCTCATCACTTTGATGAAGTCCAATTAGATAAACTGAATCAGTAAACTGTGCAGCAGTCAAAGAAAGGTATTGAATAGATGCATTGGTTGGGGTCAGGGAAGGAAACCAGTCTGAATGTCCAATCTAGAGCGTGCAGTGACTTGGTGCAGTGAACCGCTGCAATGGTGCTGCGGACAGCAGAGCTCCTCATCCACATCCAGCAGGGGTGTGAGGAACCATGCTGGTGGGAGCAGGGACTGTGAGCTGGAGGCAGCACTGAGCTCTCTGTGGACAGCATGGGGTCTTGGACTGGCCCACCCCTAATGAGCACGGAAGGGTCCAACTGAAAGGCCAGTGGAGCAGAACGGCTGCAGAGAGTGGAGGGCCTGCACCGAACTTCCTATGTGCCCCAAAGACTGATGTTACCATAGAACTGCTAGGCTTATGGGGACACAGTTCTCACAGAGCCAGGAGTAGGAGACACAGGCAGCTCAGGACCTGCTCCACCTGAGGCAGGAGCATCAGGGAGGAGAGCACTTGTGCTTCCCAGGATGCTCCTGGATTGAAAGGGTGGTGATGTCCTGGGATGGAGTGCACATTCTTAAAATCCAAAGCTGTTTGCTTTGTATCTTAGTGACCCAATCCAAGCTTTGTTATCACCTGTTTGCTAGAAACCTTGGCTACTTATTCATCATGTGCAAGTATTCATTCATGGGGTACTTATGAAATATTTGTAGGACCCTGTCCCTACGCTGACGTGTCTCCTTCTATCTGCATCCATATCTACCACTGTCAGGGTAGGAAACTTTTAATGTATGCACTGGGAGATGTTTTTATATTTACATTTAAGAAGAGGTAAATTCAAGTGTCCACGTCCACCAAAACACACCTGTAGTCAAACACATTTATCATTGTGCTTTCCATGACAATAAATTTTCTGAGATAATTAGCTAGTAAAGTGGAAAGGTTTGTGTTATTCATT
Source organism: Octodon degus (assembly GCF_000260255.1). NCBI lineage: Eukaryota > Metazoa > Chordata > Mammalia > Rodentia > Octodontidae > Octodon > Octodon degus. Next base: position 3,702,990 of record NW_004524684.1, on the reverse strand, counting down.
TTTATTTTTATTTTATTTTATTTTTTTGCAGTACTAGAGATTGAACTCAGGACCCTGCACTTGCCAGGCAGGCACTTATTCTACTGAGCTATCTCCAGCAGTTCTGGAAAGGTTTATTTTGTCTCTCAACTTTAGAAGTCCACAAGTGGTCCCATTACTTTGGGCCTGAGCCTGGACGGTGTGTGGGGAAGGATTTTGTGGCAGAACAAAGCTGTCCAACTCTTGGCTGGGAATCCAAGGATGACACACAGAAAGGGGGCTGGGTCCTCTCACTCCCACATGCTCTGCTGCCTGTGATCAAGGGACCTGCACCACCTACTGGGGGGCCAGCCTAGGGAGCAAGACTTTTATTCATGGGCCTTCAGTGGACACTTAGATCCAACCTAGCAGGTCCATTAACCTCCCACAATAGTGGGACTCCTGAACCAGGGACAGGATGAGTGCCCAAAGAGAAAGTTGGGGTGAGATTATCATACAACTGATTTTATATTGAGTAGCGTGGGGACGGTTTAAGGAAGTATGGTTTCTTCAGAACAGGTGCTGTCAGGTCGTAGGGCTAAACTGTGACTGGCAACTCATTCTTATCTAGGAGGATAAAAAAGCTGAGGGAGGCCAGTGCTAACCCTGGGACGGAGCAGCAGGTATGCCCGTCAGCAACAGAGAGTGCCGGCTGCCTGATTGCGGTGACAGTCACACGTAGCGATGTCTTCCATTGCACCATTAGGGCAGCAGAGTGGCCTCATCTGGTGCCAGCAGTCTTGAAAGTTAATGCCAGCACAGACCAGGGCAGCTTAACTGTGAGCTGGGCAGCTCGCCCTGCGACCTAACAGCAGCTATTTTCCCCTCAGCAGCTGTACCTCACAACAGGCGGCAGCTACCTCAGGCATCACAGCTGAATTAATACCTGTTTATGTAGAGAGTCCACAGATGAGCTTCAGAGGCATGAAAGTAGATAGTTTAGAGCCATCTCAGGGTCGGCCAAATAGCTCAGTGGATTAAAACGCCTGCAAGCAGGTGCGGGGGCCGGGATTCGATTCCCAGGCCTGCCGTCCTGGCCCTACCACGGGGAGCGCTGAGAGGCCAATGGAGACTGGGCGTGGTGGCGCGCGCCTGTAATCCCAGCTCTTGGGAGGCTGTAAACAGGCAGATCACTACGAGTCCAATCTAGTAGTGAGACCCTGAACACCCTGTAGACCCTTCCTTCAAAAAAAAAAAAAAAAAAAAAAAAAAAGAGCCATCTCACACTTCACACTTCACTGTGTCCAACTTTAGGAATATGTAAGGTATGATGAAGCTGAACGAAAGCAGCACAGTCATGATTTTCCAGGCACTTGGGGAGGCGCTGAAGTCCGTGTGTTGAAAAGACACCATGTAGGGGGCCGGGGAGATGGCTCTGTGGAATATGCTTCCCTGGCAAGCGCCAGGGCCTGAGTTCAATCTCCGGTTCCACCAAAAAAAAAGAAAAGAAAAGACACCATGTAACAAAGAAAGAAAAGGCAAAACACAATGCTAGAATTTGAACAATTTAAAATCTACAACAATTCATAATAGGCCATGCATGGATAGAAGGCAAAAGTTCGCTGTAAGATGGTGATGTGTGCTTTGAACATTTGTATGCAAATAGAAGGTAATTTATTCTTTATTAATATTAGCTTTATGTCTGTGCTTCCTTAACCAGTAGCTATGCAAAGACTAACATTCCTTACAGTTGTAATTTTTAAGTATAGAATCCGCCTATTTCAATAAAATGATAAAAATTATGTGACTTAAACCAGTCTGAAAAATCAAACCTGTCTCCAAGAGGAAAATCTGTATTATTCACTTACTACTTTTACATTTTGTGTGTGTGTGTGTGTGTGTGTGTGTGTGTGTGTGTGCGTGTGTGTGCATGTGTTTTGTCTGGCTGGCTCTTTGGGTTCACAAAAGTTGCTGTATGCACCCGTGTACGCAGGACGGCTTGATAACTGTACTGCCGACCCTGCCGGTCTACGGAGCGGAGCAATTGATGCTGAATTTCTTTTTCTTGTCCTTTTGAATTTCTTTCTTTTCTTTTTTGTACTTTAGGGGAGGGTCTACAGGATGTGCAGGGTCTCACTACTAGATCAGACTCATTGTGATCCACTGCTGACAGCCTCCCAAGAGCTGGGATTACAGGCTCACACCTCCACGCCCAGGCTCAACTGCCATCTCAGCGCTTCCGGGGCGGGCGCAGCCGGCCCACAGATCGAACCCCTGCCTCTGTACCTCCTTGCAGGCTCTTCAATCCACTGAGCTATTTGTCCAGCCCTCCTTTTTAATTTCTTATATTTTTTTTCTATTTTAAACCAATTTTTTACGCTTGTGACTGGTAATCTGAACAACTAATTTAAAGAAAACATTATGTAATACAACCACCATTGTCAAATTCCTAGTAATTTGTTTGGTGAATTTCTGTATTATTTCTAATGTTATTTTTTTCTAATTTGTTTTCTCTTTAGATAATAAAAAATAGGGCCAGGGAGATGGCTCAGTAGAATAAGCGCTTCCCGGGCAAGCACAAGGGCCTGAGTTCAATCTCCAGTTCCACTAAAAAAAAAAAGAAAAGAAAAAAAATGTATAGATAATAAAAAAATAACAAAAGTGAAAAAAGTTGATGTAAATAATTATAAATTACATCCTAGGTATAGTATTAAAGTACCTATAAAAATAAAGGGCTGGGGTATAGCTCAGTGACACAGTGCCTACCTGGGAAGCAGAAAGTCTTGAGTTCAATTCCTGATTAATAAAGTACAGGGCAAACTGTGGTAGTACAACTTCAGATTTTGCTCCATACTGCCTTCAAAATTAAAAGTGAAATAAAATGACGCATATTATTGGCAGAAAAAATATATAGACTTTCATAATTACAAAATGTATCTCAGAGTTCTGCCTGAAAGGAAAAACCAGGAAGCTGAGCGTGGTGGTGCTTGCTTGTAATCTCC
>NW_004524684.1:3683113-3699645 GCF_000260255.1 Octodon degus | reverse complement strand
GAGAGCTGGAGCAAGTCCATCCTTCCTCAGCTCCCCTGGGTGGGCAAAGTGCCCCCCGGGGGTGGGCTCTCCACTCCCAGGCCGCAGAACTGCAGAGTGGGCTGCTATGCCCCAGACTTCCCAGGCTGACACCAACCAACTGTTACAGGACTCATGCAAGAATATATATTAAATTCAATTAAGAGTCCAAAACTTCACCTTTGCATTTAAAATATTTTTTAAAAGGGGAGCCAAAACAATGTGATAGAGAAAAAAATATTCTTATAATAATGACAGGAAAAAGAACAAGGTAGACATTCCCTAACACCATACACAACACTTTACTTCATATGATCACCGACCTACATGAAAGGACTGATAATGGAACTGCTAAAAGAAAACATAGTAATCGTCTTCTGTGCCATGGAGTTGACCAAGCATTCCTGGCCAAGACGTGAAGGTGCGGTAACAAAAGAGAAGAATGCAAAAGCTATGACTCACATGTCATCAAAATTAAAACTTCTGTACTTTGAAGGACAGAAAGTAAAGTGACAATTTACAGAACAAGAAAGAATAATTGCAAATCATATATTTGCTAAGGAATTGAATTTAGAATGTATATGTATATATATACATAGTAGAATATGTATCTCTAAAATATAAATATGTATATAATATGTTTACTAAAACATTTATATATCCTTGATTGAACATATAATGTTGTATTTATAAACATCCTGTGTCATGTATATTGTATATCTATATGTATTTTAAATACTGTACAATTACATATAACATATAAAACTACATGCAGTTTTATATAACTATTATATATGATATACAACTTTCTGTAAATATTGCACGTATGTATCATATATAGTAAGCTAATTTCATGGCATTTTATATTACTTAGATTATATAAGCTGTCTATCCACCCTGGAAACAGCTACATGTGAAACGTGTAAATAAGTAGATGCCGACTGTCAAATTACAGCGCACACGCCAGTCACATGTCTTTGCGCTCAACAGAGCCCTGCAGCACAGGTGCCCGCCGTCGTCTGCGCGCTGCTGTTTGCATCAGAGCAGCAGCGCTGAGTGGATGCAGCGGAGGCCGTACGCCTGATACACGTAAGGTACGGAATCCACACTGGGGCCCTAAGGAAGGGGCTTCTTTCCCTGAGAGACAGAAAGGAAGCAGAACACTAAGCAGGAGGCCCCCAAGAAGGTTCACGAGACCTTCACTAAGAAGGCCCACTGCAGGAGAGCGGCAGTGTGGGTCAGTGCAGAGCACTTGCTTAGTGTGCTTGAGGCCCTGGTTTCAATCTTTAATCTCTCTCTCTCTCTCTCTCTCTCTCTCTCTCTCTCTCTCTCTCTCCCCCCTAAAATAGAGCATTGATTTTTAGTTTTAAAAATGGGAAGATTTAAAAAAAAAAGATTAGTCATGCTGCAAAAGCAAGAAAATCACATGGAATTTGGAGTACAAATAAGCAAGAAGCTAGAAGTACAAGTGAGTGATCTACAACTAGGGAAGATAAACTCCCATCTTTAGAGACCAGAGGAAAGAAAAAAGAGAGGAAAAATGTAGGAACAATGCGTATGATCACAGGATGTTATATGCATGCACAAAATGCCCCAATGCACCCCAAAATTCCATACAATTCGTAATACAGGAGGAGCTATGAAACCCAGAAAACTGCACCGTTGATCATATGGTGTGGAGACTCTAAGCCAGACTAAAATCATGTGGGAAATTTTTCAAAAGGAAACAGCTAGAGAAAACACTGAGCATAGCCAAGTAATAAATTAGATTAAAAGGAAACTTGCATCAATAAATCAAACCAAAGAAATGAATTTCTACCTTCACAGAATTTATTTTTTCTTCCTTTAGTATGAGGACTTGAACTCAGGACCTTGCATTTGCCTGGCAGGTACTTATGCCACTGAGCTGTCTCCCCAGCCCAATCTTTACAGAATTAAAAAGGAAATAGTTATTAATACTTTTTTTTTTAGAAGAAAAGCTATTTTTCATGACCTAGTTTTCTTGTTTTAGCTTTAAGGCGAAAAAGAACTGATAGCAGTAGATAGAATGCTTGCAAAATGTTCACTAGGAAAACCTACATGTGATCCAGATACAGTAGACATAGATAAGTTTGTATCTGTGCCTTGGTGCTTAGACAGGTACATCTGCATCTATCTATATCTATATCTATATCTATATCTATATCTATATCTATATCTATATATCTGCAAATATAATGAACTTAGCATATATTATTAACCTCAAAATAGGTTATTATGAAGACTGATACAACTATATAAGTTCACAATTAATCATTGCAGTGACAGTTTTCAGCACTCTTCCACGTACAATGAGGGGTGAGCAGTACAACACTTAGATATAGAAGACATATGAGTAACATAATTCAGTGCACCCTAATGATGTGAGGTACGGTTCTGTCCCCAAGTGAGTGAATAGTTTGGTGTCAAGCAAACATACCTCCGTTTAGTGATCATATTACAAGGCATGAGTCAATATCAGTAAATACAAAGAAGTCTATGATAGGAGGGATCTAAAGTATATAACTTCACAGAGAAATAAAATAATTAAAATGATTTTTATATAAGAGAATTTCACAAATAATAAATGTGAAAATGAAAATCTGGATAAATCTATGCAAAAATTCATTGGTTTACCCAAGAGAAAAAAGGGAATTTAGAAAAGAGTCTCACATTTATATACCAGTTACCAATAAATCCAAAGAATCATTTAACACAGCAGGGCTTTTGCAAACCGGAGTGCCAAGGGGTTCATGGAAGATGGCATGATGTATAAAACAGAAGCAAGAAGAGCATGAAGTGAGTAAATCTACTATAGAAAAGAATGGGGAAAATTTTCAGAAATATAAATAAGGTACTATTTGATTGAGAAATCTCACTGAAAAATCCCTGCAATATTTTTTTTTGTTTGAGAAAATCAAAGATTTTGATAAGAATTTACAATAACATAGAAAATGAGACTATTTTGTGTTTTCTTAAACCTATGACTGTTTGGACACTAACCATAATTTTATTACCAAATTCCCTCTCAAGCTGAAAGTTAGCTAAAAAAAATTAGTAGTTCCTTTATAATTATTATAACATAGAATAAATACTTCCATAATATGTATTTGAAAACATATCAAAGTGTTAGTTTAAACCACATATTTACTCTGCCTCCATTAATATTAAATATCTTTTTTTTTGGCAGAACCAGGGATTGAACTCAGGCCCTTGCACTTGCCAGAGAAGCAATTATTCTACTGAGCTATCTCCCCAGCCCCTCAAATATCATTTCTTTATAAATACAAATAGTTTGAAAATTTATTTTTTGCTTTATTTGCATCAAGACCATCTTCATTTAGGCAAAATACAACTATTAGGAGCACAAGAAAATCTGAGTTAAAAATATGGCCTTAAAATTAAAGACATGATCATAAAATATTTGCAGTGCAGCAGAAGTCACCTAAAGAAATATTCTGAGAAATCAATAGAAAAGAATAAACAAAATATTGGAGAGCTGAAAGAAGAATGACATTATCTGGAAAATCAATTAATTCAGGTTTTTTAAAAAAATGAAAAAGTGAACAAATTAAAAAAATACAGGCATATTTAGAGTTATGGACTCATATATCAAAAATAAATAGAATGGAGCAACATGAAAGCATAGGATAATGTCTAAGACTGGTATTTTACTCTTAAAAACAAAAATATAGTTCTTAAAGAAATCTAAGATATATAATGTATGAAAAATAAGGAAAGAAGGCAAATTTAAGTTTTTACTTGCCACAGGTTCTACAATACAATGATCAGCTGTAAAGGATTTTCCTTTAAAAAAAATTATCCAGGGCCACTTGAATATCATTCTTCTGCTAAAAGAAATCAAGCATAACAAGGTTAACAATGGGCAAGAAGAAAAGAAAAATTAATAAATGTCAAAACTTTGTGGATACAGCAAAATAAACACTTCTTAACATAGTAAATGTAAGTGAATATTTATACCAATTAGTGGAAGTGGAAAAGGAGGAAGTCATGTCCTTTTCCAAAAAAGTAAGTGCTCTTCTTCCAAATATAAATTAATAATCAAATCATCAAATTTACCTACTGGTGATACAGTTGGTAAAAAAGAAAAAGCTGTCAAAGCATAGACTTTTTAAATAGCAAGAATTTCTAGAGAAAAAAAAAATCAAAGTCTTCAAGTCACTAGTCAGTTAACGACACCTGACAATGAACTATAAGGCAGCCATAGAGAAATGGGGCAAAACCAGAAACAGTGAACAAAAATGTATTTGAAGATGATACAAAATTAAAAAGCATTAAGACAAAGTCTTAGATGTCCAAAAGAAAAGTGTAGTAATCAAGCAAGAAACATTTTTAAATGGTTAAACTATAACCTTGAACATGTTTTATTCCCTGAAATTTTATTTTCTTCATAATTTTAGTAAGTTTCAAATAGCAATTAGTTTCAAAACAATTGCTGTTTCAAAACCAATTAGTAGGACAGTTTCAATAATTAATATATTGCATATTATTGCCTTAGTGTTTATTCATTGTACAAGATGCAGACAGGATATCCTGTCCAAATACTATTAGTACAAATCTTTCTACTCATTGAATTAACAGAAAGTAGTTGTACATCTATCCTAACTATTTTGAATATACAGATACAAAATGGTCGTTCATTTGTATCCCCCTTTTTTTTGTTTAGTCTTGTCAGAAAGATATTAAAAAGAACAAGCACATTCCAAAAGGAAATAAAAATTTACAGGACTAATAAAGGAGGAGCAACCCGCATGGCCAGGCCAGCAAGGTCTGCAGAGACAAGTCAGCGTTGAAGGACCCCGAAGCCAGGGCGTCCCTGCGCAGCTCGCCAGCCCGCCCGCACCCCTGGGAGTGACAGCGAGGTGGGGGCCGGCCTGCTGCTGCTGCTGTGGGGACCCTCTTGGCGCTGGGCTTGCAACGGCCCTGCCGAGAGGGCGCTAACCAGAGTGGACTCCTAAGCCTTAAATTCTGCAGGAAAGAGGGTTTGGGTAACTCTGCGGGGAGAGAAACCTTCCCAAGTTCAGGGTTCCATTGCCGTGACGAGGGTTTCGCGCCTCTGCTGTTTTCGCGCGGTGCCACGTGGTCGCAGGCCAGCGAGGGACAGTGGGCAGGTGGCTGCTGCTCTCCGCTCCTCCAGCCTGCTCTCTGTGCCCCGGGTCTGAGGTCCAGGGAATCTGTTTTCTTTTTACCCACAGCCAGTCGGTATCCCCATGGGAGAAGCAGGGGAGAGAGCGAGAGAGGGGCTGAGCCGAGGACACTCACCTCCCTTGGTCGCCTCTGGAGGTCGTCGCGCACAGGCCGCTGTACCCACGGCAGGTGTCACTGGGCTGCTGGGATGTGCTGCAGGAGAGCTGCGCCTCTCTAAAAATTAAATTTACAGTTAGTTCCTTTAAATATACTCCTTCGAAACGGACCACGTCCTGGGAGTTCTGATCAGTATCACTGACAATCTTTTAGTAGCTCGAGGTATCCAAGTCAAATTGTACCTAGAATCCCCAAAATATTAAATTGTTCAAAGACAAGGAACAGTTCTTACATCTCTTTGTTTTTCACAAACACAAGTATGTAGTGGAATTACAGGTTTATTTTTGCTGCTTAATTAAATAAAATACTTTTCAAAAAGTAAGATGACTTAAATCCAAGATGTGACTACCAATTCACAGAAACACAATAGTGTCATTTGAATAGAAGGTTTTGTTTTTTGTTTTTTGTTTTTCTTGTATTTTAGGGAAGAATCTACAGGGTATTCAGGGTCTCACTACTAGAACGGATTCGTACTGATCCGCCTGTTTACAGCCTCTCAGGAGTTGGGATTACAGGCACACACTACCACGCCCAATCTCAGCGTGCCCCGGAGGTGGGGCCGGCAGGTCAGGCCTGGGGATCGGATCCCCGGGCCCTGAGCCTGCTTGCAGGCGCTTTATTCCCCTGAGCTATTTGGCCAGCCCTGAATAGAAGTATTTTTAAAATGCCAGATGTGAAATGAAGAGACATCGTTCTGACAACTTAGCTCTCCGGCCGACATCACTGACTTTCCCGACTGGGTCCTTTCTAGGATTAAAGCTCAGGGTGCCGTTCTTGCCTAAGAAGTCACAGCGCATAAACCCATCTTCAGGAGGGACCCTCCCGCTGCGTCCTGCAGCCTGGGTTGCGGCAGAGTGACAGTGAGCATTCTCTGTCACTTAGGCGTCACAGTCTTCAGGTCCTACCTTCAGCCTTCTGGGCTCACGCGGCGGCCTCTCGCCCTCCCTCTGGGCTTCTTGCCTTGCGCCACGGCCTCTCTCCAGAGCCCTTTTCTTGCACATGGCTGTTGAAGCCCCAATCTCACTTCTGTACATTAGCAACTTTAGTTTCATTCATTTTTCACTAAAACTTCCCCCCCCTCCCAGGGCCAGGGCGATAGCCCAGTAGACTAATCACTTCCCTGGCAAACGCAAGGGCCTGAGTTCAATCCCCGGTAATACAAATATTCACAAGGAAAAGTCACCTTAGTTACCATAGGTAGGGCTTTTAATTTGAAGCAAAATACAATTATAGCAGTTGATACATTTTAACTTGGGGTGACGACCACAGCCAATACACTGACACTTACAGAAATTAATAATGATAACTTTTTCTCACCTATGAATACTATAAAACTGTGCTGAGAAAAGCAATGAGTGAGACACATTTTCTGCCTGGAAGGCCCTCACGGGCAGGTGGAGTGATGGCATGAATTAGCCCCTGGAGTTTCCGACACGGGATTCATTATATTTAGAAGACTTCTTAATGTAGAATTTGTCCTCTGCGAGGTGTTGGTATTTTAATACAAGCTCTTCTTCCCCAGTCTTCTTCACAGAAAGCTCTTCTTTCACAGTGGCCACCCATCCTAAAATGAAGCTTTCATTTTATCAAAAATGGTTTATAATACATATTTAATATTTTACATTTATAATATGGATCAGATCATTTCTTTTTACATCAATATAAATTATACAAGTGCCAAGCAAACTAGTATAAATGGTTAATAAGCCAATACAATTTTTACTAGTATTATAATCAGCGCTGTGAAGTGTTCGGATCCCTTAGAGCTGAAATGAATTATTTAAAGACCTGATTTAGTGGATGTCTATATCACTTGGGTAATAAATATCTAGAAATCCAGCTTTGCATCCTTTTTCAATTTGAAAGCAAACAAAAGATGCCAAAGCAGAAGACAAGAAGTTAAAGAACAATTAAGAAAAAAGCACCAAGCAAGAGAAATAACATGTCTTATGTTTTAAGTTCTTCACATTATTTTTCCAGTTTCAAACAACATAAAATTTATCAGAACTTACAACAGTTAAAGGAACTTATCACATTTATTGTGGTTTCATATTGATTTATTAATATAATATTCTAAGTAGTGTTAGGGACATATTTAAGTAATTAGAGGTCAGAATAAATCCATAGGTTAAATGGACTGTATATGTAAGTGATGATTTTTGACATTCAGACAAACGTTAGCAAAGTCTCATGTATAGGTTATTTTATGTGGAAGTTTTCAATAATCATCCACTGAGCAAGAAATGAGAAAAAAGTATTCATTCCACCATGAAAAATCATTTTCTAAGAAATAAATATTTACAAAACCACAAAATACTGGATATTTGTGCTTAATAAAGTTAGCTTCAGTTGTCTGAAAACTTCCTTCTATTGATTTTTCCCATGCCTTGCAATACTGGACGAACAAGACTGCACAATAGTATAAAATGAATAAATTGGAATTTTAAGATTTTCCAGGTTGCATGTGACATAGATGCCTATAAGAAAGTAAACTTGCGGAGACGCAGAGGGTACTGTTTCATTTAACTACATGTAAACGGCAAGGAAATGAAACAGGCATTTGAAGCAATTTCAGTTATATATGCATCGCAGTTATATTATCCCTCCTACATATATGTAGGAACTAGAGTGAAATCTTAGGAATGGCATCGAAAATAAACAAAAACACTTACATAGTAGTGGGAGATGGAATCTAGGAGAAGGCAGCTGGGAACTTTGTACAATACGTACAAACCCAGAGCCTGTCAGGAGATCGTGGCAAATCACTCAGAAAAGGGAAATAATGGATCTAGAAATTTAAGTACTATATGCATGGAAAAGACAAACTGTCTGTGAGTCACGTTCTTCGAAGGCTTTTAGGGACATTGTCCTCAGCCTGCAGCCCCAGTAGTGCGTCTCACAGAATAGGGACTTGATGGGGGGTTTTTTTGTTTGTTTTGTTTTACCTGAAAAACATACAGACTAAAATATCTTTTCAGACCATTCAAGGATGGTTTCATTCTTAGCACTAAACTTAAATTTAAATCATGTCTTATTTCATCTTTATTCTATGATCTTTAAAAAGTTCTTCTAAAATATCTTTTTATTTTCACCTTTTTTTCTAGCTAGCATTGCTAAATATATTTCTAAATATATAAATCAATTAATTTCCTTCTCACAATTCAAAACCAAGTTAGGAAACAATTAGTTGTCATTTAGCTCGTGGGACACAATAATAAGGGAAATTAAAGATTGGTGGTATTGAAAATCCTAGTTTTGTAATAACACATTTCAACAAAATACTGTTTTATAATTAATTTTTTAAATCTTTTTTTTATTTTTTATTCATCTTAAAGAGAAAAAAGATAAAACAGCAGTGTAGCAGTTTCAGAACAAGTTAGTAGGACAGTTACAATAATTAATACATTTCATATTGTTTTCTTTGTAGTAGTTATTCAGAAGACAAGATACAGACATGATACCTTATCTAAACAATATTAGTACAAACCTTTCCTCTCATTGAACTACGAGAAAGTAGTTGCATATCTATCCTAACTATCTTGTATATACATATATATTTTTTTCACAAGGAAAAGGTCCTTTATTTATATCCCTCCTTTTGTTATGTTTTGTCAGAGATGGTGTTCCATTGCTGTTAGAGAAGCTGTATTTGGAGAAGTCCTTAAAGGACCTTTTCATACTTGATGCCAGTCCAAAGGTTGTAGGTTCTTGAATTCAGCAAAATAACCCCATATAGCCCAAGAGTACACAACAGTAGTGGGTTATCAGCACAACTGGCAATTGCCCAAAATTATTGATTTGAGTCTTTTACAGCTCAGCATATTAATAGAGCTTTACTTTTTATACCTCATGGTTACACTTTTTTGCTGAATGGTTAAGACCAAGTTAAAGCAAGACCTGTATACAAAATACTCTTTGTTGCCTAGAAAATATTGGGCTTGAATGATAACATCGTTGATTAATTCAATGTTCAATGGTATTTCTTTACCTTTTTAAATACAACTATTATTTGTAATTTTTTTCTTGGAGATTTTGAAAATTTTAGATATCTTTGAAATGAATTCTGGCATGTAATTTTCAAGATTGTATTTTTCAAAGAAATGGTATTGTAGTCAGGATTTATAAGAAAAACAATATAAGACACATAATTTATCAGATTACTTTATAATATTCACCCAAAACATCACATACAAAGAGAGTTCAGGTAATCTATCCACATGCTAAAAACTGAAAGAATCCAACTGCGGGCCCGGATCCCAATCAATGCCCTGCATGAGTTCAGCTGAAGGCCTGGAGCCTGTGGCAATGCCCCTCATGAGTCCCACCTGAAGCCACGGGGCCACCACAGTGTCTCATACAGGCTGTTGCATGGATCTGCACTGGGAAAGCCCAAAGGTTGGTGGTGGAAGCTGGGAAGTGTATTCCTGTGTAATGAAGGATCTGTGGGGCAGGATAAGGGATCTGCCCCAGAGCCAGGAAATGGGACTCAAAGACACAGTGCTCCTCTGGAAAGTTCCATGGCCATCCTTGGTGACAGCAAGGTCCTCTGAAGATGAGAACATCTGCGTCTATATCAGGAAAGGCAACATGACAAACTTCTCCAGGACACTGAACAGCGCACCATCTTCCCTTCAGCAGCCAGGGAGCAAGTGCTGCTCAAGGTAAGGACCAGAGCTCGCCCAAGGGAACCCTAGCCATGCTCAAGAAGGCCAAGTCCCAAGCTCCTTCGATGATGAGAATAGCTGAGTTCATATCAGGAAAGCCATGCAACAAGCTCCTTGGGAGAACCAACAGCCCCCAGGAGAACCGATAGCTCCATACGGCCCCTACATTTCTCTCTCCAGTTCATCTTTTTATTTTGCTGGCAGCAATCAGGTGGGCCTCCCACGCCCGGCACTGTGCTATTTCGGTTCAGCTAGGTGTTACAAGTTGGCCACCAGTTATCAATCCACCACGAGTATTTAGACACTAATGAGAACAAGAACAACTTGGGGAAAATATCTGAATAATAAAGACCATGTAATCCAAACCAGATACTTGCTCATATTTTATCCTTCCCATCATAAATATGTTAATAAATCCACATTTTTTCTTTCTTGAAAGATGTTTTAATACATCTAGTGTGCACACATGGCTGGAGCACATCTGGTCTTGTATGCTTTGGTTTAATAAAAGGCAATTTGGGTTGCATTTTCTGAAAGAATCATTTTTTTCCTCTGAATAGAACTGATAAAATAGATTACTTATAAAGATATATGACTTCTTTATACATTACTCATTCCAAAGATATTCTTCTAGTGTGTAAGAAAATGACACTTCTGTCCAAACTAATTTGAATTCTTACGGAGACGCTGAAATGGAATGTGCTCCCTGTGTGAGCGCCCCGTGCGTGACACCTGCGTGCTTCTCCACTAGAAGAAATCACAAGCCCAGGCTTTGCCACCATTGCCACTAGATCAGACGGCAAGCACAGACAGAGCAAGGGGACGGATGCTTCCAGGCACTGCGCATGAGCCAGCCTGTTTCTCTTCTTACAGCCTGTCATGAGAGCAGGGCATCAGTTCTCACCCACCCCCTACACGAGGACGGGTAGCCCAAGAAAGAGGGGCACAGTCTCGGCCAGACTACTAACAAAGCAAAGTAATTGGTATTCAAATGCAGGCCCACTTAAACCCAAAGATCTTCATCTGAAGTTAATATATATGTATATGTATATTAATATATGTATATGTATATTAATAAGTTAATATATATGTATATATTAACTTCAGCTAGGATGAGCTGGCCTCAAATGCACTGCAGTCCTTCTGTCTCCCAAGTGCTTGGATTACAGGCCTGTGCCACCGTACCCTACAATGTATCATTTTGTGCATCCAATCAACCCTAAGGCCCTACAATATCATAATCACAATATAGGGAACATTTATCATTTTATGCTTGCCTTTTTGTCAAAATCTTTGCTTGTTTTTTTTTCTTTTCGTGTTTTCAGTGCATAGTGATTGCATTCATTGGAGGAGACCAGTGCACACATCCACATGACTTCTTAAGATATGGTTGATTTCACAAAAACTATTATAGGCCTTATAAAGAGCTCCGAGTTTGGAGCTCAAGGACTCCAAACACAAAGCCATTATACTAAATCACCCTGATCTGATGCTATGCATTGTATACACATATGGAAATTTTTACACAACTCATAAATGTTAGATTATTGTGCATTGCTGAAAGGTTCAAAGTTGGCTACCTGGATTGGATCATAGTATCATGTACACATGTATAAAATTACCACCCTCTACCCTCTAAATATGTATTATTAGGATAAAAATACTACTTTAAAACCAGTGAGGAAGTCTCTGTTGTTGGAAGTTTATTTAATTTTACAACCTTGATATCATCAGATAAAAATTAAACAACTAGTATGACTAAGATCTGAATTTATTTTCTCATGCATGTATGTGAAAAATAGAACACCTTCATCCTCTTGGTATTAGGAAAGTACTTTTATATATTTTATAGTTGAGCCAATTTGAGATATGTGAAACAGTCCCAACTCAGAGTAATAACTTGTGAGGTGTCCTTTATGAAGTGATATTTCTGGAGAGAATAATGCCTGAAACATAACAGAATTTCACTTTAAAATAATAGCATAATTTAGCGACTAGTAGGAAACTTTTAATACATTATACAGATACACAGAAATTATGCATATAAAAAGGTATAGGAAAAATTTAGTTATCTATGTGAGTTGACATATTTTCTAAACAGTCAGTCAACAATTCAGACACTCACACATCCATTCTTTTTTTTTTTTTTTTTTTGCGGAACTAGGGTTGAACTCAGGCCCTTGCGCTTGCCGGGGAAGGGCTTATTCCACTGAGCCATCTCCCCGGCCTCCGCACACATACGAATGAAAGAAAGTTATTTTACTATAATTCCTGGTATTAAAATATCATTCTTTAAATTTCCACTAATTCTCACATTATCTTCAATTTTCTGTACTTTTTTTGGACCCTAAACTTCACCAAAATTATATTCAATTTACAAAACCTAAAAAAAATATAAATTATAAGCTGCTGAAAGGTAGCACCGAATGGTTACTCACAATTTTCAGGTGAAACTAATAAGAAAACTTCCAGGTTCTTACTGGATAAGGCGTCGCGATCTCTGCCTCGGTACCGCCCTGGAGAAACCCTTAGCAGTGTGCCTTCGCTTATCATGTGCACAGCAGCGACGCAAATCCCCAGGAACAATTTCTTATTAAGAAGCGGAAATACATGTCTTAACAATTTTGCATTTGGAAATTGTAGTTATTCATGAAGGATTGTCTGTATCCAACACGTAGCGTGCGCGGCATCAGAGAACCTTAGGGGCCGAGACGATGCAGAACGGGCCAGCTTTCTCTTAACACGGGCACTGACTTTCTGCAGGAGAACAGAGTATTTTATAATTTTTTTTATGCAAAGGGCCAGTATTCACTGTAGGGAACAATAGTGCGTAGCCCTTTTTGTAGCTGCATTTATTTTATGGTCTTTTCTTATTTTGAGAGTCAATTACAGTGGATAAAGGCAGCTGAGTTTTCTTCTTTTTCACAATATTAAACTTTATCTAGTAGCTATCGGGCGCCATTAATGATTTTAAAAAACAACAATAAATGCCATAATCCCGTGTTAAAATCCAACAAAACCAAAATCCCTAAAAGTCTGAAATCCAGAAAAATCACAATCCTGAAAAGTTAAAATCCAAAATAGTGAGATCTTGAAGATGCACGGCTTGCATTGTAGGCCCTACGCAGCAAGGCGGTACACCGGGCAGAAGGCCTCCTAACGCGCCGAGCTGTTGCACCCGGGTGGGAGAGGCGCAGCACCCGCCCTGCTGCGCGGCGTCAGGGGTTGCGGGGCGCAGCGCCTCCTTCCGCCCCGGGAATATGTTTTAGCTTTTCCATCCCTCCGCAGTGAAGAGTTTTCACGTACTCTCTGAAGGTGGCGGTACTTTCCCTTTCCCCTTATTGAGAAAGGCATCTCGTTCAAAGAGTGGCGACGGCTGTTCACGTGGAGTGTCACGAGGCTCCCAGTGCCACCGTGGAGTCCCTTTCAGGTGGGGTCAGTAGGCAGTTTTTAGGCATCGTTTCATGTTCCTCCGTGAACTCCTGGTGGAGGTTATCGAGGAAAAACCTTGCAGAGTCAGCGGATTTCTCCCTCTCCCTGGTTGTCAGGCAGGACACGGCCTCAGTGCCACACGCAGCTGCGTGGGCTCGGTGCCCCCCTTGGCCCTGTTGCTGAGGCTGCGTCCAATCCCAAGTTTAACTTCTGCTGCTTTTGCGGTTGTGGCAAAGATTCAAAGAATACCTTTTCTATAGTGCTACTTCCTGCCAAAAAGCTATTCCTTACTTCACTTGTGGCCCGCTCTTGGTATCAATTCATTCATTCATTCATTCATTCATTCATTCATTCATTCATTCATTCTATTCTTCCCCTTGCCTGCATCTCCTCACCAATGGAAACATTGTAAGCATGACACATCCTCTGTCGCTTTCAGTCCATGAGCAGCCGTTATCTGTACATATGTTTTCCTAGTGTCATTACTATTTGTCTACATCTGCACAGAAATCAACTCCTACTTGCTTTCCCCTCTAATTTCCTATCGTTCACCTGTTCTTACCCATTTATCCTGTATGGTAGCTGATTTTTTTTTTCGTTTCTTTGAGACAGGGGTTCGCTATACAGTTCAGACTTGCCCTGAATTCAATCTATAGCTCAGGCTGGCCTCAGTGTTGTGGCAATCCTCCTGCCTCGTCCCCCCAAGTGCTGGGGGAACAGGGGTGCGCCATCCTGCCTGGTGTGCTCTGATGACTGAAACACTGAATTTTAGAGAGTAAATGAAAAGAGCTGCCCTTGTTTGAGTTTGCTGGTTGCTGTGCTATCGTAGTTCACTTACGGATGAAGAACACAGGGTGAAATACACCAGCAAGAAATACTAGAAGTGGAAGAGCTTCTATTCCAATAATTTATTCAGTAAAATGTCCTGAAATCTATCCTGTGTTGTTTGGTCTCATTTTCACTTACCAGCATGAAGACAATCATACATTTGAGAACATTTTATTATAGATTATAGGCCGAGTCGGAGTCTTTCATACTTTCTATTCACATGTCATGGACAAACTTTCTGAGTATGACACTGAACTGAGAAATGAGAGCTGACTTTCACACACTTGACACCTATAATTGTACACTTAAATGGCCTTACCAATGATGTTCTCTCAAGTATTGTTGTCCAGAAGTTTTTTAGGAATCAGGGTCCAATCATACGTAAGAATTTAATCCATATGGTCAGCACTTCTAGATTTATTTTTCCATAATTCAACCAGTGATAAAGAACTCATAAATTTGCTCAGTAAACTATTGTATTCTTCAAGTAAAAATTGTGGTTTTTATGAGAAGGTTATTATGGAAAATTACATTTAGGCAAAACTAAATTGAATTTGAAAGAATGTATAAAATGAAACCACAATTTTTCTCTTATACTAATGAAGATTTAATTTTATCCCACTGAATAAAGAACAAGATTTCCAATTTAAGCAACTGCCCATCTTGGTGTTGCATGAGGATCGTAAACAGCTCCCAGGGAAGTGGAGGTCTCCTTTCCATCTTCTCTTCTCCATGGATGAAAGGTCTGTCTGGAAAATAGGAGGTAAATTTCTTTGAATAACACTTGAATTTAGAATATTTTCAATCTCCATATAATTACTCAAACTCCAAGTATTTCCATTTAATTATATTTTCTATTCCTACTGCTATTTAGGCTAATAAAGTAAACTAGGGATGGTATGAAAATTATAAAACTGATGAGATAGGACTAAAAAGGAAGCCAGACATGCTTCAGTCCTTCGTGTCCAACTAGTATTCTGGTACAGGGTGTTGGCTTGCCTCAGGAATAGACTCAGCTAGGCCAATAGCTTTAGTAGGCAGCTCTGGAAAAGTATTTTCCAGTAAGATGTACTTATGTAATCGTTAGGTGACATACCACAGTGATCTAAGGTACAATGATTTGATTATAGCATATATATATATATATATATATATACACACACACACACACACACACACACATACACACATTCTTTTGTAATTATTCTCTTCAGTACACTCTCTAAAATATTTTAAAATAACTCTTCATCATCCTCCAATTATAATTTTGGTACATTCCTACCTCAGTTATAATCTCCAGATCTAATGGTCTCTAAAGCCTTCAGATAAAGAGACATTGTCACTGGTTGCTCTCCTTCGTATTTCCCCAGAAATTTTCTGCAAGAATTGTTCTCCCTTTCTCATCTTTATTCATCACTTGTCTGCCTGACGTCCTTCTAATAAAGTCTCTAGACTCAATCAAAAGTACACCGATACGAAGAAGATTCTAGCCCAGCATGATACTGTCTTCGCCACAAGCTATTAAAGCCAGCGATTGCTTCTCATCAGTCTCTGAAGTAACTTTAAAGTCAGACACGGAAGGCAACCAGGTTCGATCGTCTTCATTTCGCACATTTGCTTTTATCGTCACTAAATTCCCCTTCCTTCCACTGAGATTCTTATTTCCAATAGCACTGATGAAAGTTTCTCCTCAAATCCGTGGTGCGCCTCATACAGAAGCTTTCTTTCGAGTGTGCTTCCGTGTGGACGCCCACATGCTTTCCCGTGGCTCCCTCTGGGCACTCAGTGAAGTCTCTCTCGCTCTCTGAACAGAGGACTAATTTCAACTTTCTTGTAACCATTGAATGAATATTACCTGGAAAATGTCCAGTAATAAACACTGGAGACATTGAAGTCATCCCTGACCTCTGCAAGGAGTCCTCCCTATCAGTGAGGTCACCAGCCAATATCTGGTAGAAGGAGGAAGAAAGGGACATAAAGTAACGTGACAACAACTGATTTCATTTTCCTAATTTTGCAATTTAATTTCCAGGTCCTTCATGGAATTAGAAATTAAAATGAAAACATTGGTTTCCTAGACTCTGTCCCTGAACTAGGATGGACAGCTCCTTAAGCATCCTGTCAGTCTGAATGTGTTTGGTGGCAGCTGTCACACAACTTCAGCCCATTTCCCATAATAACACAGAAACAATGTCACCACAATAACAAGGAATGGCATTAATTGCTACTAGAATTTGCATATGCTGC
>NW_004524684.1:3680910-3682243 GCF_000260255.1 Octodon degus | reverse complement strand
AGGGTCTAAGACTTCCAGATGCTACCTGCCAATATGTCCATTGATAACTCACTGTTGTGGAAAAGTAGGCGACACCACCACGCTTATGCGCAGCTGCACGAGACCCGTCTTTGCCAAAGTGAAGAGCCCAGCAGAGGCATTATATACGATGCCACCGTATATTAGCTCTGGAAATTGTGATTAGTCGAAGAAATTAATCACAGGAAAATAAAACCTACAACTAAAGGAGTGCTACTAAGTGGGTGTTAGAATCGCTCTAGGTGAAGCCTGCGCTTACTGTCTGAGCTGGAGCACCATGTAATGTGAAACAAGTTGGTTGCAGGTAGAAATGAACCCTGGGTCATCCTTTTAGAAAATAGCCCACACAGTGCAACTGACTCGATGAAAGCACGCGGGGGCATGCTTAAGGAACTCCACGGGAGAACGTTCAAGGGCAGAAAGAAAAGAAAAGAGAACTCAGTTCATTCTATCGCTAAAGAAAATGGGGGTACAAAATTTACACACTGGCCTGTGAGTCATTTGCCCTTTGTATCCCAGGCCGACCGCCACTAATTCTATCTTTTACCACACAGAACTCACTTGACACATCCCAGTCCATTTACAATAGCAGGTTATTTAAATGAAGTCATAAAATTCATTGTCATACGCCACACGCCATTCTCCATTTCATCAAATGGGCATTTATAAATTTATCAATTTTGTCAGAATAAATAAACCCACTAATTTCAAATATTTTGCAACAATACTTCTGCAGACCTTATTTTATCTTGGGTATTGCATTGAAAATATGTTTCTCCTGACTTTAGATTTTCATCGATCATAAAGCAAAAAAATGAATAAATAAATGTTTTCTTTGGCCAATAATTAGGAAGACTCAAAACATTCCATTGTAGAGAAGTCACACACATTCCATTGTGTGTGAAGTCAGAAAAATTTGTGAGAAAGTTTGTATTGTGGGCAGAAATCCTCCCTGTGGTTTAATTAAAGATCAGTAATTATAATTATTATGCATTGTGCCTTATCTTAAATTCTGATCACTGTGTTATGTTCCCCGTTGGCGGTTTTGATCTTTTTTTTATGCTCCAAATGGTTTTACCAATTTGATTCTGAAAAAAAATCTGTTGTGACTTAATTTATGGAATAAATGTGCTACAACAGTGCAGGAGAATAATAACAAGGGTACAATAGAAATGTGTGATGAAGTTGTTTCTTTTGAAGTGTGCTGTGCTGAAATGTGTTTCTCTTATCTACTTTTCTTTTAAATTATAATTCAGAAAAACTCATTATAAAATATTTTCAATTGTCATGCATAGATCATACATAGATGCGTACA
>NW_004524684.1:3675291-3679240 GCF_000260255.1 Octodon degus | reverse complement strand
AAAAAAGTGTGGTACTTGTTGTAGCTCAAAAATCAGATGACAACGAGGCAAGTCCAAAAGTTAGAAGAAGCGCTTTATTTTAGCTGGTACCCAGCGGCGGTCTCTATGGAAGAGTGCAAAGAGGCGCGCCGAGCATTAACAAGGTGCAGTATTTAAGCTTAAAAACTGCAAAAACAGGGAAGGGGTGGAGAGAAAGAAGTGGCAGGGTCATTAGTTCAATAGGTGGTCTTATTGAGTGGGGTGCTGGAATCAGCAATCATGGGGTACAGTGAGTCATTAGTTCATGGGGTGGTCCTGTTGGGTGGAGGTGCTGAGTTGGTGAGGACATGAGTTCATCGAGTGGGCGGGTGGGCTGAAATCATGCAGAGTTCTGCAGGACAAGGTAAGGTTTGGGTACAGATGTCATAAGACTTGGGTTACAAGGGTGAGGAATTGGGTGGGGTAGGCGCATACAGAACAGGAACTCGGGGAGGTTAGAAGGGCAACAAAATGGAGTCAAGTTGACAGGGTATAACAGTACTTTTACACCATGGAGTCTTACTCAGGTATAAAAACGTAAAATTGCAGGTAAATTGATGCAGCTGGAGACTGTACTGGTAAGTGCAACAAGTCAGACCTGCACGTGCAAATGCCATATTGTTTCGCTAGTGTGAGAACTGGAAGGAATAATAAAATCTGAAAGGTGCAATAGATGCTGTGTAAGGGAAGAATCTGTGTGATGGGAAGGAAAAACTAGGGTGAGGAAAAGGACAAAAGAAAGAAGGGAAAAAGATACATTTATGTATGTATACAGAATAGTTTGGATGATTGTACTACTGATTTCTGCTGTTCTATTGAAACGAGCAGTTAATAAATTTTTTATTCTTTTTAATTTCTTATAGCTTTCTTTTTGTTGTTTTTTTAAACCACTTTTCAAGGTTTATATCTAATAACCTAAACAACTAATTTAAGAGTAACATCACACATTACAGCAACCATTGTTGGATTCCCATCGTTTTGTTTAATGAAATTTTATATTGTTTCGACAGCTTTATATTTTTACTATTTTGTATTCTTTAAAAAATAAAATATTAAAAAACTTTCAAAAAGAAAAGGAGAACCAGAAATAATTATGTTCAATAATCGTATTCACTATGCCCTTGAGAAGTTTTATTACCTGGTAGGATTTTGTTTGTTTGTTTGTTTGTTTGTTTAAATCTGATGTGTTCTCATGAGTACAGTATACTTAGGCTGGGCTTGGCAAGCCTCTCCTTTATAGGGTAAATCCTTTTTAGTAGGCTTTTCATCTCTGTGAGTTCTTCCACCAAAAACACTCAGTTTACTTGCTGTAGCATAAAGCCAGCCTTTGGCAATAAGT
Source organism: Octodon degus (assembly GCF_000260255.1). Lineage (NCBI taxonomy): Eukaryota > Metazoa > Chordata > Mammalia > Rodentia > Octodontidae > Octodon > Octodon degus. The sequence continues at coordinate 3,677,883 of NW_004524684.1, read as the reverse complement.
AAACAAATGAGCTGTGCTCCACTCCAGAAGACGTTTTGTTTCATGGTCTGGTACTCATAGAGTGCGGAGCCTTGCCTTGGAGTGGTGCCCACTGACTCTGATGCTTACATCAAAAGACTCTCTGGACCCTTGTCTTTCTATTCCTTCCCGCTCCTCACTAGCACATGTAACCTCCTGCGGACTGTGCACTGTGCACACCCTGAGGATCTTTCCCATCAGCCACCAGAGCACCAGTGACGCTGCCACTTGATCAGGGGCCAGTCAGCCACCTGTGCATGAGCTACCGCCTTGGGTACTCATGCTGTAGATACTGTTGTCATGACTTTGTCACTTGCAGTCTTTATTGTACTATGACTCAATATATCAGACAAGGTTTGGGGGAGACCATCCATGCAATGAACATGTCAAGATGCTCATTTGCGGGCCAGGGAGATAGCTCAGCAGCATAAGTGCCTGCCTAGCAAGCACAAGGTCCTGAGTTTGAAGCCTGGCACCAAAAGTAAAAATAAATAAAAAATGATGTTTATTTGATAATGGCTCTTTTTGATACATGATTTGCAAACAAAATGTTGGAACATGTTGAAAAACACAGAAGCAAAATACAAAACACAAAACCCTCTATTTAAAAAAATTCTACTTTACCTTCTGTGCATACAAATGTGTATAAGTTGATATAATGTATAATTAAATTTACATTAGTCCATTGACTTTAGTACTTTACTAGCATAAAGTTTGTGTAATTATCATTTTGATGAATCCCTAGTTTTTATTAAAGTAATTGACTAATTTGTTTGATTGATTCCCATTTTTCTTTTTTCTTTTTTTAATTTATATATTTTGTGCAGGGTCTCACTATGCAGCTCAGACTTGCAGTCTTCCTCCTGTCTTCAGCCTTCCCAGCGCTAGTACTGCAGGTGTGCACCACCACACCCATTCTCAGTGGCCGGCTCAGTGTGCCTGGAGGCAGGACCAGCGAAGCTTGCAGTACCCGGGATCAAACCCCAGTCCCTGCACTTGCCGAAGCAGGTGCTTAGTCTGCTGAGCTATCATGCCAGCCCTAATTCCCATTTTTGAAATGTAGCATGTTTCAAAATTTTCCTGGGTATCGGTGAGACTGAAATTCAATGCTTAAATAGACATTTTTAATATATCTCTAGTTTCTTGGATATATTTGTAGTGTGGTATTCCTGGGTTACTTCTATATAATCCACATAAAGAAATGTGAATATGCAAAGGAATGATGATTATGTATTGTACACATGTATCAAAATGTCCTACTATATCCCATAAATATAGATAACTACTCCATGTCAACTAAATTGAAAAACACTTTTTTAAAAAAGATTTGGATATGCTGCTTTCTCCTTTCCACCAACATTGGGTTTATCTTCAGATGGATAATTATGTAAAATGCTCACGATTATTTGAATATTATTTCTGGATTCAAGGATGACTCATTTATAGGACAATTTCAGGGAACAAATTCATACCCATAAAAAGAATCTTTCAGGTACTAAAATGTAACTATAAGAGAACATATATTTGCTGTGTATTTGTCTGCCTTGGTACACACAGGAATAATTTGAACTTCTTCGAAAAATTCCAGTTTGTTATTAAAATACTATAGGATATAATTTTTAGAGATCACTGTAACTATTAATAGTCACTCTTGCTGATGTATTTCTATACTGTTTGGTTTTGTCCACCTTGAAGCTTTATGATTTCATACTTTAAAAGTTGAGGTAAATAAATACATGCGAATGAGCCAGGAACAAGTATTAATGAGCTCATTTTCCATATCTGCTGGGAAAATCAGTCTCCTGAATGCACACCCGTCATTCCGTCATTCCTTGCTCACGTTTCCTTGTTGAGTAGGTGTGTGCTCTCCTGCCGTGAAGCGGCAATGGGACAGTCAGACCCTCGTGTGTGACAGGGCAGGATAAGCACTGGACTTGGCTTGGAGGAAGTGATTAGAGGGCAGCTCTGGAAGAGTGACAGGGGTGCAAGGAAGGGAGGCAGAAGGCTGATGCGTGGCCTGAAAGTGGAGGCGCCCTCACTGTTCGGTGCACTTGCGTTTTTATGCTTTTGTTCTTCAACTGTTTTTTCTGATTTTCTGTGTACTCGCAGACATCCCTTCAAAAATTTTCTTGTTTTTAAGGTTAGACTTTGATAGCTTTTGGGGACAAATAGTATGTCTGTAAATTTCTTCCTCTTATTCTAGCCTGGACTAAAATAATAACAATATTTAATAATATTTATGAGAATACATTGATAAAGTACCAATGTCTTAATATTTAACTAATATTCAACAGTATTAAATGACACTTAAGTGTTATTAAATAATATCTGCTTTACATTCTAAAATAATGATCATTAAATTAATCAATAATAAGCAATTAAGTAAAAATATATTAGTCATTAGGATAACCCATTCGAATCCCTTCTATCTCATTTCTAGACCCCATTTCTTTTCTCCAATAAGTTTTTCTACTCTTTTTTTTCAAAGTTTTATTGATAAACAGATAGCAATGAGACAGTTTCAAATCAAATTGGAAGTACAGTTTCAACAAATAATACACTGCATATATTCTT
>NW_004524684.1:3669377-3674466 GCF_000260255.1 Octodon degus | reverse complement strand
TTTTACACAATGGAGTATGATTCAGCTATAAAACAGGATAAACTTGAGGCTTTTATTGGTAAAAGGATGTACCTAGAGAGCATACTCGTAAGTGAAATAAATCAGACCCACATGTGCAAACACAGTATTGTCTCCTTAGTGTGAGAACCTTAAAACAAAGTCTGAAGGGTACAATAGAGGCTGGGAAGAGGGAATGAACCTGTTCCAAAGGAAGGAATTACTGAGTTGGGAAGAAGACAGGAGAGGGAGTGGGGAAAAGAGATTTATCTAGTGTGTAAGCAGGATCGTTTGGATGACTGGACTGTGCATTTGGAAAGGAGCACTTAATGCTTGTTCTGTTTTGTCTCTGTTTTTGTTCTTAGTTTCTTATACATTTCTTTCTTTCTTCTTCCAATTTTTCATGCATATGTCTGGTAATATGAACAACTGGTTAGAAGACAACAGTATGACTTACACTAAACACTGTGAAATTCACATTATTTTGTTAGGTGAAATTCTGCACCACTTGTAATTTTTGTTTTATTACTATTTTGTATTCATTAAAATAAAACAATAAAAAATATATCAATAAATTATAAACATTCACTTGATGGCATATGTCTCTATTGTTTGATTTTGCGCACCTTGAAGTTTTATTATTATCATAATAAAATGAGATATTTGAGCCAATCAGAAGCTCTGTGCTCCATGGAGCAGTGCTGTAGTTTGGGGGTCTTCATCTTTTGCTGTGCTTGTGCTTTTCATGCTGTTCCCTTAAACCGCCCTGGCCAAAGGATGTGAAAAAGGGAATAAAGACCTACAAGCACTCTAGAAGTCAAGTGCAGGCTGCATTTTCGCCTGTCTGCCCTTTGCTCCATGGGATTTAGGTGTCACCAAGGCAGAGCTGTCCAGAGGCTGATCTGAAGCAAGCAGGGTCCCAGTGACTCCACAGTGCCACCTTGGAGCATTGGTGCACTGTGGGAACATTGCAGGGAAGTCAGTGGTCTGGCGAAGCCTTTGTCTGTGTCACAGAAGCCAATATAGAACTCAATGCGTAATCCAACTACATGGAAATGAAAGCAAATACACAGATTGGAATAAGTGAGAATTAAAAAAAACCTTTCCAACAATTGAATGTGCATTACTGAAGAAATAGGAACAATAACACATTAAGTGTGAGCACCACAGCTGGGGAGACAAAGCCAGACACAGATAGCTGAGATCAATCTTATCAAGCACTAGTATATTAGTATGAGCAAAACACCAGAGATCATACAAAAAATTGCTGCAGTGCTCACAGTTCTTAAACCTGCTATACTGTGCAGTTCACTTGATTCAAATCTTCTCTCTTATTCAACTGCCAATATAAGTAAATGTCTTCTTTTGTATGATTGTAACTGATCTTTAACAAAGATTTATGAATTATTTTGTATTTGCTACTCTTTTAATTAGCAGAAAGCAAAGGTTAATGCCAAGATCTGGTGTATAAGAAAGTAAAGTCAGATCTGCGAGTAAAGTCAGGCAAATCAATGTATAGATGAGGGCTGTGCAGTAGTACCGGTAGGGGTGAAGTGCTTTGGAAGAACACATGGGCAGGTGATTAATGTTCTCCTGGAAGTCAGAATGCTTTTCATAGAAGAGCTGATGTATGAAGGAGACCTTAAAAAATGAGTTTTGTTTTTCCGACCTTGTCTTTGCAGACGTTTGCCAGAGTCAAATTTATCACAATGAGAAACGAGCTGCATTGAGAAGCAGTAAATTTTCTGTTATGAGGATGATGGAGCGCGAATGGGACAAGCTGATCCAGGACGTGCCGGTGGGCAGTTACCCGCCTGTGCTGGGTGCTTGCTGGAGCATCCACGCTTCCCTGAGTTCTTGGTTTTAGCCTGCCATCTGCTGTGGTGGAGGCTAGAGTGAGGGAGAGGAGGGAGTTGTGAGTCCAGGCAGATGCACAGTGTGGGCTCAGCACTCACAGTGACTTTCAAAGGCAGAAGAGCAGTGTGACCAGTGTGCTTAGTGGCCGGAGTGAGGACTCAGAGAGACAGGGCCACACTGTCAAAGAATGAATCTGAAAGTGGAAGTTTAGACCCAACAAAGTTTTTGAATGTGATTTCTAATGGCTTTTATTGGATTTCCTCTGGAAGCCACTGAAATACAACAGAAGTTTCCATGCAAGAAAGCAATGGGATCTATTTTGGGTCTTGTGAGCTATCACTCTGATTCACAACTTTGGGTCAGGTCACGGAGGATGCTGAGTTGGTGCTTGCTGAGTTTGTCTCCCAGGCGTTTCTCGTTCCATTGTGGAAGAACCTCCTTCTCCTTACAGAACCTCCTCTTCTCTCCTATTAGTAATTTTGCTATGACTGGCAAGGCGAGCAAATCACCTATACCAGGAAACACAGAGATTGCCCCTGAAAGTAAAGCACCCCTATTAGGGTTCAGAATCTCCCACCCAACTGGAGGACCTTGAAACTTCTTTGTCAGTTCCTGACACTTAGTGCCGCGTAGGTGCCTGGTTGCTTTCTTCCTCCCTTTTACTGTGTTAAGTTCACTGCCTTGTGGTTTGTGTTGAGTTGTGCTCCCAAAGCCTCATGTAAGTCATGGAGTGGACCTCTAGAGTTAGTGATTAAGTCATGGCTCACTGGGATTATGGGTGTGAGTGCTGCAGGGATTGTGGGTGCGAATCCTACACCCAGCCTGGAGCAGACAGCCTGAATGCAACTTAAGGGAGACAGGCTTGCTCTCTGTAGCACTGTTGCTGCTGCTCCTCCCATTCGCTCTTGCTCTCTGCTCTTTGTCACTGCCATGAACAGTGGCTCTCTGCCGTGTGCCCCTGTGCCTTGGAGCCAGCTGAGTATGGACTGAAACCTCCAATAACTGTGAGCTAAATGAACCTTTCCTTCCTTCATTTTGGGTGTTGGGTATTTGTCAAGCAGTGAGAGAAGAGTAACTGACATACACTGTTTAGCCTTTTCTTCAATACTATTTTTAGTCTGATATTTCAATTCTAGATTGGTGGTTGCTCAGAGTTCAGCTCTCATTGTTAAAAACTGAGGACCCCAGGATATACCTACAATGATCCTGTCTGTCTATCACCAGGTGCTTCTCAATTACCAGGACATGAGGTGAGACCTGAGTAGTACTCAATACTATAACAATAACAACACAGTGACAGACAATAGCTACTGCTGGCCATCCGCACAAGGGTGCACTAGAAAGTCACAGACCCTCCTGCTCCCACAGGTTGTGACTCAACAACATGGACCATCTCCCTTTGTATAAAATCCAGAGCAATTCCATCGCCTTCTGTGTCCTCTGTGAGGATGAAACCAGCCCCATCCAAGGCTGAGGGCCTCTCTTGCCATAACCCTCCATGGCAGCACCATGCCTGCCCCCAGATGCCTGCTGGAGCTGCAAAGAGATGACTGACATCATCTCTGATGTCCCTGACATCCTGAGTGGGGCAATGCTGACCAAGAGACTGGTTTCTCTCTTGACTGAATCTGAGGGATGACAAGGAAAGGCTCTGTGTTGGGACCTGCTAAGCGTAAAGCTATCCATTCCATTTAAAGATGCTTGTGGTCATTCCTCTTTTCTTGTTTCAGGGAAGAACAGAGACCCCAACTCAAGTCCCGGGTGGGGAGGATTAGACAGGAGGAGAACTCTGCAATCTGGGGCAGCTACCGGAAGGCTTCCTGTCTGCCCAGCCCATGCTGGAGCCTGTGCTGAGACCAAGGGCCTGGCCACGCTGGGGAAGCTTTAGAACATACCAGTCTATTACCCCGCTTCTAACCAGGGCCGCACACCTGGGTAAGCTCCCCACATGGGTGACTTCCTGAAAGGAATAAAGACAGAAAGGCACATCTGGGACTCATACTCCTGCAGGAAGGCTGAAGAGTACCTGGAATCTCAAGCCTGGCTGACGAGTGTAGGAACCTGCTCATAGAGACTGAGAGAGGAGGTTGCTTCTTCACCAAGCGTCAACATGTAGTGGTGGGGTTACAAAGATAGGACAAGGAGCTGAAGAAATGGAATAAAAATCTCCAGGAGCTCTGCTCAGGAAAAGGGAGGTACTAAAATTATCTGATTACTAATTTAAAATAACCATCTTCAAAAAGTTTAATATGTATGAGAAAATGTTGCATGAGCAGAATGGAAATTTATGAGAACGCTACCGTATAGCTCACTGATCCCCACAGGAATGTTGAAGACATATTTATGTTACTCTGATCACTGCAGTGTTAGTCACAACAGCACAATGCAGACACAACCTAACAGAAGTATATCAGCAAATAAATACAAAAAAATCTATAGGCATACATGGGACTATATTGTTCAACTTTTTAAAATAAGGAAATGCTTCTCTGTGGGCATTATATAGATGAAAGCTGAAGACATTATTGTAAGTGAAATAAAGGAGTAACAGGAGGACAAAAGCTGTGTGATTGTGCTCACAGGGAGCCTAAGTGGTCAAACTGAAAAACCGAAAGTAGAACAGTAATTGCCCAAGACCATTGTATAAGGGGCAGTAAGGAATCACTCCGCAATACATATGAAACTTCAGTGAGTAGAGATGAAAATTTACAAAGATCTGCAGTACAACACTATCCTTATAGGTAAAGACAACTTCCATTGAAAATTTTGTTAGTGGGGTACATCTCATGTTTTTATTACTTGCCTCAGTAGAAAACAAATACTCCTCAAACAAGTCACTTATGAAGTACTATTTATAACTTCTTAATGCATTTCTGAGCCCATTATAGGAGGTCAAAAATAAGGCTTTTTAAGACTTAGATATCTCCAACCATGAACCTCCTATTATAAATTGCCATCTTCAGTGCAGCTGCTTAGTTCACAGGTGTCTGAATATATAGTTAGTCAGGGTGAGAATCATTCCAATGTCATGTTTCCTAGCTCTTCTCTTTGCTCTCTTTTCATTGTCTAGTCCTCAAGTTCTTGCTTTCCTTTTAGTTGTATTATACCTTTCTACTTATATTTCTTCTTTTGAGTTCTTATACTAGGGAAACTATACAATATTTACACATGTGTGTCTGGTTTGCTTCACTTATGAGTATATCTTCAAGTGGCATCCACTTTAATATAAACACTT
>NW_004524684.1:3622625-3668093 GCF_000260255.1 Octodon degus | reverse complement strand
CCGAGCTGACCCGCCACTCAGGCAGCTGCTGCAGCCCGCGCCCAGCCAAGCCCCTGGCTCTTCTGGTTGCTGTGGGTGAATGCAGGGTCCCCGTGCCGACCTGGCCTCCTGCAGCCTACAGGGACACGTGCCTGCAGCTGCGGCCTCGGAGGGATGCACAGCTGAAGGAGACAAAGCTTTTGTTGAGTTTCTTATGATAAAATTAGAGAGGAAAAAAAATTCAGAAGCACAGGTCACTTCCCAAGATGTCTAGGGTCTGGGAGCTGGAAGTGGAGGGGACAGAAACTAAATTGGTGTGGAAAAGTGCTGGGGAAAAGGTCACTGTCACTTTCAACACTGACAATAGCATTCCACCAGCTTTAGATATGGAGGAGCAGCCCTCAGAGGGGCACAAGGGTGAAGAACAAGAGGCTGAACTGACATCAATTCCCAATTTTGTGGTAGAATTTACCAAGAGTGATGGCAAGAAGGCCCTTGTACTGCACAGTCACTATTCAGAGGACGAGACTGGCGAAGAGGAGGCTGAGAGCGACATTTTCTCTATCGAGGAAGTTAGTTTTCAGGCTACAGGCGAATCCAAATGGAAGGATACTAATTACACACTTAAGGCAGATTCCCTGGACTGGGCCACCTAAAGGACGTCCTGGCGACCGAGGAGTGGACAACACCTTTGCAGATGAGTGGTGGAGCTCAGCACAGCCCTGGGACATCAGGAGTACATTACTTCTCTTGAAGACCTTAAAAGCTTTATTAGGGGGCTGGCAAGATGGCTCAGTGGTCTAAAGCACCTACTTAGAACAAGCTTAGCAGAGCACAGGGACCACGGTTCAATCCCCCAGCACTACATGCCAGCCCCGCCCCCCTGGTGGGCTGAGCTGGCCACACACACACACACACACACACACACACACACACAAATAAATAAAATTAAAAAAAAAAAAAAAGCTTTATTAGGAGCCAATAGAGTTAGGCAGAGACACTGAAGACCTGAATTTTATGTGGTCAGAAAATAAAACCTACCCTGATGCCAGACGCCTGTACCTAGCAGTGGTTAACATCCTAACATCATGGGAAAGACAGCAATTTTAAATTATTGCTGTTGCACTCAAGGATTTTCTTTCTAGTGGGGTTTCTTTTTGTATAACATAATCGTAGACATTATAATTGTTTTATCTCCTCAAAAAAATAAAAAAATAAAACTTACCATGTATATAAACCTTCAATAGGTTCTTAGATGAAGTGATTGATGAGTTTTATTGGTGATGTAAATTCTATGCCTTGTTGTGGAGAAAAGCTTTATTTGAACCTTAGATGGTCACATTGATTTTTCAGCTTTGTAGTGACTTCTTAAAATGCACTGTTTTCTGTAGCATGAAATGCCAAACCTAACATTATACATTAGATTCTTTTTCTTCAGGAATAATAACAATGTCATTAATAACAATATTCAGAAGCTGCAGCCTGCTAGTGTTGTTCTTTTAATGTAATTGCGCAAAGGCCAGAATCTCTGTGGTTCTCCTAGACTTGACCTAGGCGTAACTCCACACACTGCTACTCAGCGAGTCAAACACTTGCAGTGGGCTGGTCAGGTAGCTCAGTGGACTAAAGCGCCTGCTTAGGCAGAGCACAGTGGCTGGGGTTTGACTCCTGGCCTGCCGTGTGGACCCTGTCCCCAGGGCACTCTGAGAGAGTGATTGAGACTGGGCGTGGTGGCCCACACCTGTAATCCCAGCACTTGGGAGGCTGAGAGCAGGAGGATCACTAGGAGTCCAATCTACACAGTGAGACCCTGCAGATCCTCTACCAAATACATTTTAAAAAATGCTGATGTGCCTCAGTGTTCCTCCTAGAAAACAGGTCTTCCTTATGTGACCTCCACCAGGATTGGACCATGTGACCATGCAGAATTAAAAGAATGACTATAAAACATGTACCATTCCCGTTCATCGTTTTTGACAACTGTGGCCCATAAAATTGCTGTGGACATGGAACTGGTGGCCCCTGCTCAACTGCCCTAAGTAGGGCCACAGGGCCGTGTCTCCATGAGCTCTGGCCGTGTCTTCCTCAATTGATCACCATGTTGCGGTATTTTATGTGTTTCTATTTAAAGCCAGCCTATTTAACACATGTTACTGAGTCATTCTCATCGATCTCTTGGCCAGCAGCACTGTAACTCATACCCGAAGTGCAAGCTTCTGTGACACACTCATTTCCCAAGGCAGGCCACAGTCCGTGCAGGCTAACAAGAGCAATGTATCCCTGGACCATTTTAGAAGGGGAAGATGCCAGCACAGGCAGCAAAGCGGGGCCCTAAGTACACTTCCAAAAGCTCCTGCTCAGAGAGGACAAGTTGACGCAGCAAGGCCGACGGTGTCTTGTTTGAACTCAGCTGGGAATGTGTGTCCACACAGCTGGGTCTGTGGGACATCTTTCTGTCCACAAATGGAAACTGTCCAGAGTATTAATTTGGCGATATAAATAAATTTTAGCAAGCAAGCAAAGTTACAAATTCAGAATTCATGCTCAGTGGTAACTGGCTCTGGGCTGTGAGATGTGCCGGTGCTTCAAACAAAATCAGAGCACAAAGAAAGGGGCAAGGGAGGGGTGAAGAAATAACAGAACCTAGCAGACATGAACAAAAGAAAAGGTCTTCACACGTGGGCAAGGTGCGTCTCCAGTATGGTTCTGTAGGACTTGGGTGCGCTGGAGGGAGCATGCGCCTCCGCCACTGCCTCCAAGGCAGGCACAAGACACTCCATTCGTCAGAGTAAGGGAACTTCGGGGCTGTAACAGCAAGCTCACAACCTTCGCAAAGGAAGTGCTACACACAGGTGTGCCACACACCAGCCAGCCAAAAGCTGTGCCTACCAGGTAGGTTTTCTTTTTCAGGTTTTTAACTGCCTAATGCTGTATTTAAACTTTAGTAATCTCTGCTAAGTGGAAGCCAAGAGACATGGTTGCGAAACCAAGGCCAGAGACTGAAGCCTCTGGAACTAGGTCTGAATCATGTGTCTAAACCCTGAAGACTGGAGAGCCGGGCTTCTCCTGTGGGGAATGAGATGGAAGGTTGCTTTCTGACGCTGTGAGGAAAGTGGACTTGGGCTGGCCACACGCCTCGGGTCCTCCACAGGCACAGATCATCGGTGGGGAAAGGCTAAACATGAATTGCAGATGCTTTCCCTGTCCCTGGCTCTCGCTGCTGTGTTTCTCTTGGAGTAGAGCCCAGAACTCACGCTATGACCCCCTCTGAGGAGGTTTTTCTTTCTCCAGGCTGAGGAAGGTCTACTCTTTAGGGAGCGCTTATGGCCTCCAGCATCACACTGGCCTCACAGGAATGAGGCATTCACAGTCCTAACTGCTTTATTGATGCCCCGCTGGGGGCTTTCAAGTCCACAGAGGAAAAGTACGGGCAGCCCTCCTGGAGACGGGGAAGTAGCCGTTGGTGCATGGTGATATTGGAAAGCTTTGTGCTTCTATGTTCATTTTTAACATTTCACTTTTTGAGCTATGAAATTATATTCTGACCAATTGTATTACTGTAACTATCAAGATAGAGTCAGGCTGCATTTACGTAGTGTATTTATTCACTGATTGATCTCCATAAAGGGGATGTTCTATTAGTCCAGGTTCTCTAGAGAAACATAACCATTAAGGTCTCTATGCCTGCATACACACAGATACAGCTGATGAAAAGAGGGGGAAAGCAGGGCTGGCCAAATAGCTCAGTGGATTAAAGCACTTGCAAGCAGCTGCAGGGGCCTGGGGTTTGATCCTGGGGCCTGCAGTGCCAGCCCTGCCCCTGAGTGCACTGAGATGGCAATTGAAACTGGGCGTGGTGGTGCACGCATGTAATCCCAGCACTTGGGAGGCTGTAAACAGGTGGACCACTGTGAGTCCGATCTAGTAGTGAGACCCTGAACACCATGTAGACCCTTCCCTAAAATACAAAAAAAAAAAATAAAGAAAGAAAGAAAGAAAGAAAGAAAGAAAGAAAGAAAGAAAGAAAGAAAGAGGGGGAGAGAGAAAGGAGGAATCCTTCATGAGCACTAGCTCTTTGCTAATGCTATGGAGGTTGAGAAGCCCCATTTATGATGGCGCGTACACCTGGAAGGACTGGCTATGGGGTCAAAGCCAGTGTCCAGAGCCGCAAGAAGAAAGCTCCAAGATCTAAACGCTCTGATGTCCAGGACAGGAGAGCACAGGTGTTCTGGCTCACAAAGGCTGTGAGCTGCTTTTCTCCTATTTTGCTTCTTCTGAGCCCCTCCGGGCACCTGGCGAGGTCAGGCCCGCTGACTCCTCCTGATGTTTCCTGCGCAAATCCAACCACAGCAATCCCAAGATGCAGCTCTCTGGGAACCAGGTTGACCAGACAGTTGGCAAATAAAATGAACCACCACCAGCAGGTACCCTGAGCCAGACACTGCGATAGGCAATGAACACTGAAAAGTGAAAACAAAAACACAATCTGCCCCCATGGAGCTTCAGGGAGCCATGGCCTCCGTTCAGCATCCATGTGTGCTAGTGTTGTGCAGGCTGTGGGTTTGCTGACTGTCTGTTTCCATGCTTCCTGCTCAGCAATGCCTTGCCCAGACTGCTGAATAAGAGATAATACCCCTTGCCTTTCTACTCAGCCTGTAACAGTAAGGCTATGTAGCAGAATTATATGTGTGTGTAAAGTATCTACTACACATGTACATTGCATATATGTTCAAATTGTCATGTAATCTATACCAAGAGCAGTGAGTATGAATTTTCCATTGTACCTCATACATTGATGCTGCGAGGCCCAGCACTCAGAGTATAAAACGGGCCGATGAATACCATTGTAATGGAAAAGCCTGTTCCAGTCCTAATGACAGAGAACAAGGTAAAAGTACTTCAAATGCAGAAGTGTTCTGTTTACTTCTTTTTTGTTGTTGAATGTGAAATAACTGTGAAAATGTGGGAGGACAATAGTGGCTTTCTTAGCTTAGTACACAGCTAAGGATATGTCCAGCTCAAACAAAAAAGAAAGCTTTCTTGTTCATCATTACGTCCTGGTACCTTGCTATGAGTGCATTCAAAGGTGTGCTACCGATACACCACGCCAAAAAGCCAAACAAGCCATAATTATTCTTTAAAAATTACTCATAGTCTTTATATTCCTGAAACTACTTTTATTTTCTAACAGGGTAACACAGGCACATTTTCAATTCTTTAGAATCTGTTAAAGCCCTGACTTTCAAGCTAATTTATCCCCCTTAAATGGCAAAGGACAGCGTTTTGCTTTCTCTTCTGTCTTTTTGTTTAATTATAGCACATTGCTATTCTTTACCTCTCCATCCCTGCTTCATCATTTAATCTTTATTGTTCCTTTTGTTGCTTTGACTAAGTTTTTTTAGAATAAATATGAGGGATTATAATCTACTTTTAGGAGATATGCCCTGATGTATTCTCCTGCATAGATTTCTGAAACAAATTTCTATGAAGAAAATTATTACTCTAGATTGTTATCTTAATTTGTTCTTTTTTTCATACATACATCCTTCAGGGTTTTTTTATATTAATTTTATTGAGAAAAAAGTAGCGATGAGATGGTTTCAAAACAGGTTAGTAGGACAGTTACAATAATACATTGCACATTCTTGTCTTAGTAGTAGTTATTCGTAGTACAAGATGCAGACATGGTATCTAGTCTAAACAATATTAGTCTAAACAATATTAGTTCAAAATTTCTTTTCATTGAATTAAGAGAAAGTAGCTATATATCTATGCTAACTATTTTGTATATACAGATATATGTATTTTTCACGATAAAATGGTCCTTCATTTATATCCCTCTTTTTATTTCCTTTTTGTCAGAGATGGGTATTCCGTTGCCATTCATATACTGTAGGTGCATGAATTCAGCAAAGTAATCCAATATAGTCCAGTCGTCTACAATAGCAGAGGGTTACCTGCGTGACTGGCAACGTCAGAAGTTGTTGACTTGAGCCTTTTATAGCTCAGCATATTAATATGGCTTTACTTTTTATACTTTATTTTTATACTTTTCTGTTGGTTAAGACCAAGATATAGCAGTACCTATATAACAAAAATATGTAACTTTTGTATCTGACAAGGTCAGTCAAATCCCCTCAGGATTTATCCTGAAGCCTTGTACCGCAGATTGTAAATCCTGTGTCAGTGTCAGCCATGTGGATGAGTCACAGCCATTGCTTGACCAATTTGCTCTCTGTGAAAACCTGAGAGAATGTTTCCTCTCCAGGTGTTAATTTGTTCTTGCCACTATACTCCATAAACAACTATGAACATGTGTTCTGCATGTGCAGGATAGTTTTAAAATATGTTGTTATACAGAAAGCAAACTGGTCACGCAATGGTCATGACTCATCCACATGGCTGACACCAACAAAAGATCTACAAACTGCGGTCCAGGGTTTCAGAGTAAATCCTCTTCCTGAGAGGATTTGACTGACCTTGTCAGATACAAAAGTTACATTTCTTGTGGTATAGGTCTTGCTTTGTCTTGGTCTTAACCATCCAGCAGAAAAGTATAAAAATGAGGTATAAAAAGTAAAGCTATATTAATATGCTGAGCTGTAAAAGGCTCAAGTCAACAACTTCTGACATTGCCAGTCTTGTGGATAACCCACTACTGTTATGGACTACTGGACTATATTGGATTATTTTGCTGAATTCACGCACCTACAATATTTTAATGGCAATGGAATACCCATCTCTGACAAAACTAAACAAAAAGGGATATAAATAAAGGAACTTTTTGTGTCTGCATATACAAAATAGGATAGATATACAGTTACTCTCTCTTAATTCAATCCCAGATCCTTGCTCTTGTCTAAGCAGGGACTTAGACCACTGAACTATGTCTGCAGCCCCTCCATTTTAACTTCTTATGATGCCCACAATTTTCCATGCTTACATCTGATAATCTATTATTTTTTTTTTGGCGGAACTGGGATTGAATTCAGGTCCTTGCGCTTGCCAGGGAAGTGCTTATTCCATTGAGCCATCTCCAGGCCCCTGTCTGATAATCTAAACAGTTGAAGATGATATTATGCACTGTAACAACCATTTCCAATTCCTATTATTTTGTTTAGTGAAATTCAGTATCATTCTAGTTTTTCTTTTACTACTTTGTATTCTCTTTTAAAAATGGTATTACAATAAAACACTACTCAATGCAAAAAAAATAAAATAAAATATGTTGTTATAGATCTTCAAGCAATGTACTTGGTAGGTTGTTTTCTTATTCTTATTTTTCAGGTGTCTTACAGGTTCATGTACGTTTTATTCCACTCACAAGATCAATTCTAAAAAGAGTGCTTGCAGGAAGAATCTTTGTATATTTGATTTTTAGACTTATACTCAATAATGTATTTATTTACTTTGTGTATTGAAATAGTTTTGGTGCAAATAATTTTAGTGCAGATTTTACTTTTATTACTTTTCAAAGGTTATTTCACTGTTCTTTAACCTGAACTGATATTTTGTGTCAATGTGACTTTTATTTTCTTGGCCAACATCTAATATTTCTCATTAGATTGTGTTGGAATTTTGTTCTTATCTTTGAGCTCTCAAAGTTTCTTCTTGCATAATGCATTTAAGGGTATTAAAAGTCCAATATACCTCTAACAAGTGTTTAAAATAATATTAGCTTCATGAAAAAATAAAATGTACTCCACAAATGTAACATTTTTCAATTTTTTATTTTTTGTTCCAGGGATTGAACTCAGGACCTTTCACTTGGCAGGTAGGTGCTTATGCCTCAAGATTAATAATCTTTTAGGATTGTTCATTTTGTAAGAAAAATAAAGGAGAATAACCATACTAGTCACAATGATTACGAAAACATTTTGCTTCATTCATGATGAGTACCTGTGGGTCTAGGGAGATCGCTCATCAGTCTAAGTGTCTGCCTCACAAACTGAAGGTCCTAAGTTTGATTTTCAGTATCTCAGGCTGTGCCAGCCCCAGAACCTCGGGTGCACTGTGCCAGCCCTGATGGTAGTGAACGCCTGTAATCCCAGTGCTGGGGATGCTGAGACAGGAGAGTCTTTGGACTCACTGTAAGTCCAAACTGCATAGGGAGACCTGTAATGACTCCCTAATAAAAATGCTTAGTAGACTAGGAATAGAAAAAAATTACCTAACCTTGCCAAGGATGCCTACCTGATACCCCGTGCAAACAGGAAAGCGATGTGATCTTCTCTGGTGGAATCAGAAGCTTACGTCGGTGTGCCCACATATTGTCAAAGTCTTCAGTGTCTACTGGGAAATAAGAGTCTCTTGGGCATGCTAAGGAGATTTGGGCTCATAAAACTAGAAGACTTGTAGACAAGGCATCAAGGTTGCCTTGATCCAGTGCCATACTGGCCCTGCTCCTGGGCCCACGGAGCCAGCCACTGGCGGTGCACGCTTATAATCCCAGCTTTGGGGAGGCTGAAAACAGGAGGATTATTATGGACCCAAGCAGTGTAGTAAGACCCTATACCAAATACATTTTTTCATAATTTTAAAATTACAAAATAATTGCTTTGATCCACTAACTTTTTTTTTCTGTAGTTCATTCAACTGTAATTCATCTAAATGTAATTCATTCAGATTCATCCATTGCTTGGGTCTCTCTCTGTCTGTCCCTGTCTGTCTCTCTGTCTCTCTCTCCCTCTGTGTATGTGTGTCTGTGTCTGTCTGTCTGTCTGTCTGTCTGTCTCTCTCTCTCTCTCTCTCTCTCTCTCTCTCTCTCTCTCTCTTTCACTGTCTCTCTGTCTCTGTCTCTCTCTCACTGGGAACTGAACCTTGGACTTCCATACCAAGCCAAATTTGCAGACCAATATATTTTTCATTTGGAGACAGGCTGTCTTAAATTATTAAATTCTCTAGGCTGAAATCACAGGTGTGGCCCTTCACAACCAGCTTGTTTTGTTTAAGAGAAAAAAATGGCTGGAGCATTTCACAAATCTTACTCCCATAGGAGCTTATGAGAATATGCAGAAGACAAAGTAGCTCTTTCATATATTTTTAATAATTTTAATGTATTTTTAAGAAAGAAGAAAATCCATATGCAGAATTCTTTGCAGATCATTGCTCAGGATCATCTACACACTGCCCTGTTCATGCACATTGTATCCCTAACTTTGTCTAAGAGTAATTTCATGTGGCTGAGACCAAAAGGTATCAAATATGCTAAGATATTCATATCCAGTCACGATTAACTCGAGCTGATTTAAAAAATTAAGTCATTGACAGAAGGAAGGATCATCTAAGAGCCACTAACAATGACCACGCATTCACTGTTAACACAACTGATGGCCTTTCTCTGCCTTAATAAAAAATTCTGCAAAGTCATCGTGGCAGCGAGCCAATATGTCACAGGTCACTGGAGGCCATGCGCTACTCTCCACCTTCCTCCTCCCTGGTCAGATCACAACTTCCTACGTCCTTTCCACAATATCCTCTTTCCTTGTTCCCGCCTCCTGCCCAATCACAATCTGCCACGTCAAGTGGACTGGCCCCTAAACCTCATCTCCATCCTGGCCTACACAGCCTTTGTTCTCCTGGCCAGGCCTTGGGAAGCCCCATGTCTCTTCTTCCCCATAGTCTCCCCTGTGCCCACGACAAAGCCCTTTTTCATCTTTCCTGTCTCTAAACTGCACCAAAAAAACCCTAACATTTTGGTGCCATGACTCAGACTGAGCAGGCTGTGACGCTCTACTAAGGGAGAAAGCTTTCCCTCCCTTGGCCTGGGCCCTGCCAACGCACCCCCTTTTTCCTCAGACTTTTGCTGTTGCCAGCCCTCAGCCACAACGGGCCAGCTCTGCTCCTCCAAGGTGAGCCTCTCTCTTTCACAGGAGTTCCTATTTTGTTTTCATCCTTTGCCAAAAACCATGGCCCATGTCAGGCCCCACCCTGAGACTCCTGTGTCCCTACCGTCCTCTTGCAGCACCCCCATGCATTCCCAGTGAAGGCCGAGAACATGAACAGGCTCACTCTCTCTCTTTTCCTTTCTCAGACTGAGTGAGTGACTGTTCTTTCCAAGATTTCCTGTTTCGGCCTCAGGCCAAGCCTCTGGCTCACCTTCAATTTGGCCCCAAGAATGGGAAATACTAATTCTCACACCCTAAACTCCACTCTGCTTTGGGCAATATGAATTCCCTGGGGCTCAGAGATAGCATCAAACCAAAACAGTTAAAACTTCTATAAACGCAACAGCAAATGGCCAAGAATCCCATAAAAGCCTTTGTTGCTCCTAGGGCGCTCTCCTTGCCCCCCTTTACCGAATCTCCCCTCAGGATCCTCAGAAAGTTCTCCCTCCTGCTTTCACCCCTCCCCCATACCTGCAACAAGCTCAGCCTTCTCACTCTTCTCAATTAAATGAAACCCCATACACTGCCACCGCCTCTTTTACTTTGCCTTCAGAAGTTGCTCACTCCTCCCTCTCCTTTGCTTCTCACCCTCTGCCCCTCCCGTGCCCCACTCCACCCTTCTCTCCCCCTTCACCCTTCCTTGGTCCATTCCATGCACTCTCCCTGACTTGCACCCACAATCTTTGTCTCTTTTTTTTTTTTTTTTTTTTTTTTTTTTTTTTTTTTTTCAAATTTCCCACTTTGGGACAAAGCACAACCTGGGAACAGCTAATCATACATCTGTCCTAGCCGGCAGCACTCCATCCCTCTGCAGGCTAGAGCTCAAGGACAGCAGCCCACGGAGCACAGGCCCTCACCCCTCCTGGTCTCCCAACCTAGCCAGTTGCTCACCCCTCTCTCATTCATCTGGATAGATGATCACCCTTTGCACTTTGAGTCACAGGGACTCAAAATTATAATTTAACATCTCCTTGCCAGTGGTCTCCTTAAAACTGCCCACTTACCTTACAACACTTCTATTCTTCCTGTACTAAAACCTAATGGCTCCTATCATTTAATGCAAGAACTCAAGAGTTATCAATAATGTGGCTCCACCTATTCTAACAGAAGGTTCATAGCTGGTACCACAACAAACATAGACACTCAGAAAAGGGCAAGCTATGTCATAGTAGATCAAGAATTATAGAGGTGAGTGGGCTTTTGAAGGCCCACCTCACCAAACATATTCTGGAGCTGCACCCACCTCAGCCTCAGCTCCTTCCCTTAGCTCTGATTAAACTCAGGGCACTTCCCAGAGCACCTACGTTCCTAAGTCCCTAGAGCACAAACATCAGGAGCTAGAAAATTGATACTCTTCCCCCTTGCCATGGTCATTGTGGAAAACCATTTCTGGTTCCTGTCTTGGGTCCTCTAATCACAATAATAACCTGTTTATGTTTTTAAGCTTTTTAAAAATTTTATGTCATCCAGGATCTGTGCAGTCACTGCCAATGACTTCATCATACTAGCACAAGCCCCTAGCACCAGCTTCTTCTACACAGGCAATGACCATTGTCCCCTTACCCCTTACCATGATGGTGCCCCTAATCAGTAGGAAGCAGTCTGAGAGAGTTGTCGCTCCCCCACAGCCTAAAGACAGTCATGATAGGTTTTCTCTACATTTTTAAGATAAAAAATTCTAAAAATAAAATAAAATAAAATAAAATAAATAAAAAATTCCAAATCACCACGGAAGCAAGCCAATATGGCACCGGCCCCTGGACTCCATGTGCTATGCTCTGCCTACCTCCTCCCTGGTCAGATCACAACTTCCTACTTTTTTTCCACAGTATCCTGTTTCCTTGTTCCCACCTCCTGCCTAATCACTGTCTGCCACATCACGAACACTGCCTCTTATACCCCACCTCCATCCTGGGCCTGGATAGTCCTTGTCCCCGCCCCTGGCCAGGCCCTTGGAACCTTCATGTCTCTCCTTTCCTGTGGCCTTCCCCATGCCTGCAATAATGGCCTCTTCTATCTTTCCTGCCTCCTTACAGTGCCAAAAAACCTAACAACAATTACTTAAGATACACCAGAAGTCCTAGACAGTCTTAGAAAAATATATAGAAAAGAGGAATGAATATAAAGAAAAGCAAAAAAAAAAAAAAGAAAAGCAGTGATTGAAATAGAATAAAAAGTTATTTTATTTTATTTTACAAGAAATAAAATAGCACTAACTATTACTTAAATACTAAATACTAAATCTAGATCATTTGATAAAGTAAATCAATACAAGAGCAAAACTGGGAAAACATCTTTCTTCCACAACATTGACTGATTATAAATTTTAATAATTTTAAAATTACATTTATGCATTCAGAATGGTCATAAATTTATATTCCATGCAAATATAGGTCTGATATGCAATGCACTACATGCTTAAAATTATGAAACATTACTGAAGTGCTCAACATGGGTCAAGGACTAGAAAGCAGGTACAGTACTATAGTTTTGTGAAATAAAATATGAAGACAATACAAAAAATTCAGTGAGTTCTTCATCAAAATTTGCATAAAGTAGTCAAGGAAAAGAATACTATATTCTAAATATTTTTTATTTATTAATACTTAAAATAGAAGGAAAGCCATAACTCTAGAAGAATATATTTATAGTAAGGTTTGTAGAATTTTGGAAATCTAACTCATTAGAAGGGAAGATCATGTATACCTAATGAATGGAAAAGGATTTACAGTTTTCTATGGATGCTGGACATGGTACAACCCATTGTTTCTCTTAAAATTTTTAACAACTATTGATATTTATGCCCATGTTGACCAATTATGTCACATTTCTGGAAGTAATCCTAGGCATCTAGAATATTTTAATGATTGTAAAGTAAATCCATTGTTGAAAACCCATGTCAAAATTCCCTATCACTAGCTCTAACTTTATGGTGTGAGAATACAAAAAGGAGAGAAAATGACACTGTATAGAAATTTGAAATAATTGTTTAAACTGGAAGGCTAGAAAGAGGTTGATGAGCAAAGCCTCTTTCTTAATTACTGAGAGATAAAATGCTGTAGATGATGACATTTAGCCAAAAGAACAGAATGTTTTAGAATAAAAACATCTTTGATTCTCATAAAAGCCTAAAATTGCTGAAAGAATTAAATCTCTTTCAGGCTGCTTTTCCCTGAGTGATTCTGAAGAAGGCTCCATTTCATTAGCGAGAGCACAAATGCAGTCTGTAAGTAGCCCCGGAAAAAGAGGTGTTGCCTGGATGGGTCATTAGGACATAGTGAATTCCAAGTTCAGATGGAGAGCCAGAAATTTCAGCCAAAAGAAACCAAAAAACCTACAATAAAAATGAAAATTAAGTAGGACCAAATCAGAGATTGCATGATACCTAGGATCGTCCTGACGCCAATTGAGTGCTGGTATCCTGAGATAATTTCTGTTTTGCAGACATCTAGTTGTGCCTGTTGATTTGCTGAAATCAAGCTACGATGCTTTGCAAGCAATAAGCTACAGTGTCTCATTCGAGCACATTGCTGAAATTATTAAAAGGCTGTTTCCATAATTCATGGGACTTCATTAAAATGTATTGAAATAAAGTGCAAAGTGGAATCCTGTTTAAACTGAATCTCTTCAAGTTACATTTTAGTAGCAAAATATTATGTTAGATGAGTCTGTACAAGTTTTGCTTCTTGAATAGGTGATTTTTAAATTATTGTGAAATAATTTGATGCATTAATTTTCCTTATCAGTGATTGGTTTTTCAGTAAATACTTGTTACTCAAAGCTAGCACTGTGACAACATGGTTAGACTAGAAGTCATGCTAAGTAAAATAAGTCAGTAACAGCGTGGAAAACACCACAGCTATTTATGAATTAAGCTAGAAAAATTATTTTTGGGATTATTGACATCAACTGTTAGCATTAAGAATTTGGGTTGGGGAGATAGCTCAGCAGTGTAAGTGACTGCCTGGCAAGTGTGAGGTCCCGAGATTGATCCCCAGTGCTGCATGCTGTGCCAGCCCCAGAACTGTGCTGGCCCTGAAACAGGGAGTGGTGGTACATGCCTGAAATCCCAGTGCTGGGGACCCTGAGCCAGGAGGATCACTACGAGGCTGAGCACATAGGATCTCCCTGTACCAAATAAATGAATAACTTTGGAAATGAATTTATGTGAGTGCAGGAAGAGAAAAAAAGAAAGATTTGCAAAATACTATTGTTCTTCTATATTGGAAAAGCAATTATCTTTTGAGTTTGGTGGAAGATGTTCTTACAAATTGACTTTATTTGTTGGTCCTGAAATGTTCAAAAAATATAAATTAGAATACTTTCTATGATGGCAGGTTACAAACTTCTCCATTTCTTAACAATATATGTTGAAGATTAGGAACTGTTAACTTATAAAACATTAAATCAAATTGTACCTTTTGTCAACTTAGGGCATGCAATTATTCTAACAGATACTTCCATGCTTTTTGTTCATATCAAGGTCTTTTAAACATACATTTATTCATTCATGACAGTGTTTCCGTAAACAATGAGCCGCATGGAGGAAAGTGGTCCCTAAGATCATAATTCACCTGAAAATGTCCTTCTGCCTTGTGACCTTGAACTGCCCTAACCTCACTCTGTGATGGTGTTGCAGCTTGCATCTAGATCTCCCACAAAGCCTCAGGTGGCCATAGGTGGGGTTTTTCAAAGGTGGCAGGACCTGGAGTGTGTGATGATCAGATTAAGAGTGTGTGATCACTAATCCCGTCCACTTATTGGTTTGGCACCTGCGGTAAGCTCATTTTCCTGGGTAGAACATAAATGGAGCTGAAAAAATGCTGCAAGCTTGCATGAACTTGCTGCAGGGTGCCTCATCGCCTGCCTGCTTGCTGTGGGCTGTTTCTCCTCTGTGATGCCCCTCTGCCTTGAAGCCAGCCAACCGCGGACTGCAAATGCTACAAGCTGTGAGCTAAGTAAAATCTTTATCAAGAGTGATTGAAATGCATGATAGGTTTATGTAATTACACTCTATAATGTTTACACCACAATAAAATCAGCTAAAAGAACATTCTTCACAACCAGACTATCTCCTCAGAGTTATCCAATGCCTCATTACAATCTGTGCCCCTGATGTTTATATGTACCAGGTGTAGCAGAGAAGCACAGTAAATGTTAAAAAACATTTTTAAATATTACAGTCAAAGACACATTCCCATGAATCCTCTTTAGACAGTCCCATTCACTTTGGACATTGGTCTCATTACTCTTGGCAATTTTTGGAGCACTTCTGAATGCCCTCCTTCCTGGGAGTCTTTAGTTGTGCTGTCTCTGTTGGCTTTTTTTTTTTTTTTCAGAACTAGGGATTGAACTCAGGCCCTTGCATTTGCCAGGCAGGCGTTCATTCTACTGAGCTATCTCCATTCGACACATATACCTTTCATGGTCATTTTGGCTGTGGGGAAGAGTCACAAGTTGCACAGTTTCTACTCTAGTGAGACAGGTAGACAAAGCCACGTGTCTACAGGACGTAACGAGCATATGTCTCTCCCTCACCCTTCCCTCCGCCCTCTCCCTTCCCCTCTCCTTCTGGTCTCCATTAGCCGAGCCAATTTCCTCCGCCACACCCCTGTTCCATACCACTGCTGCCTTTGAGCCAACTGATCATGGACTGAAACCTTTGAATCCCGGTGCCAAAATTAATATTTTCTCATAATCTATATGTCTGGTATTCGATGTAGCAAATGAAAAGGTGGACACAGGTTGTAATCCAATTTGACTACTGTCCTTGTGTCCTTAAAAAAGAACAATGTAGGAAATGCTCAAATGTGCAGACTATGGTGGGAGCCGGCTGGGTGCCTGAAGGGTGCAGGCTAGGCCAGGGCATATGAGAAACCCAAAGGGGCAGGAAGACCTCACCCAAGCCCTAGCAGGCACTCAGAGACTCCCATGGCACTATCTCCTTGGTTTCCATCTGGATTTCATAGCCATGAGGCAACATATTTCTGTCATGTTTAAGCCACCCAGCTTTTATATCTATTTATATATCCCTAAAATCTTAATCCCAAAGAGTGGTACAGAACCAATCTTTTGAGTCTTTTCCAGCCTCCCTTTTCCTGATACTGCGGAACACCACCCCCAAGCAACCGAGTCAGCCCAGAGATGTATGCTTTCATCATCGAACTATTTACAGGTGGCATTTCAGATACATAAAATCATATTTTTTTCTTCTCATAATAACAGCCTAAGAGAGGTCCAAATTCAAACCTTTGGGCTAATTTACTGGGTTTGCATTCATCATGAAAGGAAGGGAAACAACGGTTCTCAGGAGCTGGAATTGAGTTCGACAACAGACTCACACTGCTCCGCTTAAGGACTGGACCACACCTGAAGAATGACACATTGTCTGTCTCACAGAGAGAAGCCTCAGTTCATGGTACTAAGTGGAGCATCTAGGATTAACATTTGAATGCCGCTCCCTTCCTCTATCCCATTATCCTGAGAGTTCTAGCTACTAGCACTTTTTCCCTGATTCAAAAATGCACACAAAGCAAAAGCTCAAGCTGGATGTGTTTTAGTCGCCACAGATTCCCTTGTAGAGTTTTCATCAGCTGCATTCTGAATCCAGCAGCAGCAGAACAGAAGTCAAGAAGA
Source organism: Octodon degus (assembly GCF_000260255.1). Classification (NCBI taxonomy): domain Eukaryota; kingdom Metazoa; phylum Chordata; class Mammalia; order Rodentia; family Octodontidae; genus Octodon; species Octodon degus. The sequence continues at coordinate 3,651,591 of NW_004524684.1, read as the reverse complement.
AGAGCGGCGGACCGTAGTGGAAAGAACGCGACACCTGAGAAAAGACACAGGGGAAAGATGAGGAGCAGAACAGAGCTCGTCAGCCCTTGGCCTTTCCTCCAGCTCCTGCAGTGGAGAAATGCTCTTGTATCGTCCCACCCCTAGAGACACAGAGAGCAAAAAGCATGAGGGTGTGGACTGGGCGTTCAGAGATCGCCTAGCTAACCTGGGCTCCAGAACCAGAACAGCCGGGAGCCACGCCGTGTGAGAGATGAGGTACCTGGCTGTGGCTGCTTGAGGGCTGCTCCTCGCTGGAGGCTTCCCTTACGTGGGTGGGGTCTCATGTCTAGTGTCTGGACCATAACCTAGAGCTACGGTTTAGATCTAAAATGTCTTTCAAAGTCTCATGGTTTTACGGCTGGTGGTTTTGAAGTGAGTGGATCATGGGGTGCTGTCCTTATCCCTGGACTCATGTATGGTTGAATCCATGGTTTAAGGGTTTGATGCACTGCTAGGAAGCACAGCCTGGCCCAAGGGCTGGTTTGCTGCCAGTGTGAGCTGGGAGAGTGTGCGCTTCTCCGGCTCCTTCCTTCTCTTTCTGCTTTGCAGACACCATAGAATGAGCACCTTTCCACCCCAGACCTTCATCCAGGCCTGTTGCAGCCAGGAAACCTTTGCAATCATGAGCCAAATAAACCTCTCATGCTTTATGTTGTGGGTGTTAGCTATTGTGTCCCAAGGGCAGCAAAGTGGCATGGTGACTGCATGTAAGAGGTGGATGCCCTGACTTCGTGGTCTTCCTGGTATTCTGGGGGAACCCTTCCCTAGAGCGATCTCTAATTCCTCAGCTATAAGGAATACATTCAATAGCCCACCTTAAGAGGAAACTAGTTCCACCATTTTTACTTATAAGTCCTGGGGATTGAGGGGAGCTAGGAGCATGAATCAGAAGACACACATCTCATTAATTCTGTGCACAAATCCTTGAATGGTCTCTTTCAAGGAAGGATATGGGAAATGGCAAACCTGGGCCACTTGGTAGAGAGCCCCCCTCTGCACTCTCATTTGTGGCCTCTGGCTAGAGCTGTGTAAGTGTGATGCTCCTTCTCTAAAGCCACAACAGCAACCTTTGTGGTGTTTACCCTGTGTGTGTGTGCGTGTGTGTGTGTGTGTGTGTGTGTGTGTGTTCTCTTACACTATGTCTCTGCCTTTCCATCTTGATCCTGGTTTTGAGCCCTCTGAGATTTCTGCATGCTAGCAAAATGAATGAAAAAGTAATTCTAGAACTTTAGAGGAAGACATATAAATCATAGCTTCTATATTTTATTATCTGTCATCCCAGTTTCCATTTTTCTTCAGGATAACTCCACAAGGAACTCAGCCCATCTTCATATCTTTATTTCATGATCTCTGTAGTATTTGGTGCCATAAAAATAATTTTTAAGAAGCAGCAGATGGAAGGATAACTACATACTAAATCTTTGTGTACTGTCCACAGGATTTGCATTTGTTCCCTCTGCCATCCCAGTCCTTGCCAGGACTTGCAAAGTCCGCTGTTCACTGCGAGTCTGCTTAGGTAGAAAACATGGCATATGTTGTACTTGCCACTTCAAAAATGGCCTCAGACACACTAACCACACTTTGGTAGCGTGACAGCGTAACCGGCAACCAAATGGCAGCAGGGCTACATTCAGTGTCCTCCGGCACACGTCTGGGACTCAAGGTGAGAGACACCCTTCTCAGGCAGGGGAGTAGGGTAGCTCATGCCTGCTGCCTGCATGGCAGATTTCTGTACTTTATACGTATGCAAAAATAAAAAAGTGACAGCACACACCTCCCACTGCTATCAGGATGAAAGGGAGCCGTTCTTGAGAAGTATATTATGTGCTCTTTCACATAGAATACATCAGATGAAAGTAGACAACACAACTGGCGTATGTTTAATATCATTTTCACTGGTAAGACTCATGCAAAATAATAAAACATTTCACTTACATGCCAACACCTACAAGTCTGTCACTGCTTTACTTTTTATGATTTTCTATGAACTGTTTTCTTTAAGCCTGCACGTTCATAAAAGTTGGGTGAGGTGCATGAAATTCTACGTAAACTGGGGGCAGTACCGTTGGATGTAGGTGATAGGCGCTTCCTAGGAGTTTGACAGGAGAGTGCACATTTGCACTGGCAACTGATTGTCTGAGCGCTCTTCGCTGCGCATGGTGACTCCATGCAGAGGCATAGCACAAGCCACGCTCCCAAGGCCACTAAACTAGGGTCCGGTCTGTCCCCTCACAGACCATGTGCGGCCTCTGTAACTTCTGACAGTTGTGGATACATCGAATGACTTCACTACTGTATTTATTGCAAGTAGGTGGTGAATGACAAGCAAACCAACAATGTCCCCTTAAAGGGTAAGGATGGCTATAGTGGTCATGTGGCTTGTGGCTTGTGGCCCTGACTTCTGTGTGCTGGGTCTGTAGTCCTGAGGGTGACCATGTGAGTGTTAAGGCAGCTGTAATATATGAAGCCTGCTCAGAAGTTCCTGGGGGCACAGCTCTTAGCAAAGTTCTATGTCATTCTTAGGGGATGCCATTTAATTCCTGGGAGTTGGTTAGGAAAAAGCAAGGCTGGCTTCTTCCCACTTTCTCTAGCTTCCTGCATGATGCATGACCACGTACGCCCACACAAACAGGCCCCACACGGTCCCGTCTGCCCACAGGTCCTTCCTGCAGGGTCCTTCATTGGCCTTTCAGGTCCACCATGGGCCTCTTATACATTACCCAGTCTTGGATATTTGGTCATTTCCATGGAAAACGAAGCAAAGAACTTTCACTCCAGTATAAAATGCAGTTTACTCTTTCAAGATTTCTCTCGAAGAGCTCAATATAAAGCCAAAACAATAAAGATGGTGTGAGTACAAGCCTTCTAGTTCATTTCAGCAACATTTTGTCTCCTACTGTGCAGAAAATCGATACTTGTGTAATTGGAAAAGAAGTGACCTCTGAATGACTAAGATTCATGGTATTATTCTTTGTCAAGTAGAAAAGAATGAGCTAAATCTCACCCAATCAAAATTTAGGTCAATACATTGTATGGCTTATATTCAAAATTCTCAGCTTGTGGCTTGCTGAGTGAGAGCCATGTTTGAAACTTGTGAGGGCATAGTTTATCCAAGGAGTGCTGAGCACCACAAATGCAAAAGATGCTGAAGAACATTGTTGTAAGAACTGGATTGTGGAGCACCCTTCTCCAATTACCAAGGGAAATATCATAAGGTCATTTGAAAAAACTCTCAAAACTGAATTAAAATTTCAAGTGGGTGCTATTGCTTCCCGTGAATTACTGAAGAACAAATGGAGGCTTCCCTGGAAAGAGAACGCTCCCCTGGCTATGGATGCACAACAAAGAGAACGCTGAAGTTCTGCCTTTGGTGATAGCTACTTAGTGCATGTTGAGGGGAAATGAAAACCAAACCTGGCATTTGTGTCACATGACTTTGTGTGCTCTAAAGTGAAAAGAAAAACCAGTCACGAGAAAGAAATTCCATCTTCCTGAACCCTCCGGTTCATCCTCCACGGGCCAAGGCAGACCTCTCCTTTCCCTCTGACTGGGCCTTCTGCGGTTCAACTCTCCCTCTTACACTGAAGGCACAATGAACTCTCCAGTTTCAAACTTCCGAATAAAACTTGTATTCCACTGGGAAGAAGATGATATTGAAGTCCCAAATCACTTTTCTCCCCTAGAAACGTTTTCATGACAGAACACTTTGCTTTGTTTAATTTCTGTGCATTAAAAAAAAAAAAATCCGTTGTGCTTTACCCTGTAATAACATAATTTAGAAGGCAGTTAAAATTGTTGAAATGGACAACCATTTCCAAATCTATTTCTACTTTTCAACTTTAAGATGTGCATTATGTATTTCTAAATGTAGAAGTTTTAGAGTTAATACTTCTTTTAACTTTTTTCTTTACATTGACTGATTGGATACAGGGTCTCACTATGCAGCTCAGACTTGTCGTGAGCCTCCTGTCAGCCTCCCTGGTGCTGGGATTACAGGCACGCACCACCACTTCCAGTTTTGGGGCCAGGACAGTGCGCCCCCCAGGGTTCTGGGACCAGCACGGCATGTGGTACTTGGGATCAAACTCGGGTTCTTGAGCTTGCCAGACAGGCATTTAGACTGCTAAGCTATCCCCCCTTTGAAGAGTTAATACTTCTGACATTTGAAAAAATAAATAACAATATTGTTAACATTTCTCTATGTAAGTAAACAAGAAAATAGCCAAGGGTTGCAACTGCCAACAATTCTGAATGTCCTTGAGGTGAAATGGTTTCATGCTTTGGATTTTGCACCTGTGACGAATTTGTATCCTCTGCTGTGAGTTTGTGTTTTTGAAGTCATATCTTGCTCTCCACTCCCATGTGTGACCTCTAGCTTTGTTCTTACAATGACCGTTGACTGCAGCAAAATTGTAGTTCACTGTCCCATGACCACGCTCTGCTGATCACAGAGGGAATTATTTATGAGAGCAAGAAGCAGTTAATGCAGAGTTTCCATATGTATCTCGGACACAGCTTTGAAAGTCAGATGCCTGGCTATATTTCTGATGGACAACACATTACTGGCATTATTATGTGCAATTTAGATTCACAGTCTTTAGGACATATTTAAGAAGTACAAAATATTAGTAAGCATCATCGGTTTGTATCTTTTAACTTCTGACTATCCATTGTAATAAGAGTAATAAAAATCTATTACTGCTCAGCAACTGAAACCTGTGATGTATGAAATTAATTAAGGTTATACCATGCACAAAAGTTGTCCTGTTCCTTTATAGTAAACTTCAGGTTTCTAATAGGTGACTATTCGTGGTTATTTGTCTTAACCCACTGGTCACCCAGCCTGAGGAGGGTGCCCAATTGCTGTAGGCAGTGGTAATTTGGTGGAATAGAAATGAAAGTGGAAATGGAGCATCTATCCCACAGTCAATGTTTTCCAGATCAAAGGAAGTCTTCCTGACATAGATAAAGCACTTCAGGCTGCTGAAGGTGAAGCAGGCTGCACACAGGGAAGACACCAATGTCCTTAACTTAAAGATTAAGGTCAACTTGTCATCACATCAGCCTGATAGGAGTTTGGCATTTGAAAGTATATTCAGCTGCTTTATACAACCATGTATCAATTTTGTTCTACACCTTTTTAGAGTTTTGTAAGTTCTTATAATGTTCTAGATGCTGTACACCCTCCCAGGATTTAAGAGTGAATGTAGGTACAGTAAAAGGTGGTCTTACAATTTTGAGTCTTACAAAAGGAAATAGTCTTGTAGCTGCTACAAGGAAATAATACTTTTGTGCTTAATCATACAATTTACATCCCCAAGAACCAGAAAATATATGAATTATGATATACGCAACATCTATAAAGACACAAGAGCTGCTGAGCAGGAAAGCAGCTGTGGCCATGGCATCCAGTGCTCCAGGCTGTGGTCTCTGTGAGTTTCAAGGTACAGGAGCTCTACCTCCCTCCCGGGGGCCACAGGCATCCTCTCTGGCCTTGGGCAACAGGACTCTGGGGTGCCGCTCTTAGTATCTTTTAAGCCTGGGGGTGGGGTCAGATTCGGTGCCAGCTTTGAACTGAAATGCATGAAAATCCTGACTCCTCATCTCTAGAAGCTTCAAAGATAAAAGAAAAAGAGTGAACCTGTAATTATACCCGAGGGGATTCTGTTCAATATGAAGGTTATTGTATCTTAATCCAATTTGAAAGAAAAGAACAAACTTTGGTTACTTTCCAAGAAGTAAAATGTTCTCTTTCACTTATTTATTTTCTCTCTCACTTTAGCACACACCATGTTTTGCATTGTTAATAATGCATTGTATATATAACCTATAATCCAATGTCACACAGTTATGGAAGGTGTGGCAGGTTGTATGGTTACCCCAGAGATATCCAGAGTCAGGTTCTTTTACTTGGGAATGTTACTTGTTATAGCGAAAGAAATTTTGCTAATATGACAAAAATGAGGATTTTTAGATTATCCAGGTGAGCTACCTAGTCTACTGCTTTTAGTTTGGGATCTACTCATATGAATGTTTCAGAGAAGACTAGAGCATGATAAGAAGGAAAAGCCAGCTATTTCCCCTTCCCCTCCTCTCCTGTCTGCACCCACCTCAGGGGAACAGTGGATCTTTTCTTCTTGTCCTATCTTCTCTTATTGCATTATTTTTTCATTATTTTTGTTTTGTATCTAGGGTTTCACTATGCAGTTCAGACTCCTGGTGATCCTCCCATCTCAGCCTTCCCAGCACTGAGATTATAGGCATGTGCCACCATGCCTACTTTGGGGCTGGCACAGCATATGCAACATGGCATGTGCTACCAGGGATAGAACTTGGGATCTTGTGTTTGACAGGCAAGTGCTTAGACCACCAAGCTAACTCCTCAGCCTCCCATCTCCTCTTTAGTTCCAACTGCCACCACCTTGACCTACCGTGAATCAAGGTTCCCTCCATCGGCCATTACTTTGGGCTCCACTAGCACCACTGTTCCTCCTTCTATTTTGTTGCTCTTAATATTGGCTGAAGTCAGAGTGGATCCATGTTTGCCATTGCCCTTCTCAACCACATTTAGCTTCTGTTTCTGGCTGAGCCCCAAGAGAGACAAAGTGGGGAGAAGAAACACAGTCTCGCCCCTTTGCTAAACATCTGTGCCAACTCGCACCACTTTCCCCTCCTACCTCTCTCCTCGAAGCCACTGTTTTCTTGCAAGAATGTATGAGTGCTGCTCTGTTCACTGACACTGTTTGTGCTTAGCTTTCAGCATGCAGAAGTCTTTGCTTCAACTTATGGTTGTGCTCATGCCTGGTGATGCTTTTGGCCACTATTAGAATGGGCTACACTGCTTTAGGAGCTCTTTCAGTCATCTGGAAGACATTCTAATATTACAGCAAGTGGCATTTTATTAGCATGAATCACCAGTAAAGACACCACTTCTCAAAAATAGATAACAGAATGACCAACTATATAAAAAATGGAAACTATAGGACTCTTAATAATTTAGAAATAAAATTTTACTTTGCAACTGTCTATAGCAATAAAATATGAAAACATAGTCTAAGAAGAAAATATTTAAAAACCATATGTATCTTGTAAAGTTACTGTAGCCTAGAGATCCCTACAATTTAACAATAAGGAAACAAAATAACAAAAACAAAATCTGACAAAATGAGCAAAACATGAGCTCACACCTCACCAAAGAAGATATAAAAATCATAAACATCTGAAAACATGTTCAAACTGCATTTGTCATTAGGGAAATGAACACTGAGGTTATATTGGAAAATCACTTCACACCTATTAGAAAGGTCCTCACAGACCTGACAAAAGTCAGTTGGCGGGGCAGCGGGGATCAGAAACACAGGATACAGAAGAAACTGCAACATTAGGCAGGCATCTGGGAGGAGGATGGTTGTTTCTTATAAAGTTCAGCAAAGGCTCTCCTAGGTATGGACACAAGGGCTTTAAAACTTTGTCTCCCTGTGAAAACGTCCACATGGTCCCAGCAGCTGTATTTGTAGCTGTTCCACAGAGCTGAGGCTCCCATCAAACAGTGAAATGTATAAGCGAACTGTACTGCACTACAACTAGCTTGGACATGATTCAGAGATAAATAAGAAGCACCCATCCAGGCAGACAAAGACTTTCACAGATGAGTCTTGAAAGTGTGCTTCAAAGCAAGATAAAATTAAATACATAAATGTCAGTTTTAAAAGATTACGTGTTATGTGACCCTAAAATCTATTCCACAAGAGGGTCATGTTCAAAAATGTTAAACATACTAGTGTTTTACCAGAGAGGTGTGTGTGTGTGTGTGTGTGTGTGTGTGTGTGTGTGTGCGTGTGTGTACCACGCAGTTTTCTGGTTTTGTTGGTAAAGTGTAGGAGAATTTGTTGATCATGAAAATATCGCACAACAGTGTTATTGTACAAATCTGGTAATTACAGTTGGAGACTGCAGTAGTGATAAACACAGCCTGTATTTGTCAGACCACAAAGACCTTCCCATCGCACGGTGGCATTTACTGCACGGTTGGCAAAAAGACGCTGTAACAGACCCCAGGATGGGTTGTAGAATCTGACAGGAAAATGTAACTATATCACAGTATATGAACCAAGCATACGACAAAGGGGTGGGCTGGGGACAAAGTGTTGATCTAAGTAACTTTGCAAATGAGTGAAGTCCAAGGAATGAAATGAAGGAGCAGTTCTTGTGTTGCCTGTAATGGATAAAACAATTTACTCCACTCGTGCTTCATAACGCCAAAACAACTATGCACCCAGACTGTGACTGTGAGTGAACTGCTTATTTGGAGACATGGATATATGTACATCCCTGAGTTCTTTGACAATGAGAAAGAGTAATGTACCTACCTACCTACCAAGAAGGATGGAGGGGGAGTGAAAATTAGTGAAACAGAAAAAATGACACCAAAATAAGCCAATCTGATAAATCATTAAGGTGAAAAATTAACTATAGATTGATACTTTCATGTGAAATGGAAGAATATTGTACAAGAAAATTTGCATTTGGGGTTGCAAATATATTGCATAAAAATATAAAATGGACTCAGGAATGTTCAGTGTGAAATTTGAGATAGTGTATCTCTAGGCAATAAAGAAGAAGGCAGAATGAAACTGAGAAAGCTTCAATTATATGCAAAATGCTGTACTTCTTAACCCTGAGGTAGTCACCTTGGAACACATTTAATGTTCCATTTTCAGTGGACTTAAAATAATTCATTGTAGAAAAAAAGAATACACTATATAGAATTAAATATAAACCTCTCTTTCAGTCTATTGTGATGTGTACTTTTGCATACTAACAGTACTCAAGCTAAAATAATGAACTCCATCTTTGATGTGCTCTTAGAGCTAAGGCATTTCCCATAATTCCAGGGAGTTCACCACATCTCTACCTGGATTTGAACTTTTAGCAAACCACCACACACCACTTAAGTCTCTTTGCAACTGCAAGTGCAGAGTGAGTTAATAACGTATAACTAAGGGTCGGCCAAATAGCTCAGCAGATTAAAGCGCCTACAAGCAGGCGCAGGGCACAGGTTTGATCCCCGGGGCTGTAGTGCCAGACCCCGCTCCTGGGGAGCACTGAAGTGGGGATTGAGACTGGGCATGGTTCTGCGCGCCTGTAATCCCAGCTCTTGGGAGTCTGTAAACAGGCGGATCACTGCGAGTCTGATCTACGCAATGAGACCCTGTACACCCTGTCCTAAAAATACAAAAAGAAAGAAAGAAAGAAAGAAAGAAAGAAAGAAAGAAGAAAGAAAGAAAGAAAGAAAGAAAGAAAGAAAGAAAGAAAGAAAGAAAAGAAAAAAGTACAACTGTGGTGATACACTGGGAGAATGTAAAATCCCTATACTTTCAAGGTATTCTGGGGATCTTGAATAGCCACAGTATCTCTTCAAATTCTACTTGTAAATCTGGAGGTGATTGAAGAGTAAACCCGCAGCTGCATGAGGATGTCACTCAAGCGGAATCTGTTTAAATATTAAGTTTACCGCAGGCAGAAAAATGCCTCCGTTTTCAGGTTTTTAAACTAAAATTGACATGTCTTTGAAAATGAAGCCGGGGAGCTGATGAGCGGAGCCGCGTTGTTCGATTTAGGAGAACAGGGCATCTAGACAGCGTCGTAACGGCCCAGCAGCCCGGAATGGGGCCTGTGGATCTTCGCTTTATTTTTACAAGCTCATAGGCGAGTCTGATTCATTTAAATTGAAGATTTGTTTTGAAGGCATCGCGGATGTATTTAAAATTATAAATCACACCAATGACAAACATTCTCAGGGACCTTAGAGTATATCTGAATCTCGTTGAGGTGACTTCCACTAAGGAAAGACAGGACAGGATGGGGAAAGCTGCGTAACGTAATGAAGACCGATAGCTTCTAGCTCTGTCGAGTGAAGGCCATTCGCCATCAATTTAAATGTCAGCGGTTCATTTCAGGCAGAACCAGACAAAAGAAGAGCGTAGTACAAGCAGGTGCTCCACGCTGGCAGGAAGGTCTGAGCGCAGTGACTTGAAGTGTCAGGGCGGGAATTTTTCGGTTAAGTACACGTAAGTGGGAGAAGAGAAGAAGGCACGAGCTGGATTTTCATCTTATTGCAGTGGCAGAGATTTCTAAAGCATAGTTTTTTAACTTCTAAATTTTTATAGTCTCATGGGAAAATACGTTTCTAACACATACATTTAAAGAAAAAGACGTGGCTTCCCGTGTCACACGATACCAGAAATAGAGCATGGCTTGTATTAGTTTTTTGCTTTATCAAATGTTTTCATTCCACGTGCTTGGAATTTATAGCTGAGTCTCTCCTTTTGATACTTACTCCTTTTACTTTCCCTCGGAATGTTTAAATGAAGGAGAACATTAATATTTTGCATCTTTTTAAGTGTTAGCGCTGTTACGACATCCTAGCACTACATCAGTGCCCTAAGTCCTTGGTCAAAATTCTCCTAATTTGATAGCTTTTTGTGTTCTTATCTATATTTCTCCACCCACTATCTCTTTGTATTTCATGATGCCTAAAGAATTTTTTCTTTTTTGGCGGAACCGGGGTTCGAATTCAGGCCCCTGTGCTTACCAGGGAAGCACTTATTCTACTGTGCCATCTCCCCGGCCCCTACCTAAAGAATATTTTTAAATGTTGTTCAGTGATGGTGTAAATTCTCTCAGATTTTAGTGTTATTGGTAGAAACTCTGATTTCATTCTTTTAAAAAACTATACAGTTTGTAATTCTGGAACATAATTATGAGTTCAGGGTTTTCTTTTTTCAGAATACTTTGAAGATATTTCTCCATGTTCTGGTTTGCTTCTCTCAGAAGATGCAAGTGGCACAGACATGTAAATTAATGTTCTAATGAAGAAGAAGGAGAATACATTTAATGCATTTCATTTAATTGTATTTAATTACAAATTATTTGAGCCATACTATCTGCAGATATATGCATAAGTAACTATGAAGGCAAGGTGAAGAAGTGGTTATTTTGTCGGCACAGAGCAGAAGCCCAGTAAGGACTTTCTTGCAGGGTGGGCAGCTGTTGAGCGATGTTCTTTCTGGACCTGAGCGTTGGTCACGTCTGCTTTAGGTTCTGCCAAGGTGTCCACTGCTTTCTGTGCCCTCAGCTGGTATTACGTTGCACAGAAGACTGAAGTCTTGAGCTACCTGGATTTCCTAAGCTCTCATGTGGTGTCTTGGTTACTTTTCTCTCCTTTCTGAGACAATATTCCAGAAGCCCAAAATTAAGGAAGGAAAGGTTTATTTAGCTCCCGGTTGGTGGAGGTGTCAGTCCAGCTGTCTCCCATCCAAGGCACTAATGCTCCAAACCACACAGAATAAAACACCACATGTACAGGTGGAGATACGTTGTCAACTTGAGAAAGTTAGGTTAATTAAGAGACCCAGCAGGGGACGCAGGTCCTTACTTTGTAAATATCCGGTGCAAGAGGGAGGCACAGAGAAGGTGTCCCCGGGACAGGGCAGCCTGCTTACAATATAAAGGAGGAAAAGAGGCTTGCTGAGCCCTCCTTTTGCTCGTGCTGCCTTCCGTCTTCTGCTGCCCTGGACGGCCACCCCGCGCCATGTGCCACCCTGCCTGGGAGACAGCTGGACTGACACCTCTGCCAACCGTGAGCTAAATAAACCTTTCCTTCCTTAATTTTGGGCTTCTGGAACATTGTCTCAGAAAGGAGAGAAAAGTAACCAAGACACCACATGAGAGCTTAGGAAATCCAGGTAGCTCAAGACTTCAGTCTTCTGTGCCAAAATGATCAGCACTCGTGTCACGTGAGAGTGACTTTTCCAGATACGTGCAAGTAAAAGAGTCACTAAAAGGGAGAATTAATACCTATTAAGCTAAGACAATTATCTGATATAATGACCACAAGGTTAGGAAGAATGAAAATCATGGATTTAATTGTTTATTCTACCTATGCAACTAGTGGGTTCTGAGCAGTACTGTTTATTTTCTTTAGTCTTCATTTCTTTATGTATGATTTTGGATAGATAGTTTACAGAGCCACATATATAATCAAAGATAAAAAATGAATGGCTATATTGACAGAATGTCAATAGTCAGTGACCGTCCCTAGTCTTTCTTCAATCTGTTTCCCTCAGTGGAATAATTTTACCATGAAGAAAGCATGCAACACGGTTACTCATCATTTGAATATTAGACACATGTTTGAAAATTATATTAAAAAAAGAGTGCCGCCATGAAGGCTTTCGGATGCTGTCTGTTCAAATGCACTCTCCAAGTCAATGTGTTTGTAGATCTCTCCCATAATGGTATTGAAGGAAAGATGCACGTCCATTGTCAGCGAAGAGTGACAGTAAGATAAGGCTTTACATGGTCACACCTGCGACTTGGCAAAGCCCACCCTCCTGAGATGCTTTTGGGGGTATCACTTAGCAGCCCTGCCCTTGGCCAGGCATCTGTTTCCTCTGGTCTCTAACCTCGCAAGGAAGAGCCCGGTGTAGCTGTGTCTCCAGCACAGGTAGAACCCCTTCATCTCTATCCTGAGTGAGTGCACAGGAGGCAATTTTTATCAATAATACCCAATAACTGTTAAAAGTAGAACTTGGAATTTATAGAACTCTCATTTTTAGAAGAATCTTCTACTTGATTCCCTGAGACTCCAATAAACCACAAAGAATCCTGTGGGAATGCAAAGAAAAATGATCCAAGAAATGATGTGTGTTATCTGGCTCTTTTCTCTGTGTTAACAAACAACAACGAAGAAATGAAAACAGAGGCTCCCTTGAACAAATCCCAATCCAGCCCAGAAAGCCACCATCAGGAAGCAGAAAGGCCCTCTGGATGGAGTCCTGCCAAGAGGACAGAATTTTCCTTGCCTGCTGTCTGGCATCCTCCAGAATCCTGAGCAGGAGCCTGGTCTGTGGCTACACAGACAGCAGGTGAACCCGTCCAGACGTTTGTATTTCGCAAACGCACTTACATCAGATGCGATGATTTGAACATTAGAAACTGTGCTTCATTACCGATGCAGAGTAAGGAAATGAGCCTGTGGTCACTAAGTGGGAGCACATGCATTTAATCCCTGCCGTGACATATTTCAGCAGCACTCCTCTTATGGAGAGCATGGTTTATGGATTTTGTTCTGGGAAATGGTGTGATTATAACAGTGCAGCCTACGAAGGTCATCACTAACCACTCACAACTACCTAAATTTTAATGACCTCCATGTTAGTAAAATTAAGAACGCAGTCTTCTAACAAGCTACATTTCCAATGCTGGGTATGAATCCATGACCAGAGGCTACTGAGTTGGACAGTGCAGAACAGGCCCTGCATCGCAGAAAATTCTGTTGGTTGAGGTTCATCTACAAGTCAGACAATTCCTCTGGCCCATTTATTTCTTTTCTTTTCGTATTTTAAAGTGAATTTAAAAATGATCAGGAATTTCAAAACAAGATGATAGGAAACTAACAAAGGTTGTGACATTGCATCTTGTTACATTCCAAGCAGTTGCTCAGATTATCAGAGAGAGGCACTCAAAGTTGATCAAATAAGGACACACTGTTTTCTCAGTAAGCCAATGGAAGTTAGTAGTAGAATTCTCTTCTGAGTTATAAGATATATGATCTGATATGTATCCTTAAAATCTATCTTCAGATCAAACCTTGGGTGTTTGCTCCAAATGCATTAGATGCTGCTCTGAATTATCTGGGGGCTGGCGTGACTGCTGCAGAAAGAGGGGACACCAGTGGCTTAGGCACAATCCAGCACCCAATTCTCTTAGGAAGAGCAGCCTGGGTGACATGCTCCTGGACCCAGCTCCTGTGGTCCCACCTGAGTGCTGCTTCTCCAGCCCTGCATGCAGATGCCAGTTTAACTGCTCTGCCTGCGGATGCCAGCCCAGCTGCCAGCGTGGCTGCCCCTGCTGTCACCATCACACCCACATTGCAGCATGCTGGCAAAAGGGGGAGAAGCAACAGCCTTCTTTTCTACTCCAAATGCTAAGCCCTAGGGAGCATGCAGCGCTGTGCTCCACACCTCTCTGGCTGGGAGTGGGTCTGATGGCCGCATCTGCAGGTAAGGGCACCTGGAAAGGTGATCTTCAGCAAGGGGTCCCTTAGTCTATTTTCTGTTGTTTCAATGCCTGAGACCTAGTGGCTCATGAAGTGTGGAAGTTCATTTCTTGGGGGCTCTGAAGGGTGAGGCGTCCAAGAGTATAGAGCCAGAGACGCTGGGTACCAGCTGTTGGCAGTCTGCTGCAACACACCAGGACAGCGGCATCCCGTAGTGAGGCCCAGTCCTCCCCTTCTTACGAGATTTTATGTCCCCTGTGAGCGCAGGTCCTGTGGCTTCTTCCAGTGCTAATCACCTCGCCCAGGCTTCTCTGCCAAGTGTGTTTACTGCAGGACTTTTTGCATTAAGTTTCCAGCATGGATTTTTAAGGGACATATTTGAGGCACCAGTAGTCTCCATAAGCCTAAGAAGAAACTCTTCTTGTGCAGAAAAGAGAGACTTCATATTGTTACTGCTTTCAGCAAACTCTGCACAGTTTATATTCTCTCACACATACTGCTGCATTGCTGTGCTTCTTTCTTGTATAACACTTTGGGTAAAAATGCTAGAAAAACGTGACTGCAAGCAGTCAGATGAATAAACAAGACAAGCGCACGATCACCCAGCTTTTAACACAGCCTTGCTGGATTCCATGTTCTGACCTTGGAAGCAGTGAGTCTTTCCTCCAGGAAAAAAAAAATCAGTTGAAATTTACTAGCATATAGCAGAATACTGTGAAGAAACAAAATGTTAATGTTAAAGAATGATGCATCACCAGTTTATTGATCTTCAGCGAAGAGTGGTATGTACAGTACACCCATCCATCCACCTGTATCTGAAAGCTGAGCACCTGAAATAGAAATTTATTGCTATTTGAATCGTAAAACAAAATGATCTGCTTATTGCTAATTTTTGCATAGTGTAGCACATAGTGAGCATGAATTAAAGATTGTTTTATAAAATATCTAGTAAAAGACTAATTGAGTAGAATAGGTTTGCATATGTCAACCTCTTTATTCAGAGTTAAAATATAAATTAAGTTACATTTTAAATAGTTATATGATTATAATTTATTGAATTACTTAATATAAATTCATAACTCCCTATTAATGCAGTTTTTTTCATTCTTTTGCGATAGAGTACATGTAAAGAAAAATCTGACTTGCAGATTGATTTTTTTTTTGAAAGTGAAATAAGTGGACCTTTATGACAAATATTGAGAATAACTTTCTCTGAGAATATAAGCATGTATTTGGTAACCCTGAGCTTATGATTTACAAAGTGGCTGGCATCATAACAAAGCCGTTTATAACAAGGTCAGGTCTGACAATTTATTAATAGAGATAGATGGACTCTTGACTCATATAAACTTTTCATTCTACTTGGTCTTTGCATGATTTATATTTTGAAGTTCTATGACTCTGTATTACAATGATGGGACTTTTTAAAGGCCAGTCACTTTAAAAATACTCTCAAGAAATTGTCTTTTGTCCCTCCACAGGCAAATGTATTTTCATAGCCCTTCTGATATTTCATACTCCGAATATTTCTTTATCAAATACTCTCTTCTTTCTCTGATTTCTGTTTGTGCATCTTTGCTTCATGCCCTCAAATTTTCCCTGGCTCCATCTCTTTCTGTCTTCACTTAAACGTGGGCTTAGAATCACAATGTCAAGCTGCTGCTTCTGGCCTCCCATCAATAGCTCAAAGGGTAACTCTCTGGCTGGATACACGAGTGTATACTTGGGAAGTTCTGAAGAGCAGAGCAGGTTAGAAACTAAAATGACTGAATTCCCTCCAAATTAAGCTGCATGTGTCACAGTGACAGCGTGACAGCATGACACTATCCTAGAATAGGGAAAACTGCCTATTAATTATTGCACTGAAATCTTACTTGATCCCCTTTAATATTTTTATTTAACACAGCCCTTATGAAGCAGGATATTTAAATTTACACGATAATACTGCCATTTTCTACTTCCATTTTATGTAGTTATCCCAGCTGCTAGCAAAATAAACCAAACCAGAATAATGCAACCTAAAAGCCTACTCCACGGCTTCCATAAAATTATTCATGAATGCGTAACATTTCTATAGAGATGCTGTTCTTCCGTCGTGTCTGCTGCTGTGATTTTCAGCTCCTTTTAGAATAGGCTTAGAAACATCACTCACTCGTGGAGCGCCAGCTGTCACTGTAATGAAACACCCAAGCTTTGCAACCTGTGAGTAAAAGAGGTTGACTTCAGTTCGCAGCTGTTGAGGTGCCTATCATAAGTGACACCTGCCGGGCTGAGCCGCCTGACCATGTAGTAGAGCAAAGTTGTGCAGCTGATGGTCAAGAAAAGCAGGGGCACTTGGGGTCTCACTAGTTCTTCCCAGGGCATGACCCCCAGTGGTCTGAGAGCCCCTGAGTCCCCACCCACCCACCTCTTAATGGCTCACCTACCCCTGACAGTGTTCTTTGGGATTAAGCCTTGATTCCTATGACCCCTGTGAGACATGGAAAGTTCAACTGCAGCACTCATAAACAAGTTTGTTCTAGTGGCTGGTAAATCTTTCACACAAAGCCATAACTGAAATGGTGTCATGTCTCATTTCTGTGAGTTGGCCCTGTGCTTCCCACTCCGTGTAACACAAGGCTTTGGAGTTTAGAGCGCTGCTGCAGACAGGTCATCCACTCACACCCCCACCACAGGAGAAATCATGTTACTATATATTTGCAAAGGGTATAACGGCCTTTTACTTCTAAAAAATCACTTGAATAATTTTGCTGGTTCACTTCCTGTATTCACTCATTCATGCAAATCACCATAAACTGTTTTGTTTTGGTTTTTTTTTTTTTTTAGTTTTTGTTTTGTTTTTTTGCAGAAGTGGGGACTGAACTCAGATCCTTATGCTTGCCAGGGAAGTGCTTATTCTGCTGAGCCATCTCCCCAGGCCCCATAAACTGTGTTTTTATGTTTTCTTTATAAACATCCTGCAAGAGGCGACCACAGCCTTACATCAAGTTGTAGCCAGAGTCCCCCAAATTGTTTTTGCATTTCTATTCAAACACTCATTTGAATTATAGAACTATTCTGAAACATCTCTCTGAGGAAGTTACTAGGAAAAAAAGACAAAAGTTAACCTTAATCAGCATGCTGCTGCTATTAAACTAAAGTTAATCACTCAATGTGAGACATTACAGTCCTCCAGTACTGTGTGACCCTGTGCCTGTCCACACTGTCATCACAATTGGAAACCGAGGTTGAGGAGATAGCTCGGGCAGTCAGAGCACCTGCCTGGCAAAGGCAAGGACCCAAATTTGATCCCCAGTACTGCATGCCATGCCAGCCCTGGAACTCTGGTGCACAGGGCCGGCCACTGAGACCAGGTGTGGTGGTACACACCTGCCAGCACTGGGAGGCTGAGACAGGAGGATCACTATGAGACTGAACTGCCTAGTGAGACCCTGTACCAAATCAATCAGTCAATCAATCAATCATGTTTTGAAAACACTTCCTATATTTATTCATTCATTTAAAAACTCCTAGGATGTACCACTTCCCCAGCTAATAACACATACTGCTTCAGGAACAGCTCTTGTTGGGTTTACTTTGCTGTTTCAGCCAGGCCAGGCCATATGGGCCAGGCCACAGCGACCTCTCAGCATCCCTAGAACTGCGTAATATGCACAAGCTCATAGTCACCTTCAATACTAGCTATTGGCCTCTAAAATTTAGGTTTCATCAAGTCACCAACATAATTATATTGGAAAACGACTAGAGTTAGGGGAAGATGGGATCCATATCACTGGGGCACATGGATGAATCTGCCAAAAGTGGCACTCCAGTCAACACTTTTAGACTTTACCAAATATTTAAGAGGTCATGTTCCACTCTTATGCGCACCAAGGAAGGAGGTGTGGCTGGACTGGAATAAGAAGCACTGAGATTCATGAGATGGCTCTGTACAGGATTTCTTCTATAAAAACCTAGCAATTAGCAGCATCTTTGAGGTTAAATAGAACCATTGTATGACAACTTTGTATTGATTCAACTTTACTGATAGAATTCACTGGAATTGATATTGTTTTACATAGAATTTGTACCTCCATTTTAAGCAATTCTATCACAGTTTTCTCTTTCTTTCTTTTTCTTTCTTTCTTTCTTTCTTTCTTTCTTTCTTTCTTTCTTTCTTTCTTTTTTCTGTGTGTACAGGGTCTCATAACACAGCCAGGAGTTGTAGTGAGCCTCCTGTTTTCAGGCTTCCCAGTGCTGGGATTACAGGCATGTGTTACTACACCTGGACTAGGTCGCCCCCCAGCATGTCCTAGGGCAGGACAGCATGGCATTCGGTACTGGGAATTGAACTATCCCAGTTTTCTGCTCCCTAGTTTAATACCATTTGGACAAAACATTTATAAATTTAATAACCTGAAAGAAGAATGTGAGTTCATTAACTCATGTTCATAAATCCCTGCTTCGAGGAAGGACCCAAACTAGTAATCTTTCCTTAGACCCAGACTCAGCAGAAAGCACTCCCAGGCCTCAATCCAACACCACGGAAGCTCAGGGGGCCTCTTAGTCTCCTCAACAATCTCTGCATTAGGAAGAAGTCAGAGTGAGGTCAATAGACAGTGACTGGCCACGAGTTGTACATCAGGCACTGAAGTTTAAAGATGAGCAGGTGCGCAGTCCCTGCATCCTGGCAGTCTAGAATTGTCCTAAAACTTTTGAAGACCAGTTGAGACCATTTATTTGGGTTCAGGTCATGTATACCCTGTTTGCTGGTGGACGTCTGTGTGTTTCAGCTAAACACAGTCACACGTACATGTGCACCTTCTGGTTAAGCAGTGTGTGAGCGCAATGCAGTCTCTTGGATGTTTCTACATCTAATTCTGACTTGACCAATTTTGTTCCTCAAATTCGGCACAGCATTTGCCTTGTATGCAAGCTGGACATGAAGCGAATGTTCTGCAGCCTTCTTCTAGGTCATCCACTCTTTGGATAGCAAAGGCAATTCTGATTGGTTCCACAGCCCTGAGTTTATCCAGAGCTCTGCTCAATCTGCGTAGCTGGACTCCATCCATGCCTGTTCACCTGCGTCCCGTAGTCCCCACCACTCTCCAGTCTTGCTGCACAGTGGTCAGTACTGAGTCCTGGACATTCTTCATACACTGCCCCCCGCAACTTCAGTCTACACTTAGGACAGCAGAGGTCGTTCTTTCTGAATTCAGATCAGATCATATGAACTCTGCTTATATCTTCGGCATACCTTGTAAATACCTTCAAAAATGTCCTTATAATAAATGACACTATCTATATGACCTCTAAGATCCCACGTGATTTAAGTTAACTTTTGTGCTATTTCACCTAAAAGTTATGTTATATGCAAGGTAAGACAACCTCTTTACTTCACCTTGCGATTTTCCTAGGGGAGTTTATAGCACTACAGCTTTCCCATCATGAGCTCAATTTCCTGTCCCCATTTGCTGGATGCGATTGCCTTGTCAACTGGATTGACCTGCGAGGATCCTAGGAGAATGACAGCGTATTCCCAGGTACGTCTGCATAGTTCATAGGGCTGTGAGCCTGGGGACCACCCCTGGGCCTGGGTGCCTTCCTCTGGCTCTTTCTCTGCACTCTGCTTCCTGCCTACCATGGAGGAGCAGCTCTCTGAAGCATGCCCTTCCACCATGATGCTCTGCATTAGACCCATCATGGTCGTCATTGTCCAAATTTCTGAGACTGAGAGCCAAAGATAGAAAATAAACCCTTACATTTTAATGTTGTGCATGGCTGGTGAGTTTTCCCTGGCAAAAACTGATGATGACTATGTCTGGTCAGTCATCTAGTGCTGTAATACTGGGCTAGTCAGTAAGACAAACACTGACCATTTGGCTGTGGAGCACCTGACATGTGGCCAGTCAGAAGTGAGATCCAGTTGCTACTGAGGTGCACTGAAGTATATAGTAGGGGAGAGAGAGAGAGACAGACAGAAAGACAGACAGACAGACAGAGGAGGAAAAGGAAAAGGGAGGGGAGGAGAAGGGAGAGGAACGAGGAGAGAAGAAAGGGGAGGAAAGGAGAGAGAGATAAAACAGGAAAAGGAAAGAAGGGAAAGAAGAGAAACTCTTCTTTTAAGTGCTTTCATCACCAAAAGAAACATCAAAACAGAACAGCAAGAACCAGAGAAAGAATCAGCTTTTGAAAGAAGTAGAGCGGTTCATGGCACGGAAAGCAATGGTAGATTCATGAGTACATATCTGTCTCCAAGTACATCCAGTTGTATAAACTTGATGTGTAAACAGCTGAGAGAAAAATAAAGTCATCATTAATTTTATATTGATTTCATACTGAAATGATAATTTATGAAATGTATCAGGTTAAATACAATATACTTTAAAATCGATTTCATCTCTTTTGTTTCTTTAGTGTAGATATTGATTTAAAATTTTGTAAATGGCTTGAATTAATTTTTGTTCTGTAAATTCTCAGGTGATTTTATTTTCCTCAGTTAGATGCTTTCTTTGTACTTTGTCCTTCTTAGTGCTAGCATTTATCTCTGTTGCAACTGAATATATATTTATGTGAATTTTTATTGTATAATGTCATTACTTTCCACTAAAATGCAAACTTTAAGAAATAAGGTCCCATGTGAGTCATTTGGTGACATATTCATTGTGCATGCAATATGCATATAGTGCCTACCTCCAGAGCATAGGTGGCACATCTTGGTTGTCAGTATTTTCCTCCAGGACTCTGAATGTGTCACCCGCTGTCTTCTGGGCTATAAGTTTCCACTAAGAAATCTGTGAATAACCATATCAAAACTATCTTATCATGATTTGCTTTCTCTTGCTTTTTTCAAAGTCCTCTTTTTTCATTTTTAAAAATCTTTTATACATATTTCCATTTTATTTTATTTGTGATGGACACTTGACACTCATACCTGTGGGGCAGTGCACCATGATGTCCTGTTTTGCATCCTAAGGTGGTCCTGTGTGGGTAGAATCTGGCTGCGTACCTTGAATTTTCCTGTGCCTGGGTGTTCATATTTCCTCCTAGATTTGGAAAATTTCTTCTATTTTGCTCTTAAACTTTCTGCCTCTTTGTCTCTTCCTTCTTTAATTCCTAAAAGCAACTCTTTTTTTCTTTTTATGGTGCTTGTATATCAAACAAGCTTTTGAAATATCCCTCTCATTCTTTATTTTCCTGTGGTTGCATATATTCAAGTTCACAGATTCTTCTCCTTAACCAGTTCCTCTGTTGACAATATTGGTTGCATTTTTTTAGTTCATTCATTGCATTTTATCAGCTCCAGAATTCCTATTTGTGAACATGATTTCAACCACTTTTTAAAAATGTGGTTTTGTTCAATAGTTTTTTTTTTTGTTTGTTTGTTTGTTTTTTTTTTTTAATGAATTTAGGACAGGGTCTCACTACGTAGATCAGATTCAGTGATTCTCCTGTTTTCAGCCTCCCAAGCGCTGGGATTACAGGTGTGCTGAGCTATCTGGCCAGCCCCGTTCAATAGTTTTATTTCATTCTCTTCATTCAGTTGTTTGCATCTGTCTTCCTGAAGTTTGCTGAGTATCTTTAGAACAATTGTTTCCCATATTTGGGAGGCAGCTCCTAAATGAGTAATTCTTTGGGATTCACTAATCCGAAACCATGGTGCTCATTTGGTGGCCAACTGTGTCCTTGAAGTCTTGTTCATGATCATCTCAGCTCACATCTGTGCGTTTGAGTAGGTAGTAATGTCCTCTAGGCTTAAGGGCTAGGCCAGCATGCAATGACTGCCCCCTAGAGGAAGTGAGGAGGACACTGCTGATGGGGCACGTGGACCGGGACAGTCCTTCACAGTGCGGTCCTTTAAAGCTCTATCAGGTTCGATGGCCACTGACCAAGACTGCAGGGATTCTTAGCAGCCCGCACGGTGGCCATCTGCAGTCACAGAGGTCACTGAGGTTTGTGGTGGTGATGGCAGCTAAGGCCCTCTGAGTTTCTTTATCCCTGAAGGAAATCTGTGGCTGAGAGCACTCCGTTTGATGCATGCTCCTCCCTGGGCACCACACTGCTGGCAGTGGCTCCCGCTGCAGGGTGCCAGCAGGGGTCCTCGGTGGCGGCGGCCCTGGTGCTGGGGCACAGGCTTTCCCTTCAGTGCAAGGCAGCAGGGTGGATGGAAGAGTGATGGTGAGGCGTTCTGGGGCCATCGCAGGGGCAGCTTCTGAAGGGCCACTGGTTCTGCAGCTAAAACACACCCTCAGTCTCCAAAGGAGCTGCGCTAAAGTGCAGGTGTGTTCAGAGACGCTGTGACCTGCGGCCTGGAGGACTCACTAGCATGACGTGGTACTCACCTGGATCTGAGACGTGCGTGGCTGCAGTGCGACCTCGGGGTCCCTAAGGTTAGGTGCTCCTGGCACCAGGGATTGGGCCATGAGGGTTGGAAGAGGTGCAGTCCCCTCCCTGGCGGGGCTTACCAGGGGCTGCTCCTGAGGGTCAGACGTGCATGCAGCTCCGTCGTTCTCCTGCTTGGAATGGCTGCTGATGATCTCATTTGCAGACAATGCTGGAATCTCCTACAGAGCAAAATATTGGCACCTTTGCGATTCCTGGTACCAGACTGACCTCAGTAGTGTCTCCCTTTCTTCTCTATTCCTAGCCGCCTGCTCAGCTCAGGTATGTGGATCTCGCAGCGGTTGTGTCTGTGAGAGTGCCTTCCTCAGCTTTAATTCTCCACTGAATCCCAGTTTCTCTAACGAAGTTCTCTGGCCCGCTCAGTGCTGCTTTAGTTCTGGACAACTGCACGCGGATGCATTCCTTCGTGGGAATTCAAGACTCGTGCGTGCCACCTCAGCGCCCTGAAGCCGTTACTCCCAGAGTCCTCCCATCACTTATCTGTCACTCAAAGCAATGCAGAGAGGGAGGGACTGAGGAATGAGCACTGTGACCTTCGCTTACATCAGAGAAAAAAATCAATGATCTGAACTGCTGTGGGGCAAGCCAGAAACTGAATTCCGACTCCCTCTCTGTATATATTCTGACATTGACTTCCCAAGGTACATTTGAATTTATTAACAGGAGAACCCTGATGTAGGACAGAAGCAAGTTCACACCAACTTTATTTCATTGTGTTCTTTCGTTAGCCATGATGCTTGACAGTAACAAAACGAAAGCTAGCTTCTGTATCTCATGATACTGTGTATCACCATAATGCACCCATTAGTACAAAACACCTAGCTATCATTACTGCAATTTGTGTATGCGATGTATTGTAAAATTGTCACAGAACGTTCTTTATGCCATGCTTTAATGTCGTGGTATTTAGAAACGGCCATTTTCTGAGAGAAATGTTGCCATAGAGTGCCCCCATTAAACCATAGGCCCCACTTAAGACAATTTCAATTAAAATTTTCTAGACACTAGGGCTCTTGCAAAATCACTTTGGTTCTTTTCCAAAAGAATTTTTGGGGATACTATAAAATATATTTTATTTGACAGGGCCTTCTATCCTCAAACTAAACATCTTTATTAACATAATTGAAAACTGAAATGCATTCTTCAAAATTAATATAAATCAACTGTGGTGAAATTTAGTCCATTATTTTTCATACATTTGTCACTAAGCTGCGCAAATGGAATGTCCCTAGGTAGCAGAGCTCAAGGCGTGGGGGTGTAATGTGCTCCCAGGGCCCACAGCAACTATCAGGGAAGCTGGTCATGCAAGTCCTTCAAAGGCACGGAATTTGGAGGAAAACTTCTACCAAAAAGTCATTTGGAAAGATGATTTCTTGTTCTCTGTGTTCAGTTGTTATATTTTATAATAATACCAAGAGACATCACGCCCCTGCACACGCCCGGCAGCCACTCATCGTGCGTGATCCTCTCACCTCACGCCCCGAGCTCGGACTCCGTGCCGTTTCTGTTTCCGTAGCTCACAGTCCCAGACCCGCTGCAGAAGCAAGGCGTTTCACCTCAGCACCCGGGCACCGAGCTCAACCCGGTGCGCACCAGCTCCACCAAGCATTACTAAGCAGGCCTCGCAGAACGCTGCAGAAGGCTCAGCCTCTCTCCAGGATCCAACAAATCAAGCAGGGGCCACCAACAATGACTAGTGGAACAATTAACAGTGTGAGGGAATGGGGCATCCCAGCCCTGCCCCGGAAATGTGGGATTGTGCACATGTGAGGGGTTTCCTTTTCTGTGAAAGCAAGGGCACCACGTGTGAAGTCTCTGTGTGAGTGTGGATGGCAACGGTGCACGCAAGCCTTGATTCTCTACCCACCCAGTGGCTCCCAGGGAGGGCTTTTGCCCCCAGGGTGGACCATGTCGTGGGCGAGGCCTCCCTTTCCACCTTGCTGCAAGGACACACTACAAAATCAGCTGCGCTGCTGTCCCCCATGTGGGACCCATACTATTCCCCTCTCAGCAAAACTGCCCCTCGCGGGTTCAGCCTCTGCACACCTTTAGTGTCTCTCGTGATGCCGTGACTCAGCCATCTACCTTAAACAGCTTTATGCGCCCATCATCTCCGGCATACAATCTAACTGTTTAGATAGCCAGGCGATCTGCAGACCTGGACACAGCCTGCACTCAGAGGCATGTCAGGTGAGGGTCGCTGCACACACATACACGCACACACACAGAAGGTGTGGCCCACACTTGTGCACCCGCACGTGTAGTTTCCATCTGGACCTCGGTTTCAAGTTCTTTGGACTACTGTGACTATTTTTTTGTGAGGATACTTTAAAAAGGGACAACAAATCACCGCATCATCCGAGGCAGGAAACATCACTCCACTCTTGTCTGCATCACTATTACCGGGGAATATACCACACATCCCGCAGAATAAAGCTTAGCAGCTTTAGAAGGTAGAAATGCAATAATATACCAGCTCAGTCAGCAACCGAGCAAGAGAACAGTGAGCTATAGTCTTCTGCAGGACGCTTGGCATCACCATGGTGATGACCAGCTAGGTCTTAGGGTTACAGTTGGCTCTTACCTTCAGGGAGATGCGCTGTTAGAACTGCTACACTTTTGTAAACTGAATTACTCAATTCCTGCTTGAACTGAATCGTTGACCTTTCCCGCGTCTCGTCTCACACAGACACGTGGGTTTCTCTGCTCCATCATGAAAACAAAGCCTCTTTGCTTCCACCTCATCCGGGGCTACAACTATATGTAAGTAGATATTACCTTAATTATTGTGATTTGGTGCAGCGTGTACGTTTAAACTCATTTTAAAACATTTGTTTCTATAAAGTAAAATGGAAGAATATTTTATTTGTAACCTCCAAATTCAGCCTAGAGAAAACTGGCTCTGTGTGTGTGTGTGTGTGTGTGTGTGTGTGTGTGTGTGTGTGTGTGTGTAGGAGAGAGAGAGAGAGAGAGAGAGAGAGAGAGAGAGAGAGAGAGAGAGAGACTGAATGAACTGGACATTGTGTGTTCACCAGTGGTCCTCTTTCTCCCACCTGTTCTTCTCCTGTTCACTCTACTTCTCAAACCTTGTGGAAATTGTCTGAGCCCCTTAATTTTGCGGTAACTTCCAAGCACAATAATAATGCTTATCTTTCTTAGGTCTAGAAAATCCCAAATTGATATAAATCAGATCTTCAGTATCTTAATTTAAAATTCCCTTCCCTCCAGCCGGATACAGCCTGGGGAACCCGCTGAGAGCTGGGCTTGGTTTGCGGCCCTCTGCTTCCTTCTTTGCTTTGCTTTCTTCGCAGTCTGGTCATTCCATTTACTCCTCTCTCTGCTGCATTGCCCTTTGCTCTGGCCTCATCCGGGGCGATGCTAGTGGAGGAGCAGGAAGGAGGGACACACACGCGCTTCATCCAGTTCTGCCCATCTCCCCCGAACTGAGGAGCAACAATGTGTCTTTTGCTTTGGTAAATCACATTTGGGGGAGGGGGGACTTAAAACAAAATAAATGTATTTTCTTTTAATTCTGGATGTCAGAACTTGAAATCTAAATAAATAAATAAAAATTAAAGAAAATAAAGCCCAACTTACAGACACTGTTCTCCTTTTCCCTTGAGTTCAGGGGGCTTGGCCAAGCTCCCAATCTGTGATGAGTGTAGAGTGAAGGCTTAAATAAAAGCAAGTACACTATGGTGTGTGCGGTCCAAAGGGTCAGGACGGTCTTGGCGCTAAGACACAGACTTCTCTGGACTGGCCATGTGTACTGAGTCCCCAACAACTCCAGGAGGTGCCGAAGTGCAGGGCACACCTGAGGCACAGCCTCAGGGCATGAGCAAGGCTTTAGGAAGTACAGCAAAGACCTTCTGAGCAGTGAATCTTGCTAACTGGGAGAACAGTCTCATCTCTAAGGCTGCCAGGTCTGTGCTCCCAAATTCGTTTGTTTGTTTGTTTGTTTGTTTGTTTTTAAACTCAGCTGTATTTATTACCTCTTAGCAGAATGTGACCTGGGCACTCACTTCCACTCACAGGCGTTGTTCGAATGATTTTTGAAATAGCTCTGCGGTATCCCTAGAGGTTGTCTCTCCCTGGAAACAGTCCTTTTCTTTGGAAAACAAGCCCGTGCAGCTCCTGCCATCCAGTTTTCAGTATACCGTACTTCTAGAAGCCTAGGACATGTGGATCTGAAACTACTGGGGAAAGTTTAACAAAAGATCCTATAAGAAAACTCAAGCTATCTTAACAAATATTCCTTTAAACATGAGGGAATCTCAACACTTCAGAGACAAGATCTGGTCTACTACGCAATCTGGCTCCGCAGCTAAGCACTTTAGACCTCAGAGTTAACAGTTAAGTTACATCTTACCACAAACATCTCAACCTGTTAAAGTAAACCAAGGTGAAACTCGAGGAAGCACTGCTGGCTCTGCTTTAGTGCCTAAAATATCACAGTATTACTTAAAAGAGGAAAGAAATCTTATCTTCCCCTTAAAAGCAGTTGTCATGCCACACAGACTGAACAAAAAAATCCTTGAAAATATATATCATCAGAGGGAATGAAGATTAAAGCACTGAGCACGAATTAGTGCTTCTTCGGCCTCAGCTCAGTCGACTTCCTCCATGCGCGACATGTCGTCATCTCCTTCGAGGGGAGGCAGCTCCTCATTAACAGCAGCAGCGGTGTCATTGGCGGTGGGGTCGTCCTCATCCATACCTAGACCCAGCTTGATCATCCTGTAAATCCTGTTCGCGTGGGTCTGCGGGTCTTCCAGGCTGAAGCCAGAGTGAGATGCAGCTGCAGCTGCCTTTTGATGTCTTCAAAGATTAGGAATCGGAGCTTTTCCAATACAGCTAGAGTCCACCATGGTCAGCAAGCAATGTAACCGCACACAGCCCAGGCCCCAACACCTGAGCCTTTCAGCTGTGCGTACCTGGCAGTTGGCACCAGGGCCACAAATCCTGGCACCTGTCATCAGAATGTTTTGGGCCTGAGCAGCCATGAAAGGGGAAAACTTCACCAGGACACCAAGGGAAGAGCAAGGTGCAAATGAAATTCTTCATTGCACAAGCATGTAAATTTGGTACTTAATTATTGAATAGCACATTAAATTTTGTTATCAAATTTAGGGCTGAAGTCTTCTCTGTCTCCAGGCACACCCCTATTATTATTTGAAAGTATAGTCCTTATTTTTATACCTGCTGAAATGAATTTTTTCATTTATTCAGTATCATTTGATGTGGTAGGTTTCATATCGCATTAGTTTATACTATAATACATTATTAGACATAGAACTATGGCATAATTTATTCAGTTCAGCCAAAATGAATTTATTAAAAGATATTTTACCAAATGTTTAAGTTAATGAATGACAATGCACAATATGTTCTTTGTAAACTATGTGTTGGTGAAATAATAGAATTCTTTTTAAGCGCTTTTAAAGTCATGCCACCTTTGTTAGGCACCTGGTTTTGTTCTGTTATCCTAGCTACTGTAAATAATGCTGCCCTAAATGTGGATTGCATATGGGCTTACAGATTTCAAATTCTTTTAATGTATACCCAGAAGTGAGAGTACGTTCTGATGAGAGATGCCAGGATCTGTGGCCCTGGTGCCAACTGCCAGGTACGCACAGCTGAAGAGCTCCGGTGTTGGGGCCTGGGCTGTGTGCGGTTACATTGCTTGCTGACCATGGTGTAAGTACATGGTGCTTACTTCTGGAAAAATTATAGCACTATATGCAATTTTAAGTTGAGGTTCATTCTTTGTTCAACTATAATTTGTCAATACGGGATGAAATAAAATGAAAAATCAACTGTGTATAGTACTCACTAAATTTTTAAACAATGAAGTATCTCTGTCAGCTTTTGCAGATTATTGCAAATTTAAGTTGACTTGTTTAAGAAGTAAAGTATTCCTTTTTTTTTTTTTTTTTTTTTTTTTTTAGTTAAGAAGGAACCATCAGGGCCTGATGGCACAGGCCTGGAATGCCAGCGCTCTGAGGCTTGGCAACTTGGTGACTTAACCAGACTCTGTCATTAAATTAAAAATGGAAGAGGCGGGGCCGGCAGCTCACTGTCCAGGCCCTCAGCTCCGCCCTGGTTCCCGCACATGGCTTTTCTCTGTTCCCACCCACCGGACCAAGCATCCGCAGGTGCGGGGCCCCACACTGCGCCCTCACTCTGAAGCCTCCGCTGCAGCTGCAAATTGTGGAAATCACAACCAGAGCCTCCTTGAAAGGCGGTGAAGAAAAGTGTGACTGCCTAAACCCAGCTCACAGGGCAGAGGGCGGCGCGCAGCGTCCATTACGGGAACCCTTAAAACCTTTTTAAGAATTCATGCGGGTAAGCCACTGCTATTGTAGACTACTGGCCTCTATTGGATTACTGTGCTGAATTCATGCTCCTACAATGTATGAATGGCAATGGAATGCCCATCTCTGACAAAAGTAAACAAAAAGGGGGATATCAATGAAGGACCAT
>NW_004524684.1:3607361-3622021 GCF_000260255.1 Octodon degus | reverse complement strand
CCCTCCCTCTCCACCCCGCCCCACAATTATGTGTGTGGGGGGGAGTGTGAGATTTGTGTGTGTGCTTGTATTTGCCAACTCACATATAATGTGAAAGTTTACTTTTTATTTTTTAAACAGAATAAAAAATGTTTAAAAAGCATTAGAAATGACGCAGAATTTCACTAAACAAAAACAGTAGAAATTCGGCAGTGGTTGTTATACTGCGTAATGTTGTCCTCAAGTTGTTCAGATTACCAGCTGTCAGCATGCGAAATTGAAAGTTTGCTCTCAATTGTCAGTTAAAGTCCTTTGGTCAGCAGTTTTTCGAGGTATAAAATAAACCCTTCCATGAGTGATTTTTGTATCCTGTCCATACCTTCAATGTTTTTCCTTTCATGTATTCAACACATTTGAAGATTATTCTCCCAACAATGTCTCATACAGGTCTGAGAACATTCAATGTGTGACTTTTAAGTCTCACTTAATTTTTTTTTCTAAGTTGACACCAGGTCTCAAAAAATAGTTAAATAAATAAATAAATATTTTTCTAGATTATGAGAGGTTTGGGGCTGGATACACTGCATATCCTGGTTAATCATTTCCTAAATTCAACTTGATGAGTTGCCTCGCTAATTGCACTGTCAGTTCGTGAAGTTCCGTGAAAAAACTCTCAAGAATTGTGATTGAATAAGAGCTGATATTTTTAACATGCTAGGTATCCATGGATATAGTATTTAATGTATCTTGTTTAATTTTTTACCATATGTTCATGTCAATTTCTGCCTCTGTTTACCTGTAATGTCTGGCTCCTTATTATTGTGGGCACTTTGGAGGTTTATGTGTGTGTAGGCTGCATGCTACAATACGTTATCGCTCTTTTTTGAGAGTTATTATTTCTTATATTGATCATATATCCTGCCATCTAGTGGCACATTCTGATATGGTCTAAAGTTTTTGGAGAATATTCTTAAGGAATTACACATGATCACTAATTTGGATTTAAATAATTTATATGCTTTGTTTATTGAGTATTTTAAGCACTACTACATGGATGATTAATACTTTTCTGTTACCTAATCAAATGACAGATGTCTTCTAATTTTGTCTTTGAATTAGATGAATACACTTTTCTACCGTAGTACTATTTGTGCATGGCAGCAGAAACAAATTCCATATGTGTGCTACGCATTTCTACTGTTTCTGAGGTTTGCTTATTCCTATCTTTTACCCACTTTTCTATTTTCATATGATAGAAATCAGCATTTTGTTACATGTGTGCCAATATTCTTGTCCTTTTGCTCTTTCTAATTTACAGTCAGTCAACAACAACTTACAAATATTGGCTTTGTGTACCTTCCCAGACACGGAGGGACGTCTCCATACAGCACTGGTGGACGCAAATGAATTGTGGAACTAGCTTAGCCTAAGGAGGACCCTGAACCACCATTTGAAGGTAGCTGTAAAAATAAAAGTATTTTATTACAGTATTTGTGTGGACTGTTTGTTTTCCTTATGGCCCACATTGTATATTTGTGTCAAACATGTCTAAAACTCACTTTGTTGGCCTTAATGAAGGAAACTTGTTCAAAGCTGGTGATATATGGCATTTATTTATGGTTTTGTTTCTACGTCACAGATATAAAATTAAAAATTAAATTTACATTGTCCTGCAGTTCCCTTCCTCCCTTTTCATCCTGGTATTTCATTCTTCTAAAATGCCTGTTAGTTGTCCTGATCTCATTTATAAAAGAGTCCATTTTTACCATTAATTTCTAAACTCACTTCTCTATTTGCTAAATTCTTAGACATATTTATAAACTCAAACCAATTCCTCAACCTCATGTTTTGCTACTAGTGAGCATTCCTAACGTCTCATTTTCTGTGGCCTTAACTTGCACTGTAGTGTCTAGTGAGGTGACCTTGCTGTCCCACTGCCTGCTGCAGCCTCCACCAGAGTATTCTTCCACATGAGCCATAAATCATCCAAAGTCTCTCAATACACATTCTCATAATTTATGTCAGAGAAAGTGTCACTTTTTACTATTGGCTACATATAAATGAAATATTTTGTTTTCTTCTTATTCAATTCCGTTTATTTCCTCAATAGACATTTATAGACTTACCCATGAAGTTTATTGTCCAAGTAGTATTTTGTTTTTGTACTACTGTGTCATAATTTTCCATTCCATTCCATTTTCTAACTAGTTGCTTTTTTGCTTAAAGGCAAACTTTTAAATATTTTTCGACAAATCACTTCACTCCTACTTCTATTGTTTCCAATATACTTTTGCTTTGTGTACAATTTCTTTTTGATGGTTTAGCAGAAATGATGAAGATTTACAGTACAATTTATTCCAGTCTGTGGTGTGGGACTTACAGTTGCACACCACAGCTGCCCCGGGGGTTTCTCAGGGAGCTTCCCCTATTCGGGGCTCTCTGTCACTTGGCGCGTGGGCTTCTGCAGGACTTTCTCATTCTCTTCTCTTTTTCTTAATGCCGCTGCACCCAGTGAATGGCTTCTTCCTTTCAATCAAGCAATTTGAAGTTTCAGAGAATTTAAATTCTCTTCCTGTTGTTTAAATAGTATCCTGAGAAGTCTGTTAGACCTAAAAGCAGCCTCCACGTGAGCACAGAACCAGGACCTGAAACAGTAACAGAAAGCGGGATCCTCTTCCCTTCCCACTCCTCTTGCACCTGCTGCAGCCTCATGTCAACATGAGCCAACGTCTCCTTCCCAGAGTGCACAGCTTGCAATGGTGGCCACGAACAGCTCCTACTGTGTAAGGCACGTGCAGCAACCCAGTCTTTCCAAGTTCCTTACAGAGACCCCAAGACTTCACCCGCGATGTCTACCACTGGGCCAGTCTATGGGCAGAGAACAGAGCACAGACGGTCGCTGCTGCTGCTGCTGCAGACAGGCAGAGATGGAAGAGGAGGAGGGCGCTCTCCAGCCGAGGGTGCGAAGGCTACTATTTTAAAGGGGTCCTCTCCACAGCAAAGTCAGACACTATGGTGCATGTTGTGATTAGTGACACATGGGCTTTTGAGAAGTACACATTGCCATGAAAGGAAAAAGTGTTATTTTTATCCAGGATTCAGTGAAGACCTTGAAGCACTGATTCACAGCATACGTGTCTGCTGCCTGGAGTGTCAGTCACTGTGGAACTTCTCATTTCCCTCAAGTGAAGATGATCTCGAGGGCAATTAGAAAACTTCGTCTGTCTTTGTGTGTGTGTGTGTGTGTGTTTCCAGTACCGGGCACCAAACTCAGGACCTTGCACTTGTCAGACAGGCACTTATGCCACTGAGCTATGTCCCTGGTCCCAGAAACCTTTGCCTGGATTAAACTTTAGAATTTCTTCTTGTCTGGCTCAATTCTGATACTGCACATGTGTGTAACTGTCTGGGGAGCCCTCGTGAAAATACCTATGCTTTTTTTGAAGACCTCTGCCAGGAGTCTGTACTCCTGCAAGCTCTGGGCCAGCACTGAAAATTCTGATGCATAGACTGACAGTTCTGTTGTGTTCTAAGGATTTTAATTTTGGAGATTAACATTGCTCCTTCACTCCCTAAATTACCAGGAGCCTTCCCCACACATCAGATGAATGAATCAAGTGGCAACTGACTGCTGCATAATCAGAATTTTTTAAGCAGAACGTGAAGGACCTTAAAGATGAGGCATTGAATAATTGTGGCTGATGGTATGGCACATAATATAGCTTTTCTGCAACATCTGGGGCACTCAATATAAATAATTTTTATTACCTTGCTATTTTTATATCTGACTTATGGCCATTTGGTGCTTTATAATTATGTTGGGTGTCCTCAACTCATGTTCTTAGGAGAAATATATAATTCACTGGAGC
This sequence comes from Octodon degus, assembly GCF_000260255.1. Lineage (NCBI taxonomy): Eukaryota > Metazoa > Chordata > Mammalia > Rodentia > Octodontidae > Octodon > Octodon degus. The sequence goes on along the minus strand of NW_004524684.1, from coordinate 3,618,173 downwards.
TCACATCAAGCACTGTTGCAGTATCCCTTCAATTTCTTAGCCAGATTTCTGAGTGTACAAAGCTAATTTAACATGATACACTTAAATACACATGTGCACACTTTAAAGGTCAGTGTTCATTTGGGAAATAAGATCATAATTTTTTCTCAATATACTGTGAAGTTCTCCTTATAAATTAAAATTAACAAAAGAATAATAAAATTATGCAAGGTGTTTCATACTAATAGACCTAAAGTAGTTTATAGCTGAAACAGATGTAGTGGGTTCATTCCAGAAAGTGGACTCCAAGCTAAAGATTTACATGTAAAGTTTTTATTGGAGAGTGGGCAAGATAGTTCAATGGACTAAGCCCCTACTTAGGCAAATGCAGGGACTGGAGCTCAATCGCCGGCACCACATGGCCGGCCAGTCCCACCCCCCGGGCACACTAAGCTGGCCACTGAGACGAGGCTTGGTGGTGCATGCCTGTAATTCCAGCACTAGGGAGGCTGAAAACAAGAGGATCACTAGTACTCCACTCTGCATAGTGAGACCCTGTACCAAATACATAAAATAAGTAAAAAATAAAAAAGATTTTTATTGGAAAATACTTTTCACAGAACATGTACCCACAAAGACACACACACACACACACACGCACTCTTCCAAAGAAAGACAAACACACATGCACACACATACACACATACACACACACACATGCACACACTCTTCCAAGGAAAGGAGGAGGAGAACAGGAATGTGGAAGAGAAAGGAGTTGAACTGCACAGGCCTCTATGTTGTCTCAAGTTGGGCTTTTGGAGGTTTTGCATCGCAGTAAGAGGATAGAATTGTCTTTTGTTTCCACACTGGGAAAGACAGGGCTGTGATCTGTCAACTGCTGACGCCCCCAGAGTTGGAGGGAATGATAGTCTCAGTCCTGGAAGATCTGAGCCAGACAGCACAGCACCCACCACAGGACAGCTCCTGCGCCACCACCTCCTCTCCTCTGCCTTCAAGATCGGCCTCTGCAGCTGGGTGCCACATCTGCTGTTCTGGATTAGCTACCATGTGGCTGCCCAGGTCCCCCCTCCTCAGGGCTCCTCAGGGAGCCCCGTTCCTCTACTGTAACTGCTGCTGTTACTAGTTATTTTTTTATAATTTTTTATTAATGTTAATGAGAAAGAAATAGCAATGAGACAGTTTCAAAACAGACCAGTAGGACAGTTACAATTATCAACACATTGCATATTGTTGTCTTCATAGTAGTTATTCACAGTACAAGATGTAGACATGATCTCTTGTCTAAGCAATATTAGGACAAATCTTTCTTCTCATTGAACTAAAAGAAAGTAGCAGTACATCTATCCTCACCACTATATATATATATATATATATATGGAAAGTGATCGATGATGTAGAGTGTCCCTAAGGAGAGTCACCTAGAGGGGAAAAAATCTCTCAGGCTTTCACAAAGAGCAAACTGGTCAAGCACCACTACTAATTATTATTGTTTAAATTCTAGGACAATAGCCAGCGGCATTGCAGTGTAACACCTGCAATTACCAATGTCCCCTCCTGCCCCTATTCTAGGACAGTAGCCTGCCTTTCTCCTGATTACCAGAGTTGCTTTCTCTGCATAGACTAATAAGCAGTCTCTCGCCTGCTAGTTTCTTGGTGCCCAGGTGATAAATACAGCTTGATGCTTAAGAGCTTATTGCAGTGGGTCCAGTCTAAACATTGCCTCTCTGGTATTCTCCATGAATACACACTGAGCTTTCAGGAATATTTTTAAAGCTTCATTTTCCAGCATTTTTCACCTCTAAGGGTTGGTTTTGTGGAAGACAGTTTTCCCCATGGAAAGACAGAGAGGGATGTGAGTTTCAAGGTGATTCAAGGACATTTATTGTGCTCTTTATTGCTGTTGTGACCATATTGTAACACAAATGAAGCAGTCATACAACTCACCATGATGAAGCGTCAGTGGGAGCCCTGAGCTTGCTTTCTTACAGCTAAGTGATCTCACCCGGGCTGCTGGAGACAGCGACATCCTAGGTGTGTGATTATGTCCAGTCCACTCTGAAATCTTGCTTTGGTTTGGCTGCTGTCTTTGCAGCAAAACCTGCATCACGAAGCAAGGGTGTTGGAAATGAAAGCAGAGTTCTCAGCACTTTGTGGAAATCTCAGGATATTCTGCTTTGAATTTAATCCAGAATTATGGAAATTTGAAGATGTCTCAGGTATACTTTTCAGGCCATCGTCATCCACAACCTCAACAGCTGTTTTCTTTTAACATAGACAAGGTTGATTCACCAGGCTTGGTAACAAATGGGTCACCGATCCTTTCATTTCCAGTTTGGAAGTCTTTGGTTGGAAAGTAACCCTCGTACCGTTGTTGCAGATGAGATAAATGACCCTGTACAAGGAAGGAAAAAGTTGGCCTGCTTTAGACTTTCACATCTCTTCTGACTTTTGAAACACTTAAATTCCCTGTCCTACTCATTGCCCTACAAACTCAGTTTGGTTCAAATGTACCAATTTTATTTGCCAAATTTAACACAGTTTTCTTTCCACCCTGTGTGGCAGATTGAGTTTATTGAGCAGGTGGGATATGTCACACAAGCAAGCAAGTTTTGGGTCCCATTCTGTGTCACTGAAACACGCAGCCAGTGGTGACTACTTTTCTAAAAGAGATCTGGAGCAGCTTGTGTGACTCTAACTTTTGCCATGAGATGTCATTGCGTGTGTACAGAAGACAGGCACTCGCCACATCGCCCTCCTGGCCAAGCTCCTTTACCGACAGGAACTATAGGCTCGGACTTTACTGTGGTTGGTAATTATAATGTGAGAGTGGCAATTTTCAGCTGGCAAGCATTTCTCTACAGATGACACAGTGCGTAGACTCTCACTCACAGCTGACTTCTTTGTCCAAGTAGTGAACCCAGATCACGGTGCCTGCTCTACCCAGGTGCTGATGCGAAATGACCAATTCAGTGTCCCAGTTATGTAGGCACATAAATACTTCATTTTCAACCTTGACAGTGTTGGTTGGCAACAGAAATGCACATATTTTCATGTACAACTTCTGGAAGTGTATCATATTAAAAGCAAGCTTTGGGCTGGCCAAGTAACTCAGCAGATTAAAGTGTCTGCAAGCAGATGCAGGGGCCAGGGGTTTTATCCCCTGGCCTGCCATGCTGGCCCTGCCCCTGGGGCATGCTGAGACAACAATTGAGACTGGGTGTGGTGGCACAGGCCTGTAATTCCTGCTCTTTGGAGGCTGAAAACAGGTGGATCACTACGAGTCCAATCTAGTAGAAAACCCGTGAACACCCTGAAGACCCTTCCCTAAAATACAAATAAATAAGATAAAAAGCAAGCTTTGTTGCATTGTCAACACTGATAGACTTGTCAACCTGGATGTGTATCACAGCGACTCATTAATCTTTTCTAATTCAATATTCTCTGCCAGTTCATCAGCTTATCTAATTAGACTATGAGCTAGGGAAAAATATTTTCCATATTTTGGATTGCATCCTCTCCTAAAAGTTCACATCAACTGTCTTTAGCAGCAAGCAGCATGAACTCTTAACCAATAGAAAAGGGCTTCTTTGCTTTAGTTGTGTGGTTAGCCAATAAGAATAGTTTGATTGAAACTTAATTGCTGCAATCTCTACCCTTATGTCCTAAGCACATGCAGGCAACATCTACAGCACATGATACACATTTCTGGCACATGAGTACTGTTTATTGGGCATACTGAATTCTGGGAGATGTTACTGCATCTTTTCAAAAATGATTTCAAAGTGCTGGCTGTGGCTTGCTGGTGTCCTTCCTTGCCATCCTTAGCAAATTCCCAGTGGCGCAAGGGCTGTCTTAAGATGAGGTGTCCCATGGTCCTGTGCCCACAGTTGCTTGCCCCTTGCTAAAAAATGTGTGTCTTAATTCCAAAAAGTGAATCAGACCGTCTCTCCATCTTGGTAACTTGGATGGATGGAGATCTCAAGGGCTGGACGTGTAAACCCATCACATGACCTATGTCGATTCAAATCAAGATGAACAATGTAGTCAGGCTTCTGAGTGTCGATGGAATGTAGCAATCACTTCTAGCCTCAGCTTTGGTCTGTGTTCTTCACACATGGGAAACTAAGTAAGAAAAAGAAATCAAATAAGAACTTTTTGGTTGGGTGATTCTTACTACTATCACATTCCCTTCATTGGCTCATTATGTCAGCGCCTGAGAGGTAAGATGAGAGGCAGGCTGTCTACTGGTCAAGTCTTTCTTTTTGAGTTTTGTATTCCATGTTCATAAAAACTGCAAAGTAGTAAGCCCTCCAACATGACAGAGTGCTTCGCTTCCTGTCTTCACCTCATCCGATCCATCCACAAATCTGAACCGGCCCTTCTTTCAGCTAATCCTTTGCTCCTTCTGACTCCATGGACTGCAAGCCGTGTCATATTCTACTTTCAATGAAAGAGTTTAATTGTAAACTCAGGCTGAATTTCTTTACAGCTCAGGATCAGCAAGTGTACTTGGTAAGCTACACCTTGGGAGAGCTTCCCCTGTCATCATTTTCAGCACCAACCCCATGAGCTTCAGCTGTGGTCCATTTGTGGCTTGAGTTCAGGTAGCAGACAGCGCTGTCTGTAGGCCACGGTCAGCACTGTCCCTCTGTTAGCCATGAAGGCATGGGTGTGTGGCCACAGGTGTGACCTGAGGGAGCTGGTACTGCTCAGCTGTGCCCGACGATATGGGAGCCAGCTTTCACATGCTCATTTCTTACACTATTTTTCCACTGCATCCACACATCTCAAAAGAGCCTATATTCTTTACTAATAAAGCATTCAATATACTAGTTACATAGCATGAATTATCCAAAGATAATTTGTTATTAGTGACTCAAATGCATCCCTCTCTTTTATTGAATAAGGAAATACCTTTTCTATATTATCTTTAATTTACTAGGAAAATTCATTCAGCAAAGGGGATTCTCTTCAAATGATGAAAAAAATGATAAATAATTATAAAATAAATGTAATGACAGCAAGTTTTAAAAATACTTCTTTCAATAGAATGAATTTTCCTAAAGTAATTTTCATTGGAATTTGATTTTAGGACAAACCGAAGCTTTCAAAATGCACCATCTGGTCATCTATTAGACAGTACTACACGACAGAGCAGTTGTAAAATGAAAAAGAAATGAAGCAATGTTAAAAAGGAGAGGCAAAGTGGTTTCAGTTTCCCAAGATTTCCACACTGACAGAAGACTGATTCAGGGACCACGGGAGTGGAAACATCACATTGTACCCTCGCACCATAATAACCCTCAAATTCATGTTTCAGCAATAAAAGGAGAAGGTATGTGACACACTAATTCTAAATGTCTGAAAATAGTACAGTAGAGTCTAACCATTGGCCAGAGCCATTTATACTGAACTATCTCACCAGTCGTTCACTTAAATATTTTTATGTGGATAACTGTGAATTAACAGGAAAAGCAGAAGAGGCAATATATACATTGGCTGGGCAAAAGTGCCGTCTAACACATGATAAAAATTCCACGAGCAGATCTCACTGAAATGTAAGTGGGGCAGTTATTGCTCCTGGCTACAAGATGAAAATTCTTATAATAAATCAAAGTATGATCTTTTAAAAACTGTTTTACAAAAATCAAACATGCAAAAATACAGCAATAGTCGTATAGTGAAACTCCACTGGGGTCAACAATTATGGACTCTTCAGCCATCTGTTCTTTGTCTAAACCCAATCGCCTTCCCTGATCACACAAGTGCACTTTTTCATGGATAAATAGTTCACTAGGGTTCTCCTCAATCAGAAGGAATTTTGTGTCCAAGTAAAACATCACCGTTAGTACATCTGAAAATTAGAAGTACAAATTATGGACAAATGATTCAGAGGTATTTGTGGATTTGCTAATTGACAACCAAATAAGATCCTTAGGTAACAGTTGCATGATATGCCTCTTAAGTGTCTTTTAAAGGAGGTCTTTCTTTTGTTCCACCAGTATTTTCCCTGAAATCTTTTATTAACGAAAATCTTGAGGGCCAGCCAGATAGCCAGCCCCATCCCTGGGGCATGCTGAGATGGTGATTGAGACTGGGCGTGGTGATACGCACCTGTAATCCCAGTGCTTTGGAGGCTGAAAACGAGAATCACTATGAGTCTGATCTGTCTAGTGAGACCCCGTAGACAATGCAGACCCTGTACTAAATACAGAAAAAAATTCTTACAGTTAGCAGTAAATTTTGCTCATTGTGTCTCTGTGACACTGCCTAATATCCTGTTCTTCTGCCCTTCATATTTCTTGTAATTGCTACTAAGGTTAAATGTGATTTAGTTTTTTGGTTGTGTGTGCTTTTATTTTTTAAATTTTTCAAGTTGTTGGTATTCATTTTGCTTTGTAAAGCTATGTCATGGTGGGCTGGCCAAGCAGTTCAGTGGATTAAAGCACCTGCAAGCGGGCTCAGGGGTTGGGGCTTGATCCTCGGGCCTGCCACGCTGGCCCCACCCCTGGGGTGCGCTGAGATAGCAATTGAGACTGGGCGTAGTAGTGTGCACCTGTAATCCTAGCTCTTGGGAGGCTGTAAACAAGCGGATCACTGCAAGTACAGTCTAGTAATGAGACCCTGAACACCCTGTAGACCCTTCCCTAAAATTTTTTTTAAAAAATTAAAAATCTGTGTCATGGTTATGTTCACTGCCTTCAGTATCTGTTCTCTAGATTCCTCACCATTTGAGAGTTTGTCGGTCATTGAGAATCACCGCAAATTGGCCAAGGGTGAAATCTGAGATGATTAAATGTTTTACACACTATTTCTGTGAGGAGAAACCTGTCATCAGTTGTTTGGTTCATTGAAGTAAAAATGGCACAGGAACACAGGAGACAGTGCCTCCCTTTGCTTTCAGCTTTACAAATAATGGGCTAATGCAAAAGATCTTGCAAAGAGATGGGTGGATCAAATAAAGCATTCAGTGTATATGCAAATTTAATCACACTTCATGGCTTTGGATACAGTCAGGTCTTTTTTCTGCAGTCACTCACGTGACCCCATATTTGACAACAGGAAGCTGTGGGTGTGGCATCTCTATCCGCTAGCACAGCAAGTGTTGTGCAGTGCACTTGTTTGCGGCACGAGAATACGTCCCACACCCACCTAGTACATATTACACCCAGACTAAGATCAGCCCCACTCCTGCTCCCACGCCACCTGTATTTTAAAATACAAGCCAAGTACACTTGTTTGTGACTTTTACTTTGAGACCGTGCCTCAAAGGAAGGATGGTCACTGCTACGGAATTCACGCTTATTTCCCGGGCTTATGAATGAAAATGTGCAGCACATGTTATTTTCATATTATTGATAAAGTACATAACAAAGTACCAGTTCTTACTGGTACCCCTAATGAAAGATTCAAAATAAAAGGATGTTTAACTTCAGTGATGTTACATCCACACCTTTCTTGCTTTAGAATAAGACTTTTTTATACTTCAGCGGCATGAAATGTTTAAATTTGCTTAGTAGTTTAAACTATGGACACAACATTCTCTGAATAGCACTGACATCACACCATTATTAATATGCTCAGGTTGATTTAAATCCTAATTATTTGTATATTTCATACCAGAGATGTATACTCCATTACAGTGTTTTAACATTCTTGAACTGCTTTCATTTTGCATGAAGAATGAGACTTTATACACAGATTCATTTGTTTCAGTTTTGAGTGTGATTTATAATAATTTTGTTTCTTAATTTTATGATTTACATGGTGCCAAATGCAAACATTTGCCTGCAACCTATTAGTGACATTGTAAAACTATGACTTAAAATCCTATTCTTACACATTATTTAGGAACTCTTATTAAAATTTTAGGGTCAAATGATCACTAATATGCAATGCTTCTAATGTACTATTATTAAACCCCTTCCTTTCAATGTTTCTTGTTATAACCTAGTAATAGTTCGTGTCATTAGCATCACTGAGATTAATGACAGCCTTCTGAAATGATTATTTTATTAGTATATCTGTGCAGCACTTAGTGGTTACATTCACCACGGCGGCGTGGCCCATGGACAGAAAGCAGCTACCTTCTTTACGTCTCCTCTCTCCTTCCCCCTTCTTTCTCCTTGAACCTCTTCTCCTGTCCCTGTTCTACTATGTTACTGCAAAGAAACCACTAGAAGGCAATGGATAGGCATTTTTTATATCATTGTCTCATTATTCTCCAATGTTAATAGTCTCATAATATGCATTATGAGAATATACAATCATTACATTCAATGCTGATATCTATAATCCATCATTTAATCTTGATATAAGTAAACATATTCATATTAACATTGGCACTGATGCTGATAATCCACTATTTATTTTGGCTGTCTGAATTGTTTATGAAGCATCTAAGTAAATGTTTCTGTAACATAGTTCTTGCATGTTCAGTAGAAGGTTGCTTGTGATCTTCATATTTGAAAATTTACTGTGTTGGATATAAAGTCCTCAACTGACTTTAAAAAAAATTTTTTTTTGGTATTTTTTGCTAAAGGTCTACAGGGTCTACAGGATCTCACTATATAGACTGGACTGCTAGTGATCGTCCTATTTTCAGCCCCCCAAGTGCTGAGATTACAGGTATGCACCACCACACCCAGTCTCAATCCTGTCTCAGCACACCCTGGGGCAGGGCCAGCTTGACAGGCCTGAGGATTAAACCCCCAGCCCTGTACCTGCTTGCAGGCACTTTAATCTGCTGAGCTAGTTGCCAGCCCTACATATATTTCTTTTTAAAAGTACATCACATATTAGAGAATATATCCCAGTGTTGGAAATCCCATCATAGAATGTATAGCTTAAATTCTTCAATTATCTCTTAGATGAGATTTTCTTGAATTATAGATTTTAGTATCTGCTCTATTTTATTTCTTTGGTTTTATACTAAAGAGAATTGTATTATTCATATATTGAATCTTATAGAAAGTCCACACTTTTTAATTTTCTGTCACATTATTTTAATTATTCATTTTGATTTCTTAAAAATACATATACTTGGGGCCAGGGAGATAGTTCAGTGGAATAAGCGCTTGCCTGGCAAGTGCAAGGGCCTGAGTTCAATCCTCGGTTCTGAAAAAAAAAAAAAAAAAAAAACTACATATACTCTCTTCAAGTTTCCTTAACATCTTATTTTGTTTATATATTCTAATGTGTCACTTATTTTTATTTCGGAAATGCCTTTGTAATTTTATTTTACTTTTTGCTTGACTTATTACTTCTTGTACATTTTTTTAAAATCTAGCTCCTGATCTTAAAATTTCTATTTCACACTGCCTTTTCATAGTTTTTAACTTGACTTAATGAGATTACTTTGACGTAGTCTATAACTTCTTTGCAAAATACTATGGTACATCTTTCCTTGAAACTTTTTAATTCTTGTGTTGAATTTACTCAAGATCTGCCTCCTTGAAAGTGAGTTTTCTCATGTTATACACAGTCTGGTTTCTTTATTTTCACCTTTCCTCCTTGATTTTACTTAAATTGTCATTCTTTGCTTCTGTTTTCTTTGTTTTAATGTCTTTTGAAAATGACAGCTGTGGGCCTTTGAAATTAAAACTCTGTAGTGGCACCTAACTTTGTACAAATACACGCGCGCAATGTTAATACATAAGTCGGCAACATCAGAAGGCGAGGGACAGGGAGACCACTCAGGGGCACAGCGCCTGCCTGGCAATTGTAGGTCTTGACCTCAATTCCTGGTTCAAAAGAAAGATAAAAGGAGAACATAGAACTCAAATTGACTAACTCACTTCATGCATAGCAATGAGGGTAAGAAAGAGGCAATAATGTGCTATGATATTCAAGTAGGAAAGTAACTGCAGAAAATGAAAGAATAAAAGGTTGTATTGTCCAAAAACATAAGCTGTAGCAGACATTATGGGTGAAGAATCTATTAGAGAAGTCAAACAACTAATTTAAACCCTTACCTGATGTGTACATGATCTTCTTAGGCTTCCCAGTACATTATGTGCATTCTTTAGTTTAACAATATCGTATATTGCAATCAAACGTGAATTCAAATGACTCAGTGATCCAGGACAAACAAAAGCATTTGTTGCACTTGCAATTTCTAAGACAAACCTTAAATCAATCCTTGTGAGCAAAACAGCCTTCCTGGCTTGCCCAGGACCACCTCGAAGTTCTCGGCCTCATCATTCCAATGTACACTTCACAAACAGTAACAGTCATGCAAGCTTAGAAAGCTACCTGCGAAAAATCAGAAAGTAAGTATGGAAGAAATAGAGACAAAACATAAAACTGTGTGGAGCAATTATTAACAGTAACAACCAGAAACTATTTCAAAGTTAAAATAGTTTAAAATAATCAGAGTCTTCCTAGTTTTTGCTTTCTTTTCCACCTCTAATGTGACTAAATTTGTGCTCTCACAGCAAACATTGAGTGTGTAATAATCTCCAATTATAAACTGTATTTCATGTAAAATGCAGATATCATTTATTATGCTTCATGATTACATAAACTCATTAGAAAACAAAGTAAGTATCACTAATCCAGCATTCCTTTATTTCTAGTGGTATTTTTATTTTCAAATGAGTTGTTCCTCAAAGTTAATAGTATAAGGCAAAATAGAGGTATATCTGAACCATCCTTGCATCCCTGGGATGAATCCTACCTGGTCATGGTATATGATCTTTTTGATGATTTGCTGTATTCTATTTGCTAGTATTTTATTGAGGATTTTGGCATCTACGTTCATGAGGAAGATCGACCTGTAGTTCTCTTTCTTAGTTGCATCTTTCCCTGGTT
>NW_004524684.1:3589116-3607261 GCF_000260255.1 Octodon degus | reverse complement strand
AGACATTATGGGTGAAGAATCTATTAGAGAAGTCAAACAACTAATTTAAACCCTTACCTGATGTGTACATGATCTTCTTAGGCTTCTCAGTACATTATGTGCATTCTTTAGTTTAACAATATTGTATATTGCAATCAAACGTGAATTCAAATGACTCAGTGATCCAGGACAAACAAAAGCATTTGGTGCACTTACAATTTCTAAGACAAACCTTAAATCAATCCTTGTGAGCAAAACAACCTTCCTGGTTTGCCCAGGACCACCTTGTAGTTCTCGGCCTCATCATTCCAATGTACACTTCACGAACAGAAACAATCATGCAAGCTTAGAAAGCTACCTAGGAAAAATCAGAAAGTAAGTATGGAAGAAATAGAGAGAAAACATAAAACTGTGTGGAGCAATTATTAACAGTAACAACCTGAAACTATTTCAAAGGTAAAATAGTTTAAAATAATCAGAGTCTTCCTAGTTTTTGCTTTCTTTTCCACCTGTAATGTGACTAAATTTGTGCTCTCACAGCAAACACTGAGTGTGTAATAATCTCCAGTTATAAACTGTATTTCATGTAAAATGCAGATATCATTTATTATGCTTCATGATTACATAAACTCATTAGAAAACAAAGTAAATATCACTAATCCAGCATTCCTTTATTTCTAGAGGTATTTTTATTTTCAAATGAGTTGTTCCTCAAAGTTAATAGTATAAAACGAAATAGAGGTATATCTGAACCATTCTTGTATCCCTGGGATGAATCCTACCTGGTCATGGTGTATGATTTTTTTGATGATTTGCTGTATTCTATTTGCTAGTATTTTATTGAGGATTTTGGCATCTATGTTCATGAGGGAGATCGGCCTGTGGTTCTCTTTCTTAGTTGCATCTTTCCCTGGTTTTGGTATTAGTATAATACTTGCCTCCAGGAATGATTTTGGGAGGATTGCTTCCTTTTCAATTTCATGGAAGACTTTGAGGAGTATAGGGACTACATCTTCTGCAAATGTCTTGTAGAATTCAGCTGTGAATCCGTCCGGACCTGGACTTTTCTTTGCCGGTAGGTTTTTAATTACATCTCCTATTTCATTGACTGTTATTGGGCTATTGAGAGTGGTTATATCTTGTCGATTCAGTTGTGGTAATTTGTATCTTTCTAGGAATCTGTCCATTTCTTCAGTGTCTTCTATTCTGTGAGAGTAAAGATTCTCAAAGTAGCTATTGATAATCTTCTGAATTTCCACTGAGTCTGTGGTAATTACACCCTTTTCATTTCTTAATGCTTGTATTTGAATTTTTTCTTTCCTCTGTTTGATGAGGTTAGCTAGGGGCTTATCAATTTTATTTAATCTTTCAAAGAACCAGCTTTTTGCTTTTTTTAATTCTTTGAATTGTTTTCTTTGTCTCAATTGAGATATATCTGAAATGTGAGTAACAAATTGCTTCAAAATAAAATAAAAATTGGGTTAATTATACTAGTAATTAATGCATTGATTTATCAGACTTATTTACCACTTTCTTGGGGAAGACACTGTTAAATGTCGTTTCATTAGAAACAATATTCTAAGAAGTAAATATTATCAACATTTTACATATCAAGAAATTAAGGTTCACAGGCATTAAACATATTTTACTGTTTGTGAGCCCAAAAATTACAGTAGAGAGTGGTGTGAGTCAAAACTCTAGTTCTGCTCTGTGTGAACTCTGGGGAACCAGGAAAGTCAGGACATCTACCTGAGTTTAAGATTGTTAGTCTAATAATCTGGGTCATCTTCTGCATCATGCGAGACCATTGCTTAGAGATGATGCCTGAAAAACTTGACCCACACAAGCTACCACACATATTGAAAATTATATTTCACTGCTGTGCTTCATGTATACATTAGTAACCTTCATGAGTGCCATTTTCCTGTCCCAGGGACAAAACACCCAATAACTTTCTTATAGTTAAGAAAGACTGCAAACTCTAGCACCAAAGCAGAAATGGAAGGCTGGAACGGCACAGTGGAAGAAAACATACATGAAAGAGGCTTGGAGAGAAGGAAAGAGAAGCAGAGAGGGAAGGACCAGGTTTCTCAAGGTTACATGTACATAGATGTCATACCTGGCTCCATCAGATCCTACCTCCTAACAGCACCTCCACCCATGAACCTGGCGAAGGATTAGTCCCTCAATGGGCCGAGACTCCAAGGACCTGATTGCCTTCCAAAATCCCCCTCTCGGAACTTGCAGAGGACATTTTATATCTAAACTACAACACAAGTGTACCTGTTGTTTTCCTACTTTGTACTGTTCTCATTTCTAGCATCAAGAATATTTTCATATTTGCACAACTTAAATTTTCTTTTTTCCATATGATTCAACAGTAAAAGGTGTCGTAATAACTGTGAAAACTCATCATCAGCTACTTGTTCAGAGGTGACATTTCCAAAGGGCCTTATTTCCATAGTGACCCAGTATCTTGAGCACTAATAGAGCAGGTAAAAGTTCCACATGCAGAGATGAGCAGCCTGACATTATTTCTAAAAATGTAGGGAACAGCAAAGCAAATTGCCATAGTACATATTTATTCTCCTAAAACTGACATTTAATCAAACTAGCTGATTGTCAGTGGTTAATTCAAAAGACAATCACTCTCCTTAATTGGCTCATTTTCAACAGTTCTGGTTGAACTTTTAGTAAAATGTCAGTCACCATCACCCTAAGAGAAAAAATCCAGGAACTTAACATTCCTTTCCCTGAAGGAAGATTATTCTTCCCATTAACCTTTAAATTACTTGAGTTCATTAAAAAGAAAAATCTATTTGTTAAAACTCAAGAGAATTTTTATGACGTATGACTTTGTCATTTTAGAACATATTCAACTCACTCTTTTTATATCACCATAAACCCAAATGCAACACAGGTAATTCATCTTACATGCTATAGCAAGCAGAAAATAAAGGGTTGTGATTGTCATGAAATAATTTTAATGCTTGTTCAATATCAGTAAACTCCTACTTAATTAGTTTGTCTTCTCTAACCCAGGAGAAATTCAGGTAAAATTGTGAGGATAATCATACAGAGGAAACCAGCGGGAGGAAGTGACGCTTTTGAGATGACTGGATGTAAATAAGGCACAGCCCGCGTGCTGGGACAGCTGTGGGGAGGAGTGGTCGAACTCCAAAATCATAATCATGATGTATTTGTCTTGTTACTTTTCTGACTCTGGTAAGGCAAAAGGCCTGACAGCCAAAGTTAAAGGAGGAAATTTTTATTTGGCTTGGAGTGTATGGAGGTCGCAGTCCATTATCAGCTGGCTCCAAGGCTGGGTGGCATGGGAGGAGGGCAGCGAAGAGGAGAAACATTTCCTGGTGGGCAGAAAGTAGCAAAGTAACTGAAAATGATCCCGCGCTCTCTCTTCCTTGTGTCTTACCCAGGGCACTGAAGGCGGCAGCACTCGCAGCCTTAATCCTAGTGCCTTGATGGTGTCATTGCCCCCAGAATCAGTGCAGCCTCACACACTCTAGACACAGTCAGCTCTGCAAAAGCTGCCCCCATAACTGCAGGAGGCTTTGGCGGGAGATTTCAGTGTCAGCCATCACAGTATTAGTATAGATGATTGCATTTTGAATACTACCTGATCGAGTACAAGGATTATGTAACTTAAAATCAACTGTTATTTAATACTTCCCCATAGTATTATAAATCTACTAATGCACTCTTACAAATCACCTAGAAAGACACATGAATGACATTTTTCACAGCAGGGTTGGTAAATGAACCTTGGTAGAGCCATTTTCCTAAGGTAAATCTTTTAGACATAGACTAATATAAAAATGCTAATCTTTGGGGGCCTGGCCCTAGCTCGGTTCTTTAAGTGGCTGCCTCCACAAAGCTGTCAGCCTCAGGTTGCTGTAGTTCGATCCCCACAAATCCAGCCAGCCAAACCTGCCCTGAAGCATTTGGAGAAAAAAAAAATGCTAATCCTTAAGAGTACTTCAGTTTTTATCCACTCTACATACTTATTACATGTCCAGTTGTCTTCAGGCCTATTTATTCATATTCTTTTTATATTAATTAACATATTTTCAGTGTTCTAAAGAACAATTTATACTTTTCCAATTAAGTGTTCCTTTTCTAAACTCTTTCCTACTGCCATAGTAATGAACTGTTTTTCATCCTCCAAATCATTTCTCTCCACTCAGAGAGGGGCAGGCCACATTTGTCTTCAAATGGCAGAATGTTAAATATATCTTAAATATTCCTCTATCTATCTATCTATCTATCTATCTATCTATCTATCTATATAGTTAGTACAGGGTCTACAGGGTCTCACTACACAGATGCAGGAAGGTAGATCCTTCCTGTTTTTAAGCCTCCCAAGCACTGGAATTACAGGTGCGTGCCACCACACCCAGTCTCATTTGCTATCACAGCATGCCCACGGAGCAAGGCCACCACTGCAGGGTGGGGATCAAACCCCCAGCCCCTGTGTCTACCTAATCCACTGATCAGGTGCTTTAATCCACTGATCTATCTAGTCAGCGCTACAATATATTTTAAGTAGCACCCTCTTGTAGTACCTTGCAATGGCCAATTACCAGAATTAAGACAAAAATACTTACACACAAAAATGAACAATTGTCAGCTACTTTGTTGTTAGGTGTCCATTAGAAAATTATGAAATTGGTCAGTAAGATAGCTCAGTAGAATCAGTGCCTGCATGGAAAGCACGGGTTCCTGAGTTCAATCCCTGGTACTGCAAAAGGGAAAGGAAAAGAAAAAAAAAAAAAGAAAGAAAATTATGAAACGTATAGAAGACAAATGTCTACTTTTCCAGAAATTGTCTAAAACTGCTCTTTTCCCTATCTGAAGAGATGGTAAGCTTCAAGATTTTGGCGTCTATTTTACAAACAGTGCTGTGTGCCAACACATCCAGAAATGCTGGTGAATGCAGGCAAATTTGTATCCTGGAAAGGGGAGGAAGAAAATATGAATGTAAACAATTAAAGGAAAAGGACAGTTAGAGAAAACACCAAGCCCTAGAAAAAAGAAGAAAATGATAGAATAAAGCCCTCAGGTACCTTGGCTACTTTTGATGGTGAGTTGAAGAATTGAGCTCCAGGAAAGGATACTGGAATAAGTAAATATGAACAAGCTAAGACTGAAGCAAATGGCAGGAACACGTGTATGAGCTGAGCCTGAAGTGCTCTTTAAATTTCTCTTTTCTTACACAAATGTGTCCGCCAGCTCTCCTGTCCCCAGGGCTGGCTCCAAGAATGGACAGGAACTGAAGGTCAGACAGGGCCCCAGGGACCTCACACCTTGTTCCACGTCAGACAGGACCACCGGGACTACGCTCCTTGTCCCTGGAGTCCAAGGAGCAACTCAAGCCTGAAGTGGTGACTGAGCTTGTTTTTAGCTTTTATTCATAAATAATGGCATGAATATTTGATACTATTTATGTGGAAAGTACTGTTCTCTGCATTTTCTTACCAGCTGATAGGTCACACACTGGCCCCAAGACGAAATTATGTCATCACCAACTATGTTGGTTTAGAATACTACATTCAGTTAAAAAAAAGCACTGAAGTGCCTGTAATACTTGGCTAGCATCAACATGACTTTTACTTTAACTTGTTCTCCTTGGTGATTTTTTTAAAAACTGCATTGCATGATCTCCCCTTGACACCTTAAAGTAGAAGGTTAAATTTCCAATTCCCAGCACCTTTCTACGCTGTGCCTGACTGCGCACCTCGCCTCTGCTCTGGTGGACACTGTGCGGCCGTGTCCACAACTCCAACTGTGCTCCCAGCCAAGCTATGACCTGTCTGCAAGCCTTGCCCAAGTCCAGAGAGCAGGTTTCAGCAGAGTCCTCAAACAGAGCCCTCTTTGAAGGGCCATTATGGTAATTTTTTTAAGTGGAAAGTTTTCTAGCATGCTAAATTCTTTCAGAATGAAAACACAATATTTATAAAACAGATCAAAAGTGCTTCAGAAAAATTATTACTGGGTAGTAAGTCAATAAATAATGGAATCCTATTTCCGGAATGCAGCACCTTTCAGCCAAAGTGCTTTAAGTGTGGAGATAGCTTCAATCATTCCCTCCAAAGTAGAATACACTTTATATCCTGGCACTTACAGTAGAAGAAAATAAAATGCCTGCACCTCACTTAAAACAGGGACTGTGTTGGATGACAAGTTGAGATCAGTAAAATGCATGTTTTAAAATGGATACACTCAAGCCAAAAATTCATGAAAATTAATTTTAGTCTCAAATAAATTCTGAGAAAGTAGGTCCAAATGGCAGACTCAGTGTAACTGAAAGTCATGCAGAAGATAGAGGACTTTCATAAGTTAGAGGCCAACATTCAGCAGGCCGACCTTCACATTTTACCAGCATAAATTCTATGCATTCGGGGCAGCTGAAGTTCCACGGACTAAATACAAACAAAGCAAACTGCTAGGTATGCTGCCTCTGTCTTGGACCTTGACCTATCAAAAACTATTAGTACCACAGAAATCCGCATGTTGTAAGCATCAGATAAAAAAATAAAATAACAAGAAGAGTGCCGGCCAGAAAGCTGAGGGGATTAAAGTGCCTACAAGCAGGTGCAGGGGCCTGGTGCTCGATCCCCAGGCCTGCCGTGATGGCCCTACCCCCGGGGGCTCGCTAAAATGGCAAATGGAACTGGGCGTGGTGGTGCATGCCTGTAATCCCAGCTCTTGGGAGTCTGATCTAGTAGTGAGGCCCTGAACACCCTGTAGACCCTTCCCTAAAATAATAAATAAATAAATAAATAAATAAATAAATAAATAAATAGCAAGAATGAAAATGGAGAAAAGGCATTTGGAGATGAAGAGAGGCCACTGGACTAGAAAAAGAAGCAAACGGTGTTACGTACTTCCCACTTGCCAAGATGAACATACACTGCATGCACTGCCCTCATAAATTGTTTAAACAATAGGTTTGTCTGCCTCTGATTTAGACTTTAGTCAGTAATTAAACAAAGGAAGAATTTGTTTAAAACTCTTTGCCTGTTGTGTGTAATGCCTGTTCAAGAGATGGAGTCTCTCGGTGTTGCATCTGCCTGGAATCCGTGAGGAGGCTTGCTTCCAGCTCCTCTTTCCTGTGTTTGTCATGGTTACTGCACATTCTTGGGCTGGAAGATTTTTTACCATTTTTACACGGATTTAACCATTTCTTCTGGAAAGACTAGAATCCAGTCTCGTGAAAACAAGTTCCGTGGCAATTCAAAATATTTGGGATTTTGTTATCCTATTTTATTCCACTCTATAAAATTTTATACTGAATGTAAGTAATTGACTATGTGTCTATCTCGTCTTAATACGTTACTTGCATAAATTTTTAGAATTACTCTATGCAAATGGAGTAATTTCAAGAGCAGACATGACACTGTAGAAATCAATCCCATTTTCTGCCCTCATGCCTTAAAAACACCAGAAAAGCAAGTCTACGTCAGACTATTAATATCTGTATGAAGTCATTCTGTACACTCCACAGACTGCATCTTCATAATTATAAAACGCTCCCATAATAATGCCAACTTCGATGCTTCACTACTGCGGCTAGCCGTCTTCACTCCTTCTGGCTACTGGCCTACTTCATAGCTAGCTGGAGGATAACCTCCATCCCTGAAGGAAACGTGCTTGGTGGAACCGAAGCCCTCCGCAGCTTCGCTGGAACTCGGGCTATTACTTTAGTCAATTCTGTGACTCGAATGAACGGATTATCCTTTTTGACTCTCTTTCGACCTTTCCCAACCGCTCGCAGCGCAGCTCTTCTCTGCACCCGGGACTCCATTCTGAATGCAATTTTGCTTGCAGCGAACAGTTTGGTGCCCGTCCGTGTCCACGCAGCCATCTGCTCGCGGGGACACTCCGGTTCCTCTCAGCGTCGTCGCCCCCCGCGCTTCCTTCAGCTCCGTTTCTGTGAGACTTCCCTTTATCCGCTCAGCCACTTATTGCCAGCTAACTCTGGTTGAGTTGGCCAAATTAAAATTTTCAAATGAAATAAACATCTGTTTTTAGTAAAATCGTTGGCTAGATATTTGGACCAAGTTTGATTCTTCCACTAGGAGAAAATAAATCGATAAAACCAAAAAAAACCAGACACCAACTTCGAATAAGCATTGTTGAGCTAGTATTGAAAGGTCCATGTCAGGCTGGAAAGAAGCGGACAGGAGGGCCGCAGAAGCGGGCTGGCGAGCCTGTCCTCTGTTCCCTCGTCCGCCCTCCGCTGCCCTTGCCAGTGGGTGCGGGTGGTCCCAGGAGCAGGTGGGCAAGTGCACACAGCCAAACACCCCGCAAGAGGGTGAGCATCCCGGGGCTCCAGAACCTGCTCGGTGGCCTGGAGCTGGGGCCTCATCTCGGGCAGTGGCGAGGGCAGGCCACCCGGACCACAGCGGGCTGAGGGCTGCGGGGCTGCTGAGCGCCCTGAAAGGCGCTGTCCACATGGTGAACGTTTATTATGAAGAGAGGTATTCATTACTACGATGGCGCTCTTGGCAATTATATTTATAAAATGGAGTTAGCATTTTGTTTAATCACACTTATAATCTTTCTGAATCATTTTTTATTACTGAAAAATTTAGATATATACAACACTAAATATTATATGGAACATTATATATATGGGACATATATAATATATGACAAATATGGAACATTATATATATATGTATATATATTGAATATATATGGAATATTATAATTTCCAAGCTGAAAAGGTATATTGTCCTAAAATAAAACTTAAAGACTTGTGAAAGCAAAACAAGGATTAAAAGAGTAGTACATGCTTCATACATATGCAGAATGGCATTTGAGCAAATATAGTTTATATTTAATCCAATGTATAACCCTCTCTATACAGATCAAGAGTAACAATAACATCTAAAAGTAATCACATGGAGTACATAATTATTGAATAGTTGTATGATATATGATTATTTCAAAGTACAGCCAGAAAGCAAGACCAAAAAACCCAGAAAAATGCAAGTATACAAGACTCATAAGAGCAGTGACATTGAAGCTATTCCCATGGCCTCAGGAAAAAACATGAAATGTATGTGTTTATTTGTAAAGGTGTACAATAAAAAAGTAGCTGCCAACGTGTGATTTTACTGCATAAAACTTCAAAATTATGAAAACATGTGGCAGTTGAGCATTGTAGAAGTAATTGCTACACCTGGGCTTGCCACTTAACCCAAGTATTTCACTTAAGTTGTGATCCTCTTGCTCTGATAAATCTGGAGCAGTAAGTACTGCTGATTAAAATGTGGAACAAAATATATGGGACTTAATGGCTAGTGTTTGTTGCATTATAGGGTGTGTGTGTGTGTGTGAGTGTGTGTGTGTATGTGTGTGTGTGTGTATGTATGTGTGTGTGAGACCCAGAAATGGAATCAATCCATTCCCCTTGAGCCCAGCATCAGCACATTGCTACAAACAAGAAAATAAAAGGCCAGAGAGATAGCTCAGTGGCTTAAGCTCCTGCCCAGCAAATGCAACGTCCAGAGTTTGATCTTTGGTACCAAAAAAAGGGAAAAGAAGAAAAGAAAAAATCAAAAAGAACATAAACAAAGCAGGACTCCTACACATCCTGTACAAGTCAGAAGTACTGATAAGCAGGCGTCTTTTCTGAAGGATTCGTGGCAACAGTGGAAGAAGCTTAAGAAAGCTCCACACGCCAGCTTTGCTGAGCAGACTGTGTGTCTCTCCTTCCCAGGTTGTAACACCTGCAGCGGGACACACACCGCCCGCTCTGCTCATCCAGCGGTCTCGCCCTCTTACCCTCAGATGTCATTGTGCCCACTTCCTGGGTGGAGACAATTTGACCATCTGCATTCTTTCCTTCCTTCATATCCCCTAACGGCCCCTTCCCAGGTCACCTAACTGCATGCAGCTATGTGTATTGCTGTGAATGTTGCTATGCGTTTCACTGTGCGTGCGACAGGCGTGTAAGCTACCACGTTCATCCCGGTAAAGGGAAGCTCGCAGGGGCCAGCTCTTACTCACGTCCCACCTCGTCTATTGACCAAATTCAACTGAAACCAAGATGAAAGAAAGTGCACATGTCTCCGGGTCACTTTAGACTAGATTCATATGGATTTTATTGTAGCTTTGCTCACTCGGGGTTAGGTCCCAGCAAGCTGGTTATGTAGCAGGAGAAGAGTGGGAGACCTTGGGGGTGGGGGAGAAGACCATGAGTCAGAGAACCAGGTCTTAGCTTGCTAGATAATCTTATGTCAATTTCTGAGAGGTTGCAAAGCAAAGTCTGAGTTGGTTAAAAGAACTTGAAGCCAATCCTCCCTGCCTATACATCTGAAGCAAACTCAGGACGGCCTCAGCTGTGTTCCTGAGGTTCTTTGGGATTTAACTGTCAGTGAAGAATCCTACTGCCCTTCATGGCTAAGACTTGTTCAGGTTCAGACTAGCAGCACGGGAGAAGGCAGCATGAAACCTCTTCCGCCTGCTGATGGCAACAGCTCTGTGTGTCCCCAAAGATTTCCCAACTGTTCCCTCTCTTGCTGCAGTATCCCTATTGGAATGCTGGGACCCTGTGGGATCTGGCTGGCCCACCCCTGGTGACACATGATCACATCAACAGCAGTCTAAGTGGTGGAGTAGCGCAGATCAGAGACAATGAGAAAGATCCGAGACTACACTGGCCACGCCTTTCATCTTTCAGGAAAGCTTAGAACATTCTGACTGTGGTCTGCAATTCTAAAATTGGTGCATTAAGAATTTAGTGTGAAGTAACATTTGGTAAAGGGAGTTGAGAACCACTGAGGTAAAGAATAGTTGAATATCTAACAGTTTTCAGAGCACATCAGGGTAAGAAAACGTCTAATGAACAAAACAAAAATGAACTTAGTGAAATTAGGATGATAGGGCCAGGAAGATGGCTTGTATTAGTTACTCTTCTCTCACTGTTGGGACAAATACCTGACACTCAAAATGAGGGAAGGAGAGGTTTATTTACCTCACAGTTACTGGAGGTTTCAAGACACTGGAGGTAGAGGCTGGGCTGCTGCTGTGTCCAGGATGACCCTCTCCATACCTCCAAGAGAGGCCACCAGGCCTGGGGGTAGTAAGGAGGCGCTAGCTGTCAATTTAAAGGTCGTGCCTCTCTGGCCCCGCCCCTCGAGCCCCACCCTGGTCCTCTGGCCCCGCCCACTGAGCCTCACGCTGCTCCTCAAGCGGGGCTACCACCCCATGATTCACATGAGGCTGTGGGTAGTCAACTAGATACAAACCATAACAAAACTCAATAGTCTAAGCACCCGCGTGGCAAGCACAAGGACCCGGCTTCAATTCCCGGTACTGCATGGTGCTTCAAGCATGCCAAGCCAGCTACCAAAACCAGGCATGATGGTGCACACTTGTAATCCCAGTGCTTGGGAGGCTGGGAGATAGGAGGATCACTATGAGTCCAAACTGCATGGCGAGACCCTGGGCCAAATAAATAAATAAATAAATAGTTTTTAAAAAAAGAAATTAGGATGATAAGGAGTGAAAGTATTTTTGAAGATTTCCAAAGGAGCCAGGGATATAGCTCAGCAGCATAAGCGCCTGCCTGGCAAGTGAAAGGTCCTGAGTTCAATCCCCAGTACTGGAAAAAAAAAAAAAGATTTCCAAAGGAGTGGGTCACATGCAGTACTAAGTAACCCAGTGTTTAATATGCTGTTCTGTCTGATTTACATCTCTGGAACTGTGACAGTTCTGACTTATTTTCTTTGGTCTTATCTTTCATTTCCTGAAGACAGAGTGGACACAAAATTATTTCTTGGGCAACCTTTATAGACAACTCTCCTTCCTTGAACCTGCCCTAATGTACCCAACTTTCTAACCCGTAGTTAGCCTGTAAGTCTAACATTTTAAGAGTGTAGAAGGAAAATGCTTGAAATTCAAATTAATATTTCATTTATTTATTTCTTTGATAATGCCCTGCCTTCCCCACTAGCATCAAAATTCAAATAAATATTAATATATAGTTCAGCTTTCTCTTCATTCCTGCTTGCTATAAAATATTTTGGCAATATGTTACATTCTACAGACTATGTCAAACATAATTATGGCAGGTGGCTTAATTTTAAGTATTATTCTATAAAAGAAACCACTAAACAAACTCCACTTCCACCTACATGTAATTGAAAGTTTTGTGAAGTATTTACAATTTTTCATTTGCTTTCATTTCTTGATGGTAGGTAGATACTTAGTATAAAATAACAAAGAAAAAAATCATCTCTTCTTGCTGTTACCAGTCACTCGGGTTCACACTCCTGTACTCAGATGCTTTCCAGAAAACCAGTTCCTGGAAAAACTCAAGAAACAGGCTCCTGCCAAAGGCTTTTAGGTCAACTGAACATGGGGATCGTTTGATTTCTTTGTTAGTCTGTGCCCTCTTCACGCGATCTCTCAAATACCCGAGCCCCACGGGGGCGCCTGGGAGCTGCTGGCTCCCACTGTGCGTTGCCTACTCACACACGTTCCTGAAGCACAGCCCTGTATACTCACTAGGTGCTGTTCCTGCGCATTAAAATACCAAAAGCTGGTGGAGTTACCCTGGACTACTGCCTCGCCTGCACCTCCCATCTCTACTGTCCTCTTACTCAAGCAGTGCTGTCTTAAAGGGAAAAGGAAGAAGAAGTAAACTTTCAGTTTGCTGTCACTCTGTGCTCACCTGACCTTTAACCTAACACCCAAATCTTCCCTCAGTTACAAAACTCACCCCTCTTTTTTTGTAATATCCAAACTTGATCCTGTCACTCTCTTTCTGATGTTTATTTATTCCATGACTCCCACTGTGAAATAGGACGCAGGTAGTGTAACTTCATTTTCATGATCTGTGAGTTCGCAGCTGTTCTCCTGTCATGGGCTCAGGCTGCATACATTCAGCCCCGCAGTGAAGCCAGCATGTGTGGCTCCAGCTCACAGAGCTGCCGCTCTGTACCCACGTCCAAGACCCTTATCCCACACTGTGTCATTCAGCATTCTTTGTTGAAACTACAGGATGATCCAAACACTGAAGCAAACCTAGTACCACAGAAAATAGTTGAGAAACTTGGCAATCAAATTCCCTTAAAAGTGGGAACTTGAGGGATGAGGCCAGAGCCTGCAGGTGGGCTGCACTTGCCTGGGTCAGGAGGAGGCGGCAAAGGCGGTGGTGGTGGCGGTGGCGGCAGCTGCTGCTGCTGCTGCTGCTGCTGGCCTGGCCTGGCCTGGGGCAGGGGTCAGGTGGCTGGCCTAGGAGTTTGGCTGCCTTTCCCAGAAAGATTCAGAAATTGAATCTCGCTGGTATTATTTGTTCCTATATCCAAAAGTGGAGAATATCTAAACTATAAGAAAGATATTCTTCTGAAATATCTTCCCAAAATAAACAAGAATACACAGTGTTAGTTCCCTATTGCTGCTGTGAGCAATCCCCATAGATTCCGGGGCTTGAAACAACACAGACTTGTTGTGCTAAAATTCCTGGAGAGCAGAGTCCAGAATGACTCCTATGGAACGAAACTCAAGAGGCCTGCAGGACGCGTCTGTTCTAGGGGCTCACAGGAAGAAACGTGCTTCCTCCTCTTCCCCCTGTGGCAAGTTGCCTGCACCTGGCTCCCTGCGGCCCAGACTTCTGCTTTGCTTATCATATCCCCATCTCGAAGGCTGGACCCTCTGGAGTGAGCATCTCTCCCTGAGATTCCTCAGTGGCATCTACCAAGTCCTCTTCACTTTTCATGGTGACAAACTTCACAGGTGTTAGGGAGGCAACCCTGGGAGTTTTGGAGTGGGCCTTGTTCTGGTACCACAAACAAAAACTAAAATAAGCACATTTCCTTGTTCAGCAAGCACTTCTGGATTTCTGGACACGCAGGTTTGCTGCCAATAGGCTCCGTGTGCCGCTGTTGCTAGCATCCGTGCTGCTTTCCTGGTGCCTAATAAACAAAAGGATAACTACAATGAGATTAACATTGCACGACGGACAGGGCCAGCCCGATAGCTCAGTGGACTAAAGCGTCTGCTTAGGCAGAGTGCAGCAGCCGGGGTTTGATCCCCAGTTTGCTGTGCCGGCCCTACCCCCGGGGCACACTGAGCCGTGGATTGAGACTGGGCGTAGTGGCATGCACCTGTAATCCCAGCCCTTGGGAGGCTGAAAACAGGATCACTAAGAGTCCAACCTGTGCATTGAGACCCTGTACACCCTGTAGACCCTGTCTTAAATACGGAACAACAACAATTAAAAAAAAGATGCAAGAGAGACAAAGTGACACCATCCCACTACTCTGTGACTGAAAATATTTATTTCTATTTGTTTCTAGAGGTTGTAATCATGGCAAAAAGAGATAAGTGAATCAATCTGCTCCAAAACTAGCCCTTTTCAAAACTAAGTTGTATATTTTTCTCCACTGATGTTAGCTAGGGATTTATCTTCATGTCTTTTCTACAGTCACCAACATTGTACTGTATTCATGTGAAAGAAGCTTTCATCTCTGGGAAATGGGAAAAAAAAAAACCTGACACATTGCGTATTTTAAGAAATCTATCATCTTGGGAAAGAATATTGGATTTCTTATAATTACATTTATTTTTAAATACCATATTTTTAAAAATTGGCCATGATTTTAAGCTACAATATTAACATATGACAGCTAAAAATCAAAATTTACTTTTATGCCTTGTTCCCAATTTGAGAAAAATTTGTCATTTGTATGTGATTCAAAACAAGGGAAAATAAAATGCAATGTCCCTACAAATAAAGGGATGTGATTCTAAGTAAGGTGACTTTGTTCCAGGAGGTGAACAGCACTGATATGTGAATGTCTGAATATTTATTAGTGAATATCTGAATATCTGACAGTTTGCTGTCATATAAATGACAGTTTTCCAATAAATTATTTATTAGGTTGGTGGCACGGTACAGCACAGATTGCTGTATAATTGAGAGATTGGCACACACTTGATCGATACTAGGAGAAGCAGACGGGGCCTGGATAATTTAGAGCTAAGTGCAAGTGATTTTCTGCGCGTGCGGCTCAGCTGCAGCATCCGTGGGAAATAACGCGCGAGAGCGGCTGCGGCGCGGCGCCTCCTGTCGCATTTCCATAATGGGGCTGGATTTAGAGCGGGGTCTTGCCTGGCCATTTCCCTCCTTTGCAGCCACAAAATGAAAGCAACAGCTTTCTCATTAGACGTTTCAGGGCACACTGGAAATGAGTCACAGCCTGAGACACGCGAAGCCCTTTTCCTTGATAACTCAGCTCCTCCCCGTCAGCCGGTGCAAACGGCCTAGGGACAGGCACGCGGCTCAGCGAACAACCCTTATGCCGCAAGAAATGGGACTTCACAGCACAGGTAGGAGATGTCAGGGACGCTGTCAAAAATCTGCCATATGGTTACATCAGAGATAACAGAGTAAGTTTCATCATCAGTAATCTTAAGAGAAAAACATGTACAAAAATGATTTTATTTTGTTCATGTGTCTCATTTACACCCAAAATTCAGTGTGCTAGCAAGTTAGGGAGAAGTTTAGACTGCTAATCAGAAGCATGATTCTTCTATGAACAGGATGATAGCTTTGAAGTACCCCTAATTGTAAGTTTAATTCCTTAGCATGATAGCATTTCTTATAGAAAGATTAAAGTTTCCTTTTATGTCTTTTACATCACCGGCCTGCTTTTACATTCTTTTATCTCTTTCCATGTTATTTTAAATCTGTGTGCTCTTAATCCAACAGCCCTGAGAGTTGTCTTCTCTGAACAGAGGGGAACGGAGGACCACAGTGAGAACCCATTTTGCAGAACTCAGTCTGCAGCCAAGTACTGAGAGGCATTTCCCGGCCTGGCAATTCGTAGGCGTCCCACACTGTGCTTCTCCAGCCCGTCCTTGCTGGCCCTCTGTCTACCTACAGCCAGCCCTCAGAAGCCATGAAGGATGGGAACACAAGAGGCACAGCTGTCTCCGCACATGCACCCACATTACCTCACCCCAGAAAGAGTAAGGTTTTTGTTCTTCCAGATACATGTCCCCCAGTTAAGGCTGTAAGAGGACAAAAGAAATCATTTTCGACAATCTGACTAAGTGGATTTTCTCCTCACAATAAAGTGGGAAGATGAATGTCTCCAGGACTCTCCTTCCAAACCGCCCTGCCCTAAACACTACTATCTCCATATCTCTGGTGCAGCTCTGGTGCAGCTCTGGGAGCCCTACTTCATGGATGCTTTCAGCCCTGCTGTTCTGGCTACCTCAAAATGCTAATGTGTTTCCAAATATTACACTTTCACAGCAATTTTGACTGTGGGGAAGGACAGACAGTCCCCCAGTGCCAGATCCAGTGAATAAGGCAAATGAGGACTCACATCCTGCCTTAACTGATCCACCTCCATGGCAACCAGCAGCGCCGTCCACTATATATTTCAATCACACCTACCAACTGCAGGGCCTTTGTGTTCATACATCCCTTTCAAAAACTAATTTCTCTTTGGTTGAAGGAGACAAGTAACTAATATATGTCATGCATATTACTGCAGATTTTGTCACTGCTTCTGCAGATATTTTAATTAAATCATGCCACTCTTTTTGTAATAGATGTTATAATTTGAATGAGGGAATCTGATGCTCAAAGACCTTACTTTATTTGGTCAAAAGCTAACTCTTCTAGACCTATTTCCTCCATTCTTCCCATAAAATTTTAGGTAGCTGACTTACGTTGAATGTATCACATGTGCTCTGAAGAAGAAAATTTTTGAGATTTTTTTTATTAAAATGCTATCACAGAATACATTTTTGTTTACTACTTATAAGAAATTTGTGCAGAGTAAAAGGAAAGTGTTTAACTTGAAGGATTTACCAAGCTGTTAGGCTTAAGAAATTAAAATGCTGGGTTAGATAGTCTAAATGCAGTAGACAGGCTGTTGTTAGAAAAAAAAAAATATCAATACTAAATGTAAACAACTGGGCACACTTTAAGGAACAAGATCATTTTGAGTCCCTAATCTAATAAACCAAAGTACTAGACATTGAGGTACACAATACGGCTCAACTATTTAAAAGTTAACACTAACAAAAATTTCTACCAAATCTGCGATACTTCTCCAAATATGCAAACTAGAATTATAAAACATCCACTTTGCCTGGCATCTTTCACAGTTCTGCCTAGGTAAAGTAGGCAGAATTCACCAGCGAAGCGTTAAGGAAAGAGTTTCAGTGAACCCGGTGAGTGAGTGTGCTCACTTTATCTCCCTTCTTTCACACGGGAAGGAGATGCCAGGTTCAGAGTAACCAGGATGACAAAAGCCACAGCAGAGTGGGCATTCCAGCAAGAGGACAGAATCTTTCCTTACGCAGTTCCTAGGGTTCTTATTCAGTAAGATAGAATGTCATCGCCATTGCATAAGATTCCTACTAAGTGTAGCCAATAAAAAATTTAACAAGTACAAAATTGATGCTTGAAATCGGGAGTCTCACAAAACAGAAAAGGACATACTGATTCCAGCATGTGTGAAGGAGGCGAGATCCAGGGCGCGAGGTCCTGCCTCTTGCTGGATAGGAGGGTATCGATTCTTCTTGTGTGAGGAAAAAAGAAGCAGCCCAACTGTATACAACCTGCTATAAACTCAGATTGCAGCAGTACTGGAAAGCTATGAAAAAGTCCAGGATGTTGACCTATACCAGTTTCAAATTCTTTTTAGCAAATTCTTACTAAAAAGGGTGGTCCTTACACAATCTAGTACATTTAAAAAGAAGAGATGCTGCCTGTAGTGGCAGCCAACATTGACTAACTCCTCTGACGTGGACTTTGGAAGTGCA
The DNA here is from genome assembly GCF_000260255.1 of Octodon degus. Classification (NCBI taxonomy): domain Eukaryota; kingdom Metazoa; phylum Chordata; class Mammalia; order Rodentia; family Octodontidae; genus Octodon; species Octodon degus. The sequence continues at coordinate 3,589,465 of NW_004524684.1, read as the reverse complement.
CAAACAGCAAACCTACTTCCCAGGTGAACAGGTGGGGAAACAGAGCTCATGCATGCTGCAGGTAGAGAGAGCGTTACCCAAGCAGGAGTGAGCCTCTGACATTTCTCTAGCTGCTGAAAATATTTTCAAATACTTGGAAGTAGCTGGCAACAGTGGAATTAAAATCTTACCTTGCTAAATTTCTCATTTGTAGTTGCATCTAAAACTACCTCAAACTGAGTGCTGGGTGGAGAGACAGAGGAGGAAGGCAAACAATGAAAACCAAAGGATCTGAGATTCAAAGATCAAGAACTTACAGGTAGACCCAGTCCTAGCCCAGGTCCGGTGAGTGTGTGGAGAGCTTCCTGCT
>NW_004524684.1:3568004-3572229 GCF_000260255.1 Octodon degus | reverse complement strand
TCCATATTCTGTAGAGACTTGAAGTTTAACATATGAATACTTGATGGGAAATACATGTTCCATCTTACGTCTAAGCTGTTTGATATTCAGACAAATAGTGCAGTTAAATCCAACTGTATATGTTGTAAGGTGAGAATAAGCTTCTCTTCTGGAGGGTTAACAACCTAAGTTTGCAGACCAAAAATTAGAGGAAAAGTAGGGCTTCAAGGACAGCCAATGTTTTGGCCCTAGCCTTTCAAGGTCAGTGAGGACTCAGTACATAGGAGAACATATACTGTAACATCATGTAACTCGGTTGTTTCCCAAATTTTCTGATCAAGGAGATTATGGGGCCACAGAGGAATGTGATCAATGATGTAGTGTGTCTCTAAAGAGAGTCACATGGAGAGATAACATTCTCTCAGGCTTTTACAGAGAGCAAATTGGTCAAGCAATTGCCATGACTCCTCCACATGACTGACACTGACAAAGAATCTATAAAGTGTGGTAAAGCACTTCGGGATAAGTCCTGAGGGGACTTGACGACCTTGTCAGATACAAAAGTTACATTTCTTGTTATATAGTTCTTGCTTGATCTTGGTCTTAACTATCCAGCAGGACAGTGTAGAAGCAAGGTATGAAAAGTGAAGCCATGTTAATATGCTGAGCTGTGGAAGGGTCAAGTCAACAGATTCAAACATTTCCAGTCCTGTGGATAACCCATTACTATTATGGAATACTGGAGTATATTGGAATATTTTGCTGAATTCATGCACCTACAATATTTGGATGGCAATGGAATACCCATCTCTGACAAAACTAAACAAATAAGGAGATATAACTGAAGGACAATTTTGTATCTTTATATACAAAATAGTTAGGATAGATATATAACTACTTTCTCTTTATTCAATACTAAGAAAGATTTGTGCTAATAATGTTTGGATAGGATATCACATCTGCATCTTGTGCTATGAATGACTAATACAAAGACAACAATATGCAATGTAATCGTTATATCTCTCCTATCAAGCTGTTTTGAAGGGGTCTCACTGCAACTTTTTTCTCAATAAATTTTTTTTAAAAAGAAAAGAAATACAGTGCATATGGCTACATGAGTGTGGTAGGTTACTTCTCCCAAGGACATTCATAATTCAATTGTGTGTGACCTTCTCCATTACAGCTCCAATAAAGAATATTTCCCACTTCCTTCATCTTGCCTTGATGCTACAAGCAGTTATGGGATTCCTTTCTGGCCAATGTGGTGTCATGTAAAGCTATTTCTTGACTTAAGAGTGGAAAAACTGAAGTTTTGATAGAATAGAAATACTGAAGTGGCTATCCCTAACAGACAAGAACTTCCATAGGATAGGACTTCTTTCTTTTAGAATTACTGTGTAGGGAATCATTGGTCTCTTGGTAGTCTCTGGGAGAAAATGGCAAGGAGATTTAGAAAATAAAGACAAGAGACAAAAGCTGAGGTCAGGTGGAGGCCTCTTTATGGATAAGAAAGAGACTGAATAATAGTAGGGGAGCTAATTTAGACTTTTGCAAAGTTAGTACTGTGAGACCCAAGGTCGCATAGTGACTAATTACTGAAATTGTCAAGGAAGGATGCTTGTTTTTCTAAAGACTGAAGTAGTTGAACTGCTTTAGGCAATCTGGTTCTGTCCTGCCCTCACATATATGATCAATTTTCATCTTCAGCAGCTCTCAACATTGCTGTGTGATAAACATAATAAACTAATTCTAAACCGTGCTATATCGCTTAAGTCCCAAGGCTTAGTGGCTCAGCATTTCCATATGTGAGGTCAGTGCATGTACAATATGCTTCTCTGAGGCAGCATGGGAGAGGTTACTCTGCTTCTTAGATTTTTTTAAAATTTGAGACAGGATCTCAATATGCAGCTCAGACTCATAGTGATCCTCCTCTTTTCAGCCTCCCCAGCACTGGGATTACAGGCCTGAGCCACCATGCCTGGTCTCCGTGGTCGACTCAGCATGCCTAGGAGTGGGGCCGGCATGGTATGTGGTACCTGGGTCAAGACCTGGTCCCTGAGCTTTCCTACGCAGGCCCTTACTCTACTGACACCAGTCTCTTAAGTCTTTAAAGGTTTTCTGAGACTGTGGGTGGAGCAGAGTCACTATGAATATCTGGAAAAATCATTGAGTACACCAGAGCTAATTTATTCAAATTTTGTTATTGCATACAAATGCAAATCTGAATCACCCACTAGATTACTAAATATATTCTAGCTTTAGCAATGACAGTAACATAAGTGTATAATATGACTGAGGAACATTTCTGTTGATTTTTGTGTTATTTGCCTCTTTAGACAATCCCTATAATGAACAATAATATTCAGTAAGCTCATAAAAATAAAATTTACATTGACAATCATTCTCATTAATATATAAGCAATTAATTTATCTTTGAAAACATCTTTTATTGGTTCTTTTAAAATGTTCATTAAAAGAAATTAATTTTATAACCATAATATAATATCTAGCCACATGGAATTACTACATACAAGAGGTAGGCAATGCAAACATCAGAGAATTATGAACACTCAACTTTGTGACCTTATTGCAATGCTTTGCTCACTGAAATTCTGAAAGTGGAAGTAAAGACTGATCCATGGAATGCTCAGCACACATGGCTACATTAGGGAACAGGTGACGAGGGCAGCAGCCCTCCAGAAAGCAGAGCAGTTGCACGGGAACTGTCTGACTCCAAGGCAAATGTCAGCCAGTGAGGTGCTCCAGACTTCTTGAAACATGCGAGTACAGTTGCCGAGCACAGCCAGCAGGGCCTCACTCGTCAGAGAGAGCAAATCTTAGGTGTTTGATACTCCTTTTCACCTTATTCAGCATACCTATGCAGAAGTTCAGGGAAGAGCACAGCTCGGTTAATAAATAAGGATAAATTTTATGTTAAAAGTCACACACACACACACACACACACACACACACACACACACAGAATTTAATGTGCAGCACACACCAGTGCATGAAGTCTGCTCACAGTGACTCTCAGGACCTCATCCTGCATGGAGGCAAGCACGCAGGACAGCAGAACCCCTCACTTCTCCTGCACAATGTCCCAGACAGGAGAGGCAATGCTCCCCAGTTCCATGATAGCTTTTGGTCTGGGGTGTTGAACACATCGGAAGGACAGTACTTTGGAGGTCCAGTACAGATTCCTTGCTAGATGCTAAAGGAAGTGAAAACCAAGATTAAGATGTAATCATTCCTTCCAAAAGCTTGAATAAAATAGAATTTATTTACCATAGTAAAAGAACCCCAGGTGTCCATATTTCAGTTATCCCATTATTGTAGGAAAGTTAACTTTTAACATAAAATTTATCCTTATTTATCAAGTGAGCTTTGCTCTTTCCTGAAGTTATATATAGGTATGCTAAGTAAGGTGAAAAGGAGTATCAAACATCTACTTTCTTTTTCTTTTTATGCCAAAGGCTTGTTTCTGAAAGTCACCAAGAATTACCATGTTTGAAAAATCGTAAGTATTGGAGGAAAACGCTTTACGCAGTTAACTCATTATTCTCAAACGTGTCTCTCTGTGCGTATGAAGACTTAGACGCTAACACAGATGAAGCAGGTAGCAGCTGCTCAAATAACTAAGTATACCTTGCTACTACTTAAGGAAAGAGCAAAACTCACTTAACAAGTGATGATCAATTGCATGATAAAAGTTAACTGTTGTTTAGTAACGTGATAAGTGCAATTAACAATTGTGTGCTTCTTTTACAATATTTGATGACTATAGGAGGAAATCCTGGTAATTTCTGAATCTAAGTGTTACTTTAAAAAAAATTACTGATAATTCCCGTGTAATGATAGCTCACTAGACAAAACCATGTCTACTGTAATATGAATTATGCATAACGAAAGAAATAGAATGTCTCAAAAGGTACTTAATTTAACCCAACTGCGTAAGACTTTACATGGAAGTCATTATTTTGAAACCATTGTGTGAAATAAAAAATTATGAACTAAATATTAAATAATTTGTGAAGTGCCTGTGTTAGTCACTTAGTCAAATATTGAAGAACAACTGATAAATTCCATTGATACCAACTTTTTCCCACCTTCAAACATGGACTTTTGTATACTTTTATTGCTTTCTTATTCAAAAGTACTTTAGTTGGGCCAGGGAGACAGCTCAGCCGCTGAAGCACCTGCCTAGCAAATGGAAGACCCTGAGTTCGATTCCTGATAATGCAAA
>NW_004524684.1:3540502-3567904 GCF_000260255.1 Octodon degus | reverse complement strand
TACACTGAAATATCTGAGGTAACAAAATTATAAGGTGAACATGTTTCCGGAGACAATTCTTTAGGGTGTAGACCTTGAGGATTCACAAAAATTTAAACTACATAAAAAGCACATTTGACATTGTAATTGATAATTGTAATTGATAATTCCTTCTATGAATTCATTACTTTAAAATAGTTAAACATATAGGGCTGGGGAGTTAGCTCAGCAGCACAGCACTTGCCTAGCAAGCACGAGGTCCTGAGTTTGATAACTTGTACCAAAAAAACCCAAATTTATTTTATTTTATTGTTTTATTTTTATTATTTATTTATTTAATTTAATTAATTAATTTATTTTTTTTGCAGTACTGGGGATCAAACTTGGGACCTTACATTTGCCAAGCAGCCATTTTAGCCTCTGAGCCATACCTCCAGCCCAAATCATTTTTTTTTCTTTCTTTTATTTATTTATTTTTATTTATTTATTTATTTATTTTTGTACTTCAAGGAAGGGTCTACAGGGTGTTCAGGGTCTCACTACTAGATCAGACTTGGAGTGATCCTCCTGTTTACAGCCTCCCAAGAGCCGGGATTATAGGCGTGCACCACCACGCCCAGTCTCAATTGCTGTCTCAGTGCGCCCCAGAGGCGGGGCCGGCGCAGTAGGCCTGGGGCATCGAACCCTGGCCCCTGAGCCTGCTTGCAGGCTCTTTAATCTGCTGAGCTATTTGGCCAGCCCTCCAAATTTAAACATTTAGTGCACGGACCTCCATTCGTGTCTTTGTCATGGATCCGAAAGAAACTAGATTTTCAACAAAAAAATATGTTTGAAGATGTTTAATCATCCTATTGAAAAATTAAAATTAATTCAGATTAAAGGACCCTTGAGCATTACACACCAGTCGCTGTCAACAGCATCATGGTTTAGAATAAAATAAGCAGCCACACCATCCAAGCCTGAGTTTCCACACGAACTGAGAGAATCTGCTGGCCAAGGACACAACGAGCCTGTCATGAAGCCTGGAAGTCAGTACACACATCCGCACACACCCCACACCTGCACGTCAGCTCCTACACACAGAAACGTCAAAGCCTCGCACACTGGAAAATCTAACTGTTTCCAAAATCAGAGCATATGTGCACAAAGTAACCTTTTAGTGTCCAAGGCCATTTAAGAAATATACCATCAACAACGGAAGAACGCCCACCACCAAGGCACTTGGTATTATCTATCTTCTCCTCCTTAGATTAAACTCATACCCGTGATGAATCTAAGACATTCATGGAAATAGATTCCAGACACCTGTCCTTCTCCAATCCCATATAGACCTCTCTAAATGCTAAGCAGTCTGCATGTTATATTAAAGATACATTCACACATATACATATTCAAAGCAGGGTAGCAAATACCTTAGTTTGAATGTAGACTTCAATATTTACTATGCTGCTATAGGGTATTAGTGGAAGGCAGTATGCAATACAACGGGTTAATTATTGGAACTGTCCTACCAATTTGGTTTGAAACTGTCTCATTGCTATTTATTTCTCAATAAAATTATGAAAAAAAGAAAAGAATTTGCCATAAAAAAGAAAGCCTGCAGGGCAAGTGAAAACAGGATCATGTAAAAACAAACAAACAAATAATTCCACCACATAACACCTAAAAATGATAATATTCTCTTTCTGCTGGTCTCTGTGGGGTGGGGACTTGGGAAGGATGCTGCTGAATGGTGCTGACCTGAACCGTCTCCTATGACGGCAGAGAGCCTCAGAGCTGTAGCTATTCCAAAGCCTGACTATGCATTTGCAAAGCAGCAGACTTCAAGTGCAACAGGTCAGTGTTGGCCCGCGCCCGCACTCCTCTGTTCATGGTCCTCCTGGCCGCGGGGCTGCCTGAGTGAGCCCGGTTCCCCAGGTAAAGGGTCTGAGGGTCGGCAAGCTCAAGGGCAGCTGTGCTTTCCCTAGAGTAGAGCCATGCTTTGTGACTTGGCAAATTGAAAGGCAAGAGCAATTCAGGATCAGAATACAGAGAAGGAACGGTTCCTCAAGACCTTGCAGAGGAAGCCTTTTAGCCCCAGGACCTGCAGTCTCAAGAGTGCCCTGGTGTGCCCACCGCAGCCGGCAGTGGTGTGGCTGGAATGTGCTCCCATCCTGCTGAGGCCTGGGTTTCTCCTGAGCTAGTGCAGGTCTACGTCTCATCTGTGAGAACAGACCTGCTCGAAGCTGCTTCCCAGGGCCTGGGGATGAATGGTGGAGATAGGTCGATGCCAAGCTGGGTGGCATCTGATTCTTGCAGCTGCCAGGGCCTGCAAAGTCTGCAGAAAACAGGTGTTCACAGGCCTTTCCAAGGCTATGAATGTCTCACTGGCATACGGGTGTCTGGCTTATTTCAGCACCAGGCTACAGAATCCACTTGTGAGTGCTGGCCTCTGAGTGGGGCCTTTGGAGTATTATGGAGCCAGTTTCACCACAGCAGGCGCAGCCTAAGCTCAGGCCAAAGCTGCATAGGCCCCATGTCCTGCTCCTCAGCCGCTGGGGTCAGCTCCAGCCGCTGTCACCCAGTGTTGGAGGTCAGCAGCCTGTGATCAGCGCAGGTCCAGCCTAGGGATGCTGGCCAGCGATGCGCATTCTGGAACCTTTCCCAGCACATCTGAAGTCCTGATCAGTTCTCTCCCCCTTCCCCGAGCAGCAGGCATCCTGCTCTGTTCTGGATGACGCAAGCGAATCATCCTCTCCCTCCTTTAGTACATCCTTTCATTTTGTTACACTCAACCACTACTGTGTCTGGTTTGAGTTCCCTAAGTCTTATGAATATTGCTTGTGCAGGAAAAGCTATTTGACTTGGTGTTTCTGGAGGAAGAAGGCCAGCTGAGGACCTGCTCTGTCACAATCTTGCTCTGCTACATGCTTTTAAAGTCATTAAATGATAAAATGAAACGATGTCATCTGTACCAGCAAATGAGTCGTTACGAGACAACCAGGAAGGAAATCAGTCAAAGCAGATGGGTCTAGAAAAGAATCAGTGGGAAGCAGCACAAAAGGCATATTCTGCAGTCCAGGTTCAATAATCAAACAGGAAATATGTGGTAGGTTTCTCCAGCAGAACTTCTGTGAGAGTGAAGAGAGCCGGGATGTGTGTGTACAGGATGGCAGCCTTCAGCCACCCCTGGCAGAGAGCTCTGGGAATACAGCTATGGTGACCAAGGAAAGAAACGCACATTTTATTTAGCTATAGCTAATATACATTTGTTTAGCTGGGTGCACCTGCCTGGTATCTACTCTAGATAGTAGAGTAACAGTATAGGCAAAAAGAAAAGACTTAGATATTTGAAGAATAGCTCTTCAGAAGTTACCCAAAAAGTGGCATAAAGAGACCTACAAAAACATAAAAGTGTAAATAGGGAGAATAATAAGAGATTCCAAAACCTGCCTAAGTAAATTTCCAGCATTAGAATATAAAAGGAAATTGGGGGAGTGAATATGTAAGAAAAACAGGAAAAAATTACATGAGAAATCAAGTCAGATTTCATACTGGAAGCACTGTCAGTGTGTAACAAAATAAAAACTGGAATTTAGAACAGTGAAACTTGGGAATAACAAGAATAAAATAATCTAAACAAATCCAAACTAAAAATTATAAGAGGGAAAAGAAAATGTACATGATTAAATGACAGACTAACACAAACATTTTTATTAGCAACAACATCGGCCATCATAAAAAGTTATATTATCAGAAGGAAGAAAAATAACCCAAAAATGTATAAATTAATGTCAGACAAATTCTTGTTTAAATATGAGGGTGAAATAGATTGTTCAGAAAGAATAAAAGGAGTATTTCTTCCCACATGCTTTCCGTGAATACGATGCGTTTCAACTTCAAGAAATGGTTACTCAAATACTGCAATGCCCAAGAAAGAAGGTGCAATAAATTTACAAGAAACGTTGGCAAAAGTAACTATTACACCTGAGAGGCTGTAAGAAATGGACTTCTAGTCAAATGGATTCATAAATCATGAAAGAATCCATTGTGTCCATAACTGAAGTGCGCTGACCACGATGACCTTCTGAGGACCCTGATCTACGGCGCACCAGAACCGACCCAAGACCCAGTTCCTTCACTTCCCAACTTCTCCCACCAAGCGTGGGCTTCAATTTCAAGGCTGACTCTCACGACGACATCCGCTGGAGTCACGCGACAGGTGGGAGAAGTCAGTCAGCCCTGATGCGTCGGTTCGCGTCCACGTCCAGCACAGACGGATGGACTCCTACTTGGCCAGGATTGAAGTGCTGTGCTGCAGTCACTGCAGGCAGAGCCAGGATTAGGGGCATCTGGACTGGCACCTAGGAATGTTAAGACCACTGGCCTACAGAGGCACGCCGTCCAAACCCCAAGCCTTCCAACTCCGTCTTGGTACGCAACTAGAGACAAAGCCCATGAGCATCACTTTAATTACTGACTACAAAGAACATACCCCTCAGTGTTTACACTTCAGAATAGCACTTCAGAAGTGCTCTCTGTATTTATATATACATTAATTATAACATATTTACAATCATATGTTATAAAGAGGGAAATCGGAGGGACTATTCGGTGGGTTGGGTACAAATGTAGCCAGTTTCTAAGTGTTTATGAAGCAGTAGACACTGAAATACTTTTGACTGGCTACAGTATAAAATTCTATCTGTTAAAAGTTTAAGGATGCACACTGAATAATAAAAACAATTCCTATAGTTGCAGTAAAGGGCTAAATGGAGCATAAAGGAAATGTTTCAATCTGACAAAATATAAAGAAGTGCAAACAAGTAAGTGGCTAGTTGAAAACTCAAGAATTTTTGAAATGTGGCCAAATATATTAGTAACTGAAATAAATATAAACATTTAATTCACTTATGAAAAGATGAAAAAACATGTCTTTAAAAATTCTAGCCATAAACTGCAAAAAAGAGACATTGGGAGAAAAAAAGTGCTACACAGACTGGTTATAAAACACTAGGATTGAATTAATACCACGTAGAAAATATGTGTCAGCATACTAACTTCAAAAATAAAATTTGAGGTAAAACAGTAATGCAAAGAAGAGATAATAAGTAATATTATCACTCTCAGATGATAAAATCAACAGTGAGATATCTTAACATATCTGTGACACAGGTAACATCATTTAAAATGAAGCAAGACAAAGCTGACTTGCTGGCTGCGGTGGCCCAGGCCTGTAATCCCAGCACTTGGGAGGCTGAGGCAGGAGGATCGCTGTGAGTGCAACACCAGCCCGGGTTACAAAGTGAGCTCAAGGCCAGCCTGAACTGCACAGCAAGACCCTATCTTTTTTTTTTTTTTTTTTTTTTTTTTTCTGTGTTTAGGACAGGGTCTACAGGGTCTGCAGGGTCTCACCACATAAATTGGATTCATAGTGATTCTCCTATTTTCAGCCTCCCAAGTGCTAAGTTTACAGGCACATGCCACTATGCCCAGGCTCAGTCGCCGTCTCAACACACCCCACAGGCAGGGCTGGCACGGCACACCGGGGATCAAGCCCCAGCCACTGCGCTCTGCCTAAGCGGGTGCTGTAGTCCGTTGAGCTATCTGGCTGGCTCAAGACCCTGTCTTGAGTGGGGAAAAAAAGGCTGACAAAATTGGGAGAGATTGAGGTCAGGGAATTCACTTTAGGGAATTTTAAACCTAGCCACCTCAGAGAATCATGACTAAGAAAAGCCCTCATGTTTATTTAAGACAAGATTTAGTCAGAAGGAGATGTGGCCGGAGTGGACTGCTCCAGGAGCAGCAGACCACACAGGATTAGCGGCTCTGCTCATCTATATAAATGCTTTTATCATATTCTGCATTATCACTACTACTCTCATACTTCAAAAAAAAATCTTTTCATGAATAACATTTTGTCGATTTGCCTAGAAAATAGGCAAGGGAGAGTAGCTTCACTTTTTGGTGTAAGGGGGATGGAATCAAGCATGCACCACCAGAGGTAGGAAGAACAGGCGAGCCAACCCGAGCCAGGCTAGAGCAGCCAGGGTGGGCGGCCAGCACCCGCGGTCTCGGGGACGCTGCGAAGGGGGCGGACACTTCCAGCAGCTGTGAGGCTGAGCGCTCCAGTGGCTCCTTGGGGACAGCACGCAGGTTACACTTGCATGAAATATCTTATTTGCATGAAGAGCTTGGCCTTAGAAAACTCAAGGAAGCCTCTTTTTTCCTAGACAAACATTTTCACTTTCAACTACTTTACATAAACTTGCCAAAATCTGTGTCTTCTGCAAGCAGAAACATACTTGAACAAATCCAGAGACATTGCATTCCTTGCTGAAGAGAGAATGCATATGTCTCATTAAAAGGCAAAGCCATCATCTTAGAAAGGTGAATTCAAAAAGAATTTAAGTGATTTTGGAAGACAAATTTAAAAAGAATTCCAGGTGATTAAGGCCTTTAATGTCAGTCTGAGGAAACTTCTTTTCTCTATGTTCAAAGAATTCTAGTGTGTTTGTGAAGTCCATACACTTTACTTCTTAATTCTCGACATTTAAAATTTAAATCTTAGGGCCGGCCAAATAGCTCAGCAAATTAAAGCGCCTGCAAGCAGGCGCAGAGGCTGGGGGTTCGACCCTGGGCCTGCCCTGCCGGCTCCGCCCCGGGGTGCGCTGAGACCGCGATTGAGATTGGGTGTGGCGGCTCGCACCTGTTTTCCCAGCTCTTGGGAAGCTGTAATCAGGCAGATTACTATGAGTCCAATCTAGTAATGAGACCCTGAACAGCCTGTAGACCCTTCCCTAAAATATAAAAAATAAAATAAATTCAAAAATAAAATTTTAATCTTATAAGAAAATTAAATACAAGTGTTTCTAATTGTGACTTAGTAAATTTTTGTAGCTTAAGAAAACATCCTTAATTTTCACCAATTCAGCATAACCTTGAAATGCTTATTTATCATACATTCAAGAGCAAGTAGCATATTGACCAATTTATAAATTAATTTACACTACCTACTTCAAATGTTTGATGTTTATTGGTGAAATGAATGCCTTTCAGCACTGGCACTATCTTGCAGCAGAACTTGCCTTGCTTGGCTTAAGCAGTGAACCTTATTTACACGATGCCCACAGTGGAGCCGTAGAGTCCCAGCAAGTAGGTCTGTCATGCAGCCCTCAGTGCTAGTGTTGTCGCGCTAGTGCTTTCCCATCTAAAGGCACTCAGAATGCCTCTGAGCAATTCCAACTTTTCAATGGAAGAGTTTCCAGTGTCTCAGAAACACTTAAGAAACCCTTCCATCCAAGACGGTAGTCCTTACAAGATCTTATGATACTCAAGCAAGTTCCAGCCAGTTTAACACAATTGGTTTCCATTTTTCACAACACATTCTGGACTGTGCTAACTGATTTCACTGTGTTTAAATCCAATCACTGAGTACCTTCTTATCAGTTGCTGAAAAGCCAGTGTGCCTAGTCATCAAAAGAGAGAATATTTTCTACTAAAAAAAGAATACTTACCCCTAAGCATGTTATCTTTGCTTCACAGTTAAAACTAACATCACATATGAACTGATTACATATTTTAAATAACTTGAATAATTACAAATTAATTAGCTTGCAAATAAAAATGTTGATTTTCTCTTATGTTGAGTTTAAGTGAGTTACAGTAGATATAGTTGATGATGTTCCAGGCCAATGTCCATTGTAAATTCCTATCAAATGGGACTGCAGCCTTCCACACCACAGCATCTAAAGCAAGTTGCCTCAACAAGCAGCGAGGCTACAATCCTCAGTGCCTCAAGAAATGGAAGCCACAATGAGAGACCTGCAGGAGGAGGTTAATATATGCTCCAAATTCAAAATGTGGCCATGTTATCATTCAGTCACTCTACATCATAAATAAAAAGCACAAGATCACAGGAAGAGATAAGTCTTTTTATTTCTTTCTTTCTTTTCTTTTTGTGTGTCTTAGGGAAGGGTCTACAGGGTGTTCAAGGTCTCACTACTAGATCAGACTCATAGTGGTACGCCTGTTTACAGCCTCCCAAGAGCTGGGATTACAGGCCCACACCACCACTCCCAGTCTCAACTGCTGTCTCAGCATGGCCCCGGGGCTGGGCCAGCACGGCAGGCCCCAGGATCAAACCCCCGGCCCCTATGCCTGCTTCTAGTTGCTTTAGTCCACTGAGCTATTTGGACAGCCCAACAAGTCTTTTTCAAATGGGACAGAGATCAAGAGAGGAGGGGAATGGGTAAAAAATGAGTTATGAAGCACTATGTGCCTGCCCAACTCTGTCCAAGTAATGAAACCAGGAATTGCCAGCACATCTTAGCAAAAGATACCTTTGCTTTTCTGTGGCCTACTGTAAGAAAGCACAGTCAGACTCCACATTCTAACAGTCCCTGTTGGAACCATCCTGGTAGCTGATTCCATCTCTTGATTGCTCCTTCCTTAACTACAAATGGGGCTAAGGATGACACAATGGGTTGCACAATTCCTAACAATTTCAATACAAGGTTCCAAAGTAAATATTTTTAAAAATTCAAAATAAAAGCCTTCATAAATTTTATGTTATGTAAGTCTAATTTGAAGGTCATTTCTGACACCAAATAAGTTAAAATTGATTTCATTTGGCAAAGTGGGAAACATGAATATTTGTCATAACTCTCTAATTAAATAAATTGAAGTTATTATTTTACAGAAAACATATGCCAGTGACTTCTTTCTGTAACAGCTAAGATTTTGAGATTAAAGTTGTATGCTTAAAGGTTGAGCTCCTAAGCAATATATAAGATACAAATAATGCCATCCAAAGTAGAGCTTTCAGGCATCGGTGTGATGGTTGTTACAGACCCGTCAACTTCATCAGATTAGGAAAGTCTTGCAAATTAGTGAAGCACACCCCGGGGTCTGTCTGAGTGGGCCATGAAGTGTGGCCCCAACCGTCCTAGTCCTAGCGGTGGGTTCCTGGGACTGTTCCCTGCTCTACTTCCTGGCTGCTGCGAACTGAGAAGCTTCACCTGCTGCTCCCCTCTACTGTGACATTTCTGCCTCAGAGCCAGGTGACGAATGCCCTGCAACATTGGGCAGATTAAGTGCTCCTTTGTGGTGTGGGCCTCAGGCCTTGAGGTCTCCAGACAGGAAAATGAATTAATACGATCAGCTTCCCAGAAACACTCATGTTTTTAAGTCAAAGAAGAAAGGGTTAAGTCAAAATGAAGCTGATAGTAGCCTAAATGTTGGGAGAGCGTCTGACCACGCAGCTCAAAAACTTGGAGAGAAAAGGGATGGGTCTCAGCGGTGCCTTGCTTCCCTAAACTGGGTAGAGTATTCATAGCAGCTTGTGAATTAGCGCATGGGTGTTGTTCTGCACCGAGTAACTCTTTTTTTCTGCTCAAATGCAGAATTTTTCAACCACTCAAAAATTAAGACCACTCACTTAAAGGTGATCAGATAACAGCTACACAAAGGAAATAGCAGAAAAGTTTTCTTTTCCTCGTGTGAGATGCAGCAGTGTGAGATGTGCTCTTATTTATTTAATTGTCTTTATTTCTTCGTAGAAAATACTTAGATGGCATTGGCTGGCACAGTACACAATGTTCAGTGAAACTAATTTTGTAAAATTATCGAATAATTTTGGTCCAGATTTCTTATCATGTCCATAACTAAAAGTCGTATTTTAATGGCTAGCTTAGGACCCATTCCCAAAGTGATATAAGGTTTAAATACTGCCTAAAAAGTGCTGGAAGTACTAAAGAAATAATAAAATTACAAGAAATACAATATTAATATTTTGTGCCTTACACCTTTTAGTTTCTTATGTTCGCCTTTATGACTTTTGCTTTGGGAGTCTGGAAAATCCAATAAAAATTGAGCACTGAGAAAAATTAAGGTTTTTCATTTTAGCAATGGCCACACTTCCAAATTCAGAGCAGTTACTTCCCGGAAGCCAGCCGACTTACATTTTGCGTCTAAAGTCATTGAATTGCCAGGACATATTATCTCATTTTTTTTTCATAGTTTCATGAACAGGCACAAAATTGTAAAACTTTTTATACAATGCAATGTAGCTTTCCATCATTACACCCTAGAAAACACACAAAAACTGTGAAGTGATAGGGAAACGAGGCTGCTCTCGTTCACGGAGGCAGGAGCCTGCGCCCCACAGCTCTCCCACCCAGCACTGAGCAGGCACACTAGGCAAACCTCTGACTTCACTTTCTTCACAAGGCAGGAAAAACAGTAAACATTTTCATATTTTGTTGATCATTGACTTCTTAAGCATAACAAGTTCGGTAAAGTTACCTTAAAACTTTGTAAACATATTTATGAAAGTAGAGTGCTCCTCATTTATTTTTCTGTGGATGAGACGGAATATTAGAGAGGGGAGGTTGGCAGTGGAGGCAATTTCTTTTGGGGGCTTATTGAAAAATAAAACTCACTGGAAAGGCCAAAAAGCTGCTGATAAAACACATGAAAAATATTATTTTAGATCTTGTGTGGGCTTCATGCTATGTTTTAATCTTTCTTATACTTTAATTTACAAAAGACTTCAGATTTTCTTTTTACTTTGCACATATTCTATTCCAAATTAGCTAAGACTAACATCTCTCTTGTTTAGAAATCCTTTCATTTCAAAAAAGAGACGTCTACTTGAATGCATCTAGGTTACCACAAAGCGTCAGGACAACCTAGCTAACATGCATTGGCAAGAGGCAAATGCAGGTGTCACATGGACTAGAAAGCCACAAGGTGCTTTTGTTCTCTTTCTTCAAATCCAACCTTCTCCTTCCATTACCCTCTGTGTGCTAATAGTGTGCTGGATTCCCGCTCCCAAGGTTTCACCCTTTCCGTATTAGGCTGTGTGCCTTTGTCACATGCCGATGTAGCCCTTTGCATTAGCATGTGCTTAGATTTTTCAGTGCAGTTGCACAGGCCTGACAAAGAGGTCTTGCTTTAGCCAGTGAGATGGTAGCAGACAGGTGTAGACTGTGTGGCTTGGACAACGTGCACCTTTGCTCTGGCCTCCTGCGCTGCTTTAATCTGCTCTGAAGTGAGCACATGTGAGGACCCAGGACGTGAACCACACGAGGGGCCAAGCTCTGGCCCAGCCTGATCCTGCTGAGCCACATAGATGAAATCACTGGAGGACTAGAAACTTGCGTACAAGAAAATGACAGACATTGTAAGTCACGGGCACTTACAGGGGGGTTATTTACACTGAGAACAGACCAATAAACACTGTGTTTGTATTTTGCTCTACTGCTCTATTCTTCCTTGAAAAGCTGACTTTTCTGTTTACTTATCATTGTGTAAATTTACAAACTGTTAACAAATATTTGCACTTCCAAGATTTACATTATTTGATTGTTGTACCTAATAATGTAGTACTATCTGACTTTCTGTAAATCTATGTTTCTGAAGTCAAAATTTAAAAAGAGAATTTTATTGCTCTCCAGAAACTGAAATAGCTAGCAAGAAATGACTTGTCTGTAACTAATAGACATTTTTGACTGCCAATTTTGGCCAAGAGGAGAACAAATTATTTTATTATTCTCTTTAAACTGAGTGTGAAGGAGAAGTAGAAGGATTTCCAAATATAATGTTTAAAGTAAGAACATGTATTTTCAGCTACTGACATATATGTTACTTTCCTAATATTCTGCTTTAACCAAATTTCCAAACTCACAGACACACAGAAAGAGAAAGAGAAAGAGAGAGAGAGAGAGAGAGAGAGAGAGAGAGAGAGAGAGAATCGCTACAACATAAAAAACTCGTTAACACAAAATATTGGTTCTCATGGCCAGTCCGAGGCAGGGGTACCATACATTACTTAATTTGCCAGAACTATCCTAAAATACCTGAGCCTATCCATAAAGAAAATAAATTTATTGAACTTATAACCTTATAACTCTGGAAGTTGCCGTGGCCTCCTCCAGTGAGGTCCTCAGTGTAGACAGCAGAGGGGCAGGGGGCAGTCACGAGGAGAAACAAGAACGCAGAGGGGGCAGTGGCCAGCTTGCTCTTTTGGCGGCGATTCTGTCCATGACAACTGGCCGCGGGAACTACAGAGTGTCTTCCGGTCGGGAGGGGAGCATTCCCACAAGGCTTGCGGTCCCCGCCTCCCAAAGAAGACGCCTGCGCGCACAGCTACTGTAAGGACCAGGCTCACGACACACAAGGCCTTGGAGGACATGCCACGCCCAAGCCACAGCTGACTCCGGCACATATTTCTAATAACATAAATTGATAGCAAATTAAATTAAACGTCAAGATTAGTCTCATAACATAGAGTATAAAATGAAGATAATTTGAGCTGTGGTCTCCATGTGTGAAGGCTTATTTGGGGTATAAGAGCTGAGCCCCAGGAGAGCCCCTCGCTGCACTTAAGGAAGAGACCCCGGAGCGGCCTCTCCTGCCGCCACAACACAGTGAGAAGTCCATGATGGAAGAGCCTTGCCTTTAGGTTTCTCAGGGGCCAAGGGTTTCTGTTGTTTCTAAAGTCCTCAGATAATGGTGTTTTGCGATTGCAGGCCAAATGAACTAATGCAGTAGATGACCTCACTTTTATAAATGGCAAAATTGTATATATGCTATCACTATTTCAATACTTAGAAACATTTTAAATTCTGATCTGCTTGCGTTGTCTACAAGAAGTCGTGCAATTATGTGCAGAGATGTTTCAATATTATTATGTATTCTAAAACACACTTTTCAGATAAAAATAATTCATGAATATTTCAATTACTAAAATAAGTAACTGAAGTCCCCAAAACACATAAACATAAACTTCTTGAGATATACCGCATGTAGCTTATTCTTATATCAAATAACAATTGTTTCCTATGTATTATTTTACTCCAGATATATGTAATATTGAGTGTAAGTCAAATAGATATTTGCCCTTGGTGTACACAAATAATACCAAAATAAAATACTGCTTCTATTCATTTCTTATTTGTTCATAACTCTTGAAATATTTTCAATCACATTGAGATATTTTTAAAAATGAAAGTTTACGGCAAATATTTGGAAATTTCACATTCTATTCATTAGCTATCAATTTAATATAAACAATACTGTAGATTGTGTAGTTTTTAAGCAATGGTTTAAGCATTTTTTTTATCAACACTCTTTAGCAAATGTAATCAGTCATTTATGAGAAAGCTTGGAGAACAATATTTTGCTTTTGCAACTGTCTCAAAATGCCTACCACCAGCTCTTTTCCCTTTTGCTGCGTGAGTTAACTAATTGGCCACTGATTCAATATCAACATTAATCCCAAACAGCGGTGTTCTTCATTTTCTGTTGTCAATTAAGTATTATTCCTTAAAAGCCTGAATGAAATGTCTTTTCTCTTTTGCACTGGTCATTAAAACAATTTTTCTCAGTAGATAATATTCTATAACAATGCTACAGATTCATTTACCTAGTAAGCAGAAATTTTTTAAAGAGTAATATTTTTCTGTGTCAGATGACATTCAGAGGCTCCTGCCTGAATCTATCTGGATAAATTGTATCAACCTTTGTCTGGTTTGTAGGAGCCCTGTGGTTCCCATGCTCTCTGCCTTTGGATATTTCTATTGCATTTGACGATTGTACCAACTCAGTCTGCTCTGAGATTTAAGAAACTCTTGGGTGAGAGAAATGGAAAGCGTAATGATGCTCATGTGAGTATCACCTTAATGACGCCAGTTGTGGAGAGTGCCTTCACAGTTTAACCTTTTCTTTTGCCTTTCTTACACCTTCAATTCTTGTGTCCCACTTGGCCATGTTTCTGGGTCTTTTTATTTATTTATTTATTTTTACTTTTTCTGCTGCATAAGGAGAACAAAAAGTGTTTGATGATTTTCATTCTCGTTCAACTTAGCCATTTTCCAGGGCTGCATTGGTGCTATTTCCGTCTGATAGCATTGAGCTTTGACGTACAGGGCTCCTTTAATAACTCCAAAAATCAGTAGAAAATAGTTATTTCGTTCAAATTTCACAACAAAGAACACTTGATGAACATTTTAAATTTATTTTCCCTATAATTCTATTGAAAATATGTTGCATTGCATGTTCACTATTTATTTCCACTGCTTTTGGTAACTTTCCAGCATCTATTGTCTTTGATCTGAAAAGAAAAGCAGATCAGATGTCAAATAACTGACCCACGTCAGCAAGCTGGATGGATATAAACATCATTAATGTCACTTTATGTTCCAGCGACATTGTTTAGCCTGATGTAATGTAATCAATGTAAAAAGTATTCATTTTTGTGAGGACTTGCAATGTCATACTGGTTTTACTGTACTGCATTTCCTTGTAATTATTTTTTAAGTTAGTGACAGCAAATTCCAGTATTTCAAAAGCACTTCCCTGCCTCTGGCCTCTTGGTTCTTCTTTTTGCACATTCTAGTGGCTCGGACTTCTCCTTTTCATACATCAGGACTCTCAGCATTTTCCCTCCTGGGCTTCCAAAGCACAACGGCTGTGGGAGACTTCACAGCACCTCCTGACAAGCCCTACATTGACTCTCGGGCTGGGGCAAAATCTCCAGCTTCCATGGATAGTTCTGTAGTTTATTTCCAGATAATACATAATCCCAAAATCATATAAAATTTTACTATTTTTATGCTGTAAGCAAATTTAGTTTTTTCCTGGATTTTGCATAGTATTTACTTTACTTAGCATTTCTAATGAGAATAATAAAATTATCTTCCAAAATAGTATTGATTTCATAAGTAAATATATAATCTATCAAGTAATGTAGAAAGTAAAATAAATCATTTTCCACTTTAGAATGTTTTCTATCAAATTGTAAAATACAGTTATTATAAAAAATTTACCACAATATGTAATGAAATATAATTTATCTTTTAAATTTAAATTCAGTGATAAGTAATGAGATACAAATAAATTCACTACATCTATACAAGGGTATATGAAATCACTTTCATAATTGTTTGCTATGGAAAATTATACATTTTCTGTCCATATCATTTGCATTTAACCTTTTATAAATACATGAATGAAATGATTAATGGGCTAAGTTATAAGAAAATTGTTTATTTATTCATGAAATATCCAACTACTAGGTCATTTGATATTTCAAGGTAAAACATTCATTACTTTAATGTTTCTTCCCTGTAGCAAGATCTAGAAAACTAATTAGTTATAATTTAGCTGGTTACTAATAGTCTTTTGCTTATATAAAAATTGCAGAAAGCAATTTTAGAAAAAAATCTTTTGCATTACTTCAAAAACTACATTTTGAGCTGGGGAGCGAGCTTGCGGGGGAGTTAAGTGCCTGCTTGGCAAGCACAAGGCCCCAGGCATCACTTGATGAGCCAGCCCTGGAGCTGGGAGTGCTGGTGCATGCCTGGAATCCCAGTGCTGGGGAGGCTGATACAGGATCACTATGAATTGGAGCTGGGCAGTGAGAACCTGTACCAAATAAATAAATAAATAAATAGATTTTTAAAACCGCATATTTCTGTTATAAATACGTAATAAGAAAATAGTTTGCTTTGTATTTTTTAAAAAACGCTATTTTTAGGGGCTGGGGAGATGGCTCAGTACAATAAGTGCTTCCCTGGAAAGCACAAGCACCTGAGTTTAATCCCCTGTTCTGCTAAAATAAAAGAAAAAAACAAAAGCCACTATTTTTTTTCCTAGTTATTTTTCCAACCAGCATATGTTTGAGAAATGGTTATTTTGAACAGCAATTTTATTGCATATTTGTTATTCACTTATATTAAACATTAACTCAACAAAAAGTAATTTATATTGAAAGTATATTTTTCTTCTAATAAGAAAATGCTAAGGCTTGAAAATATTTTTATCACAACAGATTATTTTTTGTCTTAGAGTAGATGAGGCAAACCAGTTCTACAGTCAAGAAGACAATCTTATAAATTTTATTTAATATCACAATGTATGACTAATTTATGTAATTACATTTGCATCATTAAAATTAATTACTTTCTTTGTAATACCTGCATATTTCTTTAAAAACTGTACTAAGTATTTAAAGAGATTCTTCCAGATATACATAATGCATTTCTAATAACCAGTTATTCTTCCTTGGAAAATGTAGATGGTGCAAAGAAGCAGCTGGGGAGGTACAACACAGACCCAGATCTCATGGCCTGGTGGGGGCAGAGGTGGCAGAACCAGCTCTCATGGCAGGAAGAATCCCACAGACAGGCAAGGCAAAGGCTCCAGGGGACCCAGAATGCCAACTTATCACTTATGCACGTGTAGGTAAGTATCAGAAGATCAAGCATGTTCTGAAGCACTCAAAGCTCAAGAATGAAATATTTTAAAATTCAACAAGAATGAGAACATTTTCCAGAAAGGTACAAACCACACATATAATTGCCTCACAGTTTAATAACAACCATTTATAAATTGATTAATAAAAATTCCAAAAATAAAAAGACAGTTGTATGAAATCCATGATGCACAATTTAAAATGAAGATAAATTTGTTCAGGGAAGAGCCCTTAGAAAAAGGCTAATGGTGAGGGCCAGCCAGATAGCTCAGTGGACTAAAGCACCTGCTTAGGCAGAGCACAGTGGCAGGGGTTCAATCCCCAGCCTTTGGTGCTGGCCCCACCCTCAGGGCACACTGAGACAGAGATGGAGACTGGGTGTGGTGGTGCATACCTGTAATCCCAGTGCTTGGGAGGCTGAGAACAGGAGGATCACTATGAGTCTAAGCTACGTAGTGAGACCCTGTAGACTCTGTACTAAATACAAAAAAGAAGGAAAGAAAGAAAATAAAGAAAAAGAGTAACGGTGGACTTCTAGGAAAGTGGTTGTGTTGGATTGCCCACTGGTGGTCAAGTTGTTACACCCAGCTGAGCAAGTGGTGGGTGTGGGAGGCCTACCTCAGGGATATTGTCAGAAGCATAAGGGGCAGAACAGGAGGGACTGATGGGATGTTGCAGAAGATGTTGGGAGAAGTTGTTGGAGGGGTCGGAAGCTTCTGGTTCTCTTAGTCTACTTGGCCTGTGGTTCTCCTTGGGGGAGCTCTGGTCTTCACCTCAGGCATTGCTTCCTGGCTCTGGAGGGGAGATGGCGTGCACCCCAGTCTCCTTGGGAAGCTTGTCACACTGGCCTTCCTGTTGGAATCTCACCTTTCCTCATCATCAGAGGAGCTCATGACCTTGCTGTGACTGAGGGTGGCTGTAGTACTTTTCTGGGGTGCTCTGCTTCTTACCTTGAGTGCTACTTCCTGGCTCCAGTTCAGATCCCTCAGTCTTCTAGCGCAGATTCTTCATCCCACTGGCATATACTTTCTAGCTTGCAGCACTGGACTTCGGGCCTTCCTGGCACAGATCTATGAAGTGGGCCTGCATGAGACATTGGCATGGGCTCTAGGCCTACCACTGGAGTTATGGGAGGCACGTTATGGATTGTAGGTTTGCAGCTGTGCTCGTGCAGAATATCAGGAACCAGGCCCTCAGCTGGGTTCTTTGGTCATTAGAAGATGGACAAATTTCCTGCACTCTTGGTATATGATACTTTGGGTAATCCATTATAAAATAATCTTATAGAATGTGTCCTGCATTGTATTATTCCCCTTTGTCATAGTCCAAACCATGACAATGGCAGAGTGGTGAACAGCAGAAAAATCACCTTTCTGAGATTTTGTGTCCAGACACTGAATACAGTACAGCAATGCGGGGAGCAGAGGAGAGAAGAGGATCTCATGGAGCCAGCAAGAGCCTGAAGTCAGAATTGTAGGTCACGGGGAGAGCGAGGAGAGGGGCCTCGAGCAGGAGGAGATGGCATGTGGCATTTCCTTTCTGAGCCCTGGCTCACTGTGCGGGAGGAGCAGATCAATTCCACAAGAGCACAGCAACTGTGGCGTCCCTGGAGGCCTCCAGTGAGAAAAGCACCAGGAGAACAGAGCAGTGGATGCAGAAGACTTCAGTGCTGTGCGATATTTGGAGTTCAAAAGTCCCCCAGAAGAGGCAGCTTGACTGGTAATCATCTTGGAGAGAGGCCAACTGAGTTTTCAGAACTCAAAGCAGATCCCAGTTGGCTCCACTTATCAGCTCCCAGTGTCAGTGTGAGGTGGAGTCAAGTTCAAATTGGCAGAAGGTCAAAGAGCAAAGTTCAAGCAGGCAAAAGGCACAAAGAGTGCTGCAGGCTAAACAACTTGCATTCCAGACTCGCAGTAAGAAGCCAGCCTGAACTTCAATGGAACTAATGATGCAGGCTTGCTGGAATTCTTATTCACTGCCCCACCTTTGTCTTCCAACCCTCTTTATAATCTTTTTTCTTCTTCTATTTCTCTATTTTTCCCACCAACTCCTTCTAAATTTTCTCTCACCCCGTGAGGAAATAACCACATTGAGGACGTATTTATTGTCTGCAACTCCCTAGTTTATTTTAGATTCTTTTATATAACCACAAATTTAGTTCATATAGTTAGAAGTGGCTGATTAATCCTTACCACTAGGCTGTTTGATGCTCTTTCCTGCTGGTTGTACTACGCTGGCCAAGGTGAGATAATTGTTCAAATCAGTTGTTCTTCCTGGGCTGCCAAGACTGAATTACTTGAGGGTCATAAACAACACTTCAGGCAAGTGCCAAACAATAGGAGATGGGCTAAGCAGGTAGCAGTTTTTCATCCCCAAAATGTTGAGGAAGTAGGAATTTTTCTTTGAGACATGGTCTCTTTATATAGTTTAGGCTGAACCTGAACTCACTATGATACCAGGCTGGCCTCTAACTCATGGCAGGCCTGTAGTCTCAGCCGCTGGAGTGTGGGGTTAGATGTATATACTATCAAATCTGGCTATGATGTAGAACCTTGTAAGAGACTCAGAACCCAAAGGCTATCCCTGAAAACATCACTGAAAGTAATTGTTTCTTATGGGATCTTCATGCAAGGAATAAAGCTAACTGCCATAATTTACAAGCATCCACCAAGCAATTAAACTGAAAAGGAAAGGAAATGAGAAGACACAGAAGCACAAAGCAGCCCAGACTTCCGGATCACCAAGCACAAACCTGTGGTGCAGTGAGGTGGAATAATTTGAAGGCCAAGCCCCTGGACTTTCCGGAGTGATGACAGTGAAAATGACAATGTAGATGTATGAGACTCTAGAAAAATGTCAAATCAGAAGTAATTTCTCAGAGAGCTACAGATATGGAGACTATAATTAAGGACATAGTGAGTCTATAGCAGATACAGATAAATTAATAGGGAAGTTTAGGAAAATGATAGAAACAAGGAATGCTTAACATAGGAGAAGAATCAAAATTCATGAAACAGATTCAAACAGATGTAACAGAGATTAAAATTCCACAGAAACTTTATGCATCAGAGTGGAACATTATGCAGACAGAATATCAAATATTGAACAAGATGTTGGTTAGCAATCATGAAAAGAAAGTTCTTAAAAATAGCAAAGGGGTCATGAAAAATTAATTCAACAGTTGTTATAGGGTGTAAAGAAGAGAAAATACATTTGATTGGGTCAATAAAAAGAGCAGGATACAGCTCAAATGCCATTAAAAACTGTTCACAGAAGGCATGGCAGTAAACTTCCCAAGCACGTAAGAGGAATTTAACATACAGAGAAGTGAGGAATATAGAACCTAATTAGCCATGAACTATAATAAAAAAATCTATACCAAGTCATATATCAGTCAAGATTTCAGAAATTCAACACAAAAATCAAGTATTTAAAGCTACTGGGGAAAAAAAAAAATCAGCTACAAAGGAAAGTCCCTGTGAATCACAGAGGACTCCTCAACACGAACCTTCAAGCAAAGCAGAGCTGCAGTATAAGTACTTCAGCTCTAATAAAAAACATCCTCCAAGCTAGCTGTGCCCCACAATAAAGAGCAACTTCCAGGTTGTTACCTGAAAAAAAAATCTTTCAAAAGCAATGTAGAAATAAGATATTTCCATGATAAAGAACATCTGAAAATATTCTTAACTATGAAACCAGATCTCTAAAATGTTCTGAAGGACATCCCAGAAAGAAAAAATGAGGACTACAGCTGTATAGACACCAACAGACTTAATCTACCAGGCAAGGCAAGTAACTAAATGGGGGGAAAGGGAAGCAACAATAAGAAAATAATATGACAAAGATAAGTCACTACATATCAGTTATAGCCATCAATATAAATGGTTTCAATTCACCAATCTAAAGAAACAGATTGGCAGAGTGGATCAAGAAGAGGTCCAACGTTATTTTGCATACCAAAAAACAAAAAGAAATTCATAGACTGAAAATCAAAAGACAGAGAAAAAAATCACTCCTTGTGACAGGAACCCAGAAAAAAAGCAGGAGTATCTATTCTATTTGCAAACGAAGTGGACTTCAGGCCACAACTGAATAAGAGAGACAAAGATCAATACAACCTCGTAAAGGCAAAAATCCAAGAGGAAGAAATAACAAACATAAATCTATATGCACCAAATACCAACACACCCAACTATAGAACAAATATTAATGGACATGAAAATTCAAATAAGCAGTAAACCAATTATAACGGGGGGCCGCAATACCCCACCATCACAAATGTGCAGATCAACTAAAAAAAAGCTCAATAAAGAAATATCAGAACCAAAATAAAGTTTTGAGCAAATGGACTTTGGAGGTGTCTATAAATATTCCACAAATATCAGAATACATATATTTCTCAGTTGCATATGGAAAATTCTCCAAAATAGACCACACACTATCTCATGTTTAAGAAAATGCAAAATATTTGAAATTGTCCCATACAATGAAGTTGGAAATAAATTTTTAAAACCCACAAAAATGTCACAAACAAATAAAAATCAAATAACGCCCTCCATAACAACCAATGGGTAGCAGGTGAAATTAAAGATATTAGGCAGTTTCGCAATTAAAGGATAATCCTAGCACAATTTACTGGAATTTATGAGATGAAGGAACTCCCAAAAAGGAAATCTATGAAATTGAATTCCCATATCAGAGAAACAGAGTGAGGTTAAAAAACAACCTAATGTTGAAAGGTTGTTTCTAGCAAAGAAGAACAGGTCAAGCTTTTAGCAAAAGAAGAGCAGGTCAAGCCCAAAGATTTTGCAAGGCAGGAAATTACACAGATTATAGCAGAAGATAATGCACTTAAGACTAAGAAAACAATGCAAACAATCAAAAAATCTAAGAGCTGGTTCTTTTAAAGATTGAATAAAATTGGCACAGCCTTAGCCAAACTTATTTTTAAAAAATCAGCTTTTTGAAAATAGCAGTTAATGGGTAGAATTCTCACCTTGACTAACTCTCTGTGCTGACATCTGTGAACTAAGCAACTGCACTGAGAACAACAATGTGTAACACTAAAACCATGCTTGAAATACCTGTCATCTTGGTCTTCTAAATGAATATCATTTTAATGTCATATTAATTATTACTATACTCTCTTTAATGTAAATTTCTTCTTAATAAAAGGTGATAAAAGCAAATGAGAGGGCTGGCCAGATAGCTCAGTGTACTAAAGCGCCTGCTTAGGCAGACCGCAGCAGCTGGGGTTCAATCCCTGGCATGCCATGCAGGCCCCACCCCTGAGACTGTGATTGAGACTGGGCGTGGTGGTGCATGCCTGTAATCCCAGCACTTGGGAGGCTGAAAACAGGAGAATCACTATGAGTCTGAACTATGTAGTAAGACCCTGTAGACTCTGTACTAAATACATAAAAAAAAAGAAAATGAGAGACAAGAACAAAAATTTAAGTTTTCTTGAAAGTGTGTGGTAATATTCAATCATATGTCCCATCGTGCATGACTATATCTGAGAATCTGAGCAACAGATTTGATCATAAAAATAGATAATATATCAATCATTGTTAATCAGCTATTCTTGTTTTGAAAATCAGTAGTGTATGTATTGTTATATGTTACCCTGTTTCTGTTTTTCTTGCTCTTGTTTTTACTCTTCAAAATAAAATTATAATAAAAAAGAAAACAATGACACAAATTCATGCAATTAAGAATGAAGAAGGGAAAACCACAACAGATCCTTCAAAACTCCAGAAGATCATTAATACCTGCTTTAAGAACTTGTATTCTAATAAGATAGAAAACAGAAGAAATGGAGATTCCTAGATATCTATGAATTACCAAAGCTGAATTAAGAAAGACACAAAATTCTAAAACCCAATGTAAGTCAATGAAATTGAAAAAGCAATTAAAAACTTACCAAGTAAGAAAACTCAGATCCTATAAGATTCACTGCTAAATTTGACAAGAACTGTAGAGAAGATCTAATGACCCTATTTCTCCAACTCTTAAATGAAATTGAAAGTGAAGCCATATGCCTTAGTATTGCCATTCTCAGAAATATTAGCCTGATACCTAAACCAAAGAAGGACTCAATCTTAAAAGAGAACTACAAGCCAATTTATCTAATTAACATAGATGCAAAAATCATTAATAGGATACTCATGAACAGAATGCAGCAACTCACCAAGATTGTACACCATAGCCAGGTAGATTCATCCCAGGGTAAAGGAATGGATCAAGTTAGGCAAAGCATTAAATGTAATACATGCTATTAGAGCCAGCTACATAGCTCAACAGATTAAAGCTACTGCAAGCAGGCGCAGGGGCCGGGGGTTTGAATCCCTGTTAGGCTGTGACAGCCCACTCCTGGGGCTCGCTGAGACAGCAACTGAGATTGGGCATGGTGGCACTCACCTGTAATCCCAGCTCTTGGGAGGCTGTAAATAGGCAGATCACTACGAGTCCAATCTAGTAGTGAGACCCTAAACACCCTGTAGACCTTTCCCTAAAATAAAGTAATAATAATAATAATAATAATAATAATAATAATACATGTTATCAAAAAAACCATGAACAAAACCATATTATCATATCTATAGATTCAGAAAAAACATTTGACAAAGTCCAACACCCATTCATGATATAAAAATCCTACAGAAAATTAGAATAGGTCTGGGTGTGGTGGCACTCTGTAATCCCAGCACTAAGGAGGCAGAAATCAGGAGGATCACTACAAGTTCCAGCTGCGTAGTGAGACCCTGCATATACACACACAAAAAAAGAATAGATGGTCTTATCTCAATCTGTTAAAAGCCATCTCTGACAAACCAACAGCCAACATAAATACTAATGGGACAAAAATTGAAACCTTTTGCTCTAAAATCAGGAACAAGACAAGGATGGTCACTGTTGCTGTTATTCAGTATAGTTTTGGAAACATCAGCTGGAGCAATTAGATGAAAGAAAGAAATAAGAGAAATAAAAATAGGAAATGAATTTAAATTGTAATTATATATGACATGATGCTCTATCCAGATGATATCAAAACTCCACCAAAAGACTTCTAGTATTATTACCAAATTCAGTAACATATCTGGATAATAAGTGAGATTCTATGAAGTCTCTATCTATACCTGTCTTCAAGAGTTTTACCTGTTTTATCTTCTAGCAGATTGAGTTTCATTTTTGTATTATAATCATCATCATCATCATCATCATCATTGTTATTAGTACTATTGCTATTATTATTTTGATACAGGGTCTTGCCATGCAGCTCAGCCTCATAGCGACCCTCCTGTCTCAGCCTCCCCAACAACGGGATTACAGGCATGCACTATCATGCCTGTTTCTGGGGCCAGCACAGCATGTGCTCTTGGAATCAAATTTGATAATAACACTAAAAAGTCAATAGCCTTCTTGCACACATGAAAAAGACTCACTGAGCAAGAAATTAGTGAAACAATACCTTTCACAATAACGTCCAAAGAGGGGCCTGGGGATATAGTTCAGGAGAATAAGCGCTTCTCTAGCAAGCGCAGGGGCCTGAGTTCAATCGCCAGTTCTGAAAAAATTAAATAAATAAATAAGCAAACAAACAAACAAACAAAAAAAACCAGAAACAATAGCATCCAAAAAATGAACTACACAGGAATCAATTTAATGAAATAAGTAGAAGACCACTACAATAAAAATTACAGTACTCTGTTAAGGGGATCAAAGATGGTATCAGAAAAATCTCTTCTGTTAGGGTAGGAAGAAGCAATATTAAGAAAAAGGCCATACTTCCAAAATTGTTACACAGATTTAATGCAATCCCAAGGAAAATGCCATTAGCTTACCTCACGGAACTGGAGCAAGCAATCCTAAAATTCATTTATACCAGAAGAAACTTAAGATAGTGAAAGTAATTCTGGAATAAAGGCAGGGCAGGGAGCATCGCAATACCTGACTTGAAATTATACTAAAATGCTACCGTAATAAAAACAAAGCAAAAAATAAAAACAAAGAAATAAACCCAGGAATCAGTGAAACAGACTAGGTGCAGAAACAACCCCAAACACAATCATAATGTACTTATAGAAACACAATTTGTAATAACCAAATTTTGGAAACAGCCCAAATGCCCATCATTGTCATTGACAAAAGGACCAACCACCTTCTTGGGGAAAAAAAAAAACCTCTTTAATAAACAGTACTGGAAATACTAGTTCTCCATGTGCTATAGATTAAAATTGTACTCACACCATTCACCATGCATTAAACTAAAATTGAAAGGAATCGAAGATCTAAATATTAAAACAGAAACTTGGCTAGGAAGATAGTTAGGTGGGCTAAGTGCCTGCCTGTCAAGCACAAGGTCCCAAGCTTGATCCCCGGTACCACATGCTGTGCTGGTGGTGCCTGCCTGTAATCCCAACGCTGGGGAGGGTGAGACAAGTGGATCACTATGAGTCTAAACTGCATCAAAGTGCTAATAATAATATAAAAAAGAAGCTCCATCTGCTAGAAGGTAGAACTCTTAAAACCCTAGGTAGAGATAGAGAACCCCAATCACACAGGAAATATACATAATCAGCAACTGGGATCTCATCTTATTAAAAAGCTTTTGCACAGCAAAGAAATCACCAACAGAGTGAAAACACAACCCATCGGGTGTGAAAAAGTTGTTTGCCAGATGTTCCTCAGACAAAACAGCTAATATCTAGAACATATAAAAACTTAAAAGCATCAGACCAAAATGTATAACTACTGGGAAACGGGAAGAAAATGTTCAAGTGTGAAGGGAACAGGGAGAGGAGAGAAGAGAGTATGAGAAACAAGAGAACGTAAAGAGAAAAGGAAACAAACTTTTGTAAAAATGGAAAAGGCAAGGGGTTGATGGGCGGGTGGGAATAGTGAAAAGGAGTGAGACTGTCTTGTACAGCCACAGATTCTCTACAAAGAATGACATTACTAAGTATATCTAAAATGTCTGGATTAAAATTTAGAAAATGAAAAAAAAATTAAATAATTTTTTTAAGAGTAGTGGCCCTGGAGAAATCGGGGAAGAGTTAGGCCATAAATAGAGAAGGTGACTCAAAGCCGGGAGAGTTTAATCAAACACCGTCCAAGGGCTCAGTTTCAGGGAACTGTGCAGCCCACGTGTAATCAAGTGTTCAGTGGTCAGATCCCAACTGCTGACTGCACAAAATTCAACCATCCTTTAATTCTCTACTGAGTACAACACACTCTTTTATTTTACAACCCAGTCTTGACAAATTAAAAAGCAAAGCAAATGCTGCAACTTGACAGTTCATAATTATTTCTAGTTAGAAAATAAATTGTATTAAGCAATTGTTCCATGCGGACATCTAATGCAATGATCCCATCTGATCTAAATCTCAGTGTACTATTCAGTCATTGCCTGCATCTGTCTGCCTCCCAAGCTGGAGTCTGAACTCCTGGGAGAGATCAGGTGTGTCCGCAGCCCAGATGGAGGAGCACTACCGTTACCCCCATTCCATCCTGAGCTGGTGCCCCTCTCATGGACCGCTGGAGAATTCTGACATATTTTCTAAATTTTTACTTATTTATTTATTTATTTATTTATTTGGTGCAGGGTCTCACCATGAAGTTCAGATCCATAGTGATCCTCCTCTCTCAGCCTTCCCAGTGCTGGGATTACAGGCGTGTGCCACCATGCCTGGTTTCCAGGTCCGCATGCTGTGCCAGAGTTCCAGGTAGCAGCTGTTGAATTTGGGTCCTTCTGCTTGGCAGGCAGGCACTTAGACTACTGAGCTATCTCTCCACCCTGAGAATTATGAAATTTTAAACTCACACTCTCATTGGCCCAGAAAGGTTCTTAAAGAGATTTAATCTTATTAATAAAACAAAAGACATAATCAATATACATGTCCACATGCAAAGCACAACTTTGGTCAGTTTAGGCAAAGTTTTTTGTTTTCTTTTGTTTTGTTTTAATACAAGCAAAACAAATGAGAATTTAAAATTCCATACACAGGAAACAACATAATCTAATAAAACCATTCAAAACAATTAACATAGACTTATAGGTACTGGTACTGTTGTCAGGGAGAAATAGAAACATTATCCTTTTTGTGTAAAAATGGAATATTAATTTATTACTCATTTTTAAATGAGTATAAAAGTGCTGAGGATTTAGAAAAAAGGTCACTTCCATTATCTAAGTTTTAATAGAAAGAAAGGAAATGCACAAAAGATAATAAAACTACACAACGTATCATGCCTTTTGCTTGATGTTTCACAACACATATTAATTATGTGTAGACATCTATCATCTGTCTGACCTTTCAATATTAATTTTTATGTATGTAATTTACCTTCCTATTTATTTGTATATGCTATTTTCTTCTATTGTTTTTCTAATAAAAATACAAGCTTTACCTTCTGTGTTTTGTTTTAATGGATAGAGATGAAAGTGAAGAAAAATTATAATTATATTTAGGTCTAATACATTCACTATAGTACAATTCAGAATGTTTCCTTGGGAGTAACTGCCTAAGTGTACAAGATGTTTTTACATTGAGATTCTTGCCTTGGGCCAGCCAAGTAGCTCAGTGGCCACAGTGCCTGCCTAGGCAGACGGAGAGGCCGGGAGGTCAATCCCCCGGCCTGCCATGCTGGCCTCACCCCTGCGGCATGCTGAGACGGCGATTGTGGCTGGGCGTGGTGGTGCACGCCTGTAATCCCAGCACTTGGGAGGCTGTGAACAGGAAGATTACTATGAGTTCAATCTAGACAGTGAGACCCTGTACACCCTGTACACCCTGTCCTAAATACAAAAAAAAGTAATAATAAAAAAACCTCTTGTTTTTCATTTTCAAAATCAGCTTCTCAGATTGTTAAGATTATTTCTGCTTCATCATTTTGTTTTCCTTTCTACGTTCCTCCTCTTATGTTTTACTTCCTAATCTCTTTTCATCCTCTCTTGTCATTTTTTTTCTCTTAGCAGCTATAGTTCTCCAGTATTTTCATTGTCCCATTTTATCTGTATTGCTTTAAGTACAAGAAAATTTAGTTTACGTTTTTATTTTAATTTAATTTTAATATTTTTATTCATTTTAATGAGAAAAGAAAGATAAAACAGCAATGAAACAGTTTCAAATTAGGTTAGTAGGATGGTTACAATAATTAATACATCGCATATTGTTGTCTTTGTA
>NW_004524684.1:3537222-3540167 GCF_000260255.1 Octodon degus | reverse complement strand
TCCTTTTTTATTTTGTTTTGTCAGAGATGGGTGTTCCACTGAAGTTACAGAAGCAGTATTTGGAGGAGTCCTTTTCTTACTTGAAGCCAGTCTAAAGATTGTAGGTACTTGAATTTAGCAAAATAACCAAATACAGTCCAATAGTCCATAATAGTAGTGAGTTATCAGCGGAACTGGCACTTGTCAGAAGGTGTCGACTTGAGCCTTTTACAGCTCAGCATATTGATATGGCATTGCTTTTTATACCCCATGATTATACTTTTCTGCTGGATGGTTAAGACCAAGTTAAAGCAAGACCTATATAACTAAAAATGTAACTTTTGTATCTGCCAAGGTCAGTCAAAAAATAGCATCTTTAACAAATGGTGCTGGAATAACTGGCTCTCTACATGCCAAAAGTACTTTTGAGGGTGCAATAATTTTTCCAGATGAAAATTTTAGTTATTACTCCCCCATCTTTTTTCTTTTATTTTATAATTAATCTGTGTGCAATTCTCCTGATTTTTATTCTTGTTAATGTTTTTTTCCATTTTCTTCAGCAGCAATAGCGAATGAGTTCATGAAGGAGGCGGCAGTTTGTGTGAAGGACTGGTATTCCATCAAAGAAAGCCATCTTCCACAGGACAGTGAACAGTCGTTTCCATAGTAAAACAAGTGTATCCCCTTTGGCACACAGGAAGTTGGTTTAGTTGTAATTCTTTGACACTGTCTTCAGTTTCTAGAACTCTTATTTTCCACTAATTTACTTCTTTGCTTCCTTTTTCTACGACGTTCCACAGCAGATGACTGTTTGCATTTGGGCCACACCCTTCTCTCCCCCCAGAAGCCCCTGCCTTGCTCCACCTTCAACCCCGTACAGTCTCTGTGGACTTTTCAGTATCTGGAGCTCTCAGGCATCTGGAACACTGTGTTGTTCCAGAAGTTGGTGTTTCTTTGTTCCAGGTGAGACCTGTATTTGGTTGGTGTTTTTTGTACTCCACTGAAGGAACTCAGACTGCTCTTTCCTTTCTGTAGTCACTGAAGACTGTGCCCTTCACGAATGGCCCTGTTTCTTTCCCTGGGCACATGAAGAAAGTTCATTGTATTCTGGGTCTCCCTGTTTTCCTTATTGGTATTATTGGTTTTTGGAAGATGTGTGGAGATATTTGGATTCAAGCAGCCATTATTATTATATATGAGATTTCCAGTCTGAGTTACCAAATTTTGAGCAATAGATGTCTTGAATCCTCAAAATGAATTACGAAGCCTACTCACCTTGACCTCATGATTGAGAAGAAGAGACGTAGAGGAGATAATAATTGTGTGAGTGCCTGCGGACTCTAGTGACAAAGGAGCTTTCGACACTCAACAACTACTAGTTAACCATGACACTTAGCTCCTTGGGCATGGCAGAGTCTTTTATTGAGAGTTCAGACACAACTTGGGTGTGCCTGAGCCTCTCTGCAGGGTGGTCCACGGTGCAGTTGTTGGACACAAAGCACTGGTTCCATTTCTTCACAGCTCCTCAGTAAAAATATTCGACTGCTAGATCCAAGTCAATGATTCAAAGTAAGTGTTGTAAGTAAAAACTGTATCGATGCCAACAAAGCAACCAAGAACTCTTCCTCCAAAATGAGGTTTTAAATTATGGAAGATTGAGCAGCAAAATGCAAGTATGTGGTACTGGGTATAATATGAGCTTAAGTTAGGAAAAAACAACTCTTTAGAGAAAAGTCTATCCCAACAAGGAATTATAGGAATTGCTCCCATGTGAGCTTTTTATATCTGTCTTTAAAAAAAGTATTCTAAATTCTGACCATGTCACACAGATGCAGAGGAAATTTTCCTTAATATGTGGGCAAGAGAGCCCTGCATAGAGAGCTCTGTGGAGAGCTTTGCCCAACAGTAAGCAGGGATGTAGGGATGTAGGTCTAGGCAGATTCTTGGACAGGCAATGAAGCCTGTCATTCATCCTACCCAAGGCAGTGTCTCCTGGCTTCTTTCAGGAGCCAGATTACCAGGCTGCATTAGCAGTCCCCTCAGCTACCAGGGTGGGAAGCAATAGTTACACATTATCCAGGTTTCTAAAGTGATAACAGGACATTAAGGACAATTAGCTTACAGAGAAAAGTTGTCCTTTTTGTTGTTTTAGTTTGAGAGTGTTTTATCTATGAACAGATGACCCAACTGTACACTCTTGTGAAACAGGACATCCTGGGCAAACCACTAACTTCCTGGAAAGAGGCTAGACGATCCCATCCTTCCAGAGGGCTCCCCTCAAGACCCACAGTCCCCAGCCCCAATAGCACCATCGTCTACCACACCTTTAGAAAAAGACTTCGATCACAGATACTCATTGGAAGCACAGCAATAGGATAGGGCCCTAAATCCCTGGTACACCTCTGGGTAGAGCAAGCACCTTGGGAAGCAAGGAACAAAGTAGGGCAAGAAGAGAACATTTGCCTTATAAAACAACAAAAGGAAAAGAGTGACTGTGCTGCTATCAATTTGCCTCTGAATCTGGACTCAGTTAGGACTAGAATTCTTAGCCCAGGCCAGTATCTGTTACCCGTTTAGTTTCTATGCTGACATTTTTGGCATTGTTAAACTTTCTTTTTTTAGTAGTAGATGTTTCCAGTATACAGCATTTATATTTCTTATTTGTACTTAGTTGAGTGAATACAATACTTTGTAAAATGTTACTTAGATGTTCTTAAATGACATTGAAGAACGTGTATGTAGCATAACACATTTTGTCCTGAAGTTGAGAACTAACTCTTGAATATTTTGTCCTCATGTCTGACTATGTTTACCCCACAATCTCCTCAGCTACAGAAGCACGTTAAGAATCAACTGGGAGACTTTTATCTCTAACAAATGACTGACCATTTCAGTAAGAGGTTCTAATGGTGTTGAAAGTCTGTTTCTACACTCAACTGTTAAACAACACAAAACACAGTCAAAAA
>NW_004524684.1:3510096-3527683 GCF_000260255.1 Octodon degus | reverse complement strand
CATCTTGTACAGCAATTAACCACTAGAAAGAATGTATGCAGTTTGTTAATTATTGAAACTGTCCTAGCGATTTGATTTGAAACTCTCTCATTGCTATTTGTTCATCAATAAAATTATGAAGAAAAGAAAGAAAAATAAGATCAAATTATGAATCCAATAGTTGATAGGAAAGTAAATATTTGTACTACGAGAAGCAAGCATGTCACAAAGTTTTTAACTAAAATGAGACCAATACCACAAACAGTACAAAGTCGCAGACATAAAAGTGGAGCATTGATTAACTCCCTGCGAAATCTCCAGCATGTTATTGGCCCATGTATTCTTTGGACTCTGCAGGTGGCACTGATTTCTTGCTAAATTTTTCTATCAAGTGCATAGAAAGACAATTTGTTTCATCTTCCACTGAGGTTAAAATTATTGATAGTTGACATTGGTAAAATATGTTTCATCATTTACCAAGCAATGCTTGTGACCATACTTAGAGTCTGGGGCTCCACAAGCATATGAACATTGACAAATTATATTTTGAACAAATTCTAACATGAAAGAAAACTACACAGTACTTTTTAAAAGTTGACCTCTGCATTTTTAAATACATAAATTGAAGGACTTCATTTTGAAAAAGTATCAAAGAGACCGATTCCTTTCCTTAAATAGGCAAAACTTTCCCACAGATTGGAACACAGCTCTGTACGTATGTTACTTTCTTTTCCACTATGCCTGTGCTCCTGGTACTGGGCAGTGTGAGATCTACCTGGACCTGGATCTTCAGGTCATGAAGCCAGAATGAGTCGGCACCCAGGCAACAGAGGTCTTCCTGGCGGTCGTAACTGAGGAATGACTAAGAATGATGTCAGGTCACTTTAGACCCTTTAGTAGTCCTCTAAACCCAATTATTCCAGCTCTAATTCACTTTACCTGGATGCATGCATTGCCCATTGTTACCTAAGATGAAATACACGTAAGAGGGAAATCAGAAAGGAAAGTGATCAATGAGCCTATCTACTTTTAGAAGGCATATGACAGTGTGAACGCTGGGCGCATGGCCATCCCAGCCCTGGCTTCAGCCCTCTACCCTCTGTGGCATATACAGACTGCTTGAGGCTGTCCCTCCCCACCCTCTTTGCCCCACAATCACTCCTTCTTTTTCACTTTAAGAGACAACAAACTGTTCACCAACACACACACACACACACACACACACACAAATGCACACTGTTACATGTTCTCTACTGGTGCTCAAGTTGAAATATGCTTTATGATTATTTCTAAAAGTTCCCAATTTAAAGAGATACTCAATATTTGAGCAAACGTATACATCTGAGCCAAAGTAAACGAAACTAAAACTGTAGTTTTCCGTTCCCTATTTATGGGCTATGCCATGGTCCTTCAACAGAAGCACGCAGTTGTGATTGGCACCTACTGATGTTAGCAACCAGAGTCAACTGAACTCTCCAGCAACCTTCTGTGTTTTATTAGTTATATTTGTGATGCATAATCATTATGCTCATTTTGTGGAATTGGTACACATCATACCATGTGGTGACTCAGATACACGTGCTTGTCTTTCTAACACATAAAAACACAGCAGCCTGCATAGAGGAGTTCGCTGAAACTCCTCCAGGGCTGTCCAATCAGCCAGGCATTCTTTGCTCATGAAAACTCTTAAATTCATTTTATCTCATTTCCTTAAGTGTGGTTTTGCCCAAATCATGCTTACTTTCCTCAGCATGTTCATTTACCTACACATACTATTATTTAGCCCTTCATAACATGCCATATTTTCAGCAAAGTGTCCCGTGCACCCTCTCCTCAACTTTTACATTAACTGTAACTTCCTGCCCTGCCCTTTCTTAACTACTCTCTGAGCAGTATTTTTGTTCTTGTTGTTGTTTGTTTGTTTGTTTGTTTGTTTTCCAGTACCAGGAACTGAAACTGAGACTTTGCACTTGCCAGGCAGGCACTGGTTCCACTAAACTATATCCAGCATGAGCACCAGTTATTTTTTATAAGATTCATTGCTTTCTGTCGTACATTTTCAAGTTAGTAATTGTTCATTCCTTGATGTAGTTAATCAACAGTCCCATGGTTCTGAACAGTGTCTGCCACATTAACAAGCACTGAGTGTTTAGAATGTGACCCCTAACAGAATGACATCTGAGCTTGGGAGGAGGGGTGCAAATGAATCAAGGCACTGGGGACTGACAGAGAGTGAGAGGCAGGCAGACCCCCACACCAAGAGGCCTCCTGTCTTCCATGGCCTTTTCTTCTTGCAGGCAAATA
The DNA here is from genome assembly GCF_000260255.1 of Octodon degus. Taxonomy (NCBI): domain Eukaryota; kingdom Metazoa; phylum Chordata; class Mammalia; order Rodentia; family Octodontidae; genus Octodon; species Octodon degus. Next base: position 3,525,400 of record NW_004524684.1, on the reverse strand, counting down.
AGATACCTAAAATCATCACTGATACTCTGATGTTCTGACTCAGTCCCCAAACAGGGGTTAATTCCATAGATGTTTACATCAGTGACACGTTGGGGCCAAATTCTGGTAGAGTTTTACTTAGTAACCACTTGAGATCACACTACTACACTTGAGCATGATGCTCTGAATTTATGAGGAAATCTTTTCCAGATCACAACTCTTGTTTCAGGGCAGTGTTTTACTCTATTACATGAATGAGTGAATGCACCCACACGTAGAGGTGTTTTTTCTGACACCTTGAACGTAAGTCATGGTTAATAAGAGATGGTAACACACAAAAAAAATTATTTTAAAATGAGTTTAAAGTATAACACCATTCTGAGGGAAATAAAATCATAAGAAATTGTAAGTAAAATATTAACCATCACATGTTTTAAATTATTATCTGCTTGGGAGAAATCACATCTAGCACATTCATAGTTCAACATTCTTGGCACTCCTGTGTCTGTTTCTATTTTGCACATAACTGTCTACAAAATGTAAAAAAGGAAATATGTGTCCATTCATTTGAGCATAGTTTGTAAGTCTATTATGACTTGTAGATTCAATTATTCTTAATATTTACTCTATTTCCTTTTCATTCAGTATATTAAAGCTTAAAGTTAATTTTCCTAGCCTGTCCTCAGCCTAGCAAAGGCTGTGCAACACAATTCCAGCCAATGAAAGCACCCAGAACACTTGGGGATTTGGGGGAAGCATTTGTCATATATATATATATATATATATATATATATTTTATTGAGAAAGAAGTAGCAATGAGACAATTTCAAAACAGATTAGTAGGACAGTTTCAATAATTAATACATTGCGTATTGTCTTCATAGTGGTTATTCGTGGTACAAGATACAGACATGATATCTTGTCTAAACACTATTAGTTCAAAACTTTCTTCTCACTGAACTAAGAGAAAGTAGCTGTATATCTCTGCTATTCTGTATATGCAGATATATTTTTTCCACTACAAAATGGTCCTCATAAGTGAAATAAGCCAGGCCCACATGTGTAAATATTGTACAGTCTCCATAGTGTAAGCATTTATTTCTTGAGCCAAGCTCTCCCTCCCCGTCTTCCTCCCCCTCCTCCTCCTTCTACTCTTGCTCCCCCTCCTCCCCCTCCCCCTCTTCCTCCCCTTCTTCTTCCTCCGTGACATCACTTCCAAACTTGCATGCAGTTACAAAGACCGGAGACACCAAAGTGATGCTGCGGCACTTGCAGAGCTAGCACATCCAGCCCAAGGCTCTGGCTCTGAAATTCTTGAGATACTAGAGTGGATAGTTTTGCCAAACAGCCAAACATGATCCACACAAGATACAGTGATGCAGGAATAATATTAACAGATGAGTAAAGTGAAATTCAGTAGAAATTGCACGAGTTTACATTTACAATAAAGATTTCATTCTGGACTTAAATAACAATTCAGAGAAAGTGAGGGGGGAGGAAGAGTGAGAGAGAGAGAAAAAGGGAGAGACTGAGGGAGGGAAGGAAGGAGAGGAGAGAGAAGGAAGGTTGGGAAAGATCCCTGTTCTCTAGGAGTTTGGAATTTAGGATACAAACAAAATTTAGATTAAACAGTACACATTGAATCATGTGGTAGTTTATTAGAAGGAAGACTTATTGCTGGGGTGGCGAAGGGGCTTCAGTAGCTGCTACACACCAGGCACTTTCCTCGGTGCACTGCAACTTGTGGGCTCGTTTTCTTCTCATTAGCACTGCTCCGCGGGGGCTCTACGTGCACAGTTTACAGAGGCAACAACAGGGGCTTGAGAGTGTGCTCCTCAGCAGGTGGTCAGGAGTGTCCCCGTCTGTGGGTGACAGGGTGGCCTGAGGACTTGGGCATCTGGCTCTGGCAGCGGTACTCTTGGCCACTGTCTGGGGATTTCTCATGCTTGGCTTATCACAGTCTTCTAACCCCTCTACCAAGTAGATGTTGTTACATTCTAACTTTAAGATAAGTCACTTGAAGCTGAAAGAACTAAATAGTCTTGAAATGCAATAAACAGAGGAAGCATACCCACACTTCCACAGCACTCAGCACCCACCAGGCACTGCTCCAAGAAATTTATGTATCTGAACCCAATTAGCTCTCACTACAAAATAGCAATTGATGAGGGCAGAGCCATGCACCAGCTCCATTTTATAAAGCAGAAAACCGAATCTCCGGAACGGCAAGAAACTTGTCTAAAGTGAATCAGCTAATAAGCAGTGCAGCTGGGATTCTAATCCAGGAAATGTGGTGCCAATTTGGGCTCTTTAGTGCTCCAGGAACAAAGCAAGTGACCTCGCTCCCCACTCCAGAGTGAGGTCTGCTGTGCACACACACATGAGTAAGAAAACATGACGGAACTGTCAAAGAAAGTTTTATAGAAGACGTGTGGTCTAAAAGGCCTTGAAGAGAAAACTAAGTAGTAATAAAAAAATACAAATTTTAAAATGAAAAAAAAAATGACCTGTGACCTTCATGGTCAAGTATTATGGTGCTAGCATTGCATGAGATCAATTGCATTTTAAATGTCAGTGAGTTCACTCTAATTTCTTCATGTGAGGCTTGACAACCTGCCCAAAGTTAATATTCTATCTTCACTTGAAGCTGTTCATACCAGTTATTGAGTATTACCAACTTATTCAAGTTAATTCTGTGAAAATTCATGTACTTTCTTGCTGTACTTGGGCTTTGAAAAATAAAATTTAGGGCTGGGGAGATAGCTCAGCAGCCTAAGTGCCTGTCTGGCAAACACGGGGACCTGAGTTCAATCCCTGGGTACCGTGTGTCGTGCTGGCCTCAGCACCCCAGGCACACAGTTCCGGCCCTGAGACTGGTCATGGTGGTGCACTCCTGTAATCCCAGCACTAGGAGGCTGATACAGAAGGATCACTGTGAGTCTGAACTGCATAACGAGACCCTGTAACAAATAAATAAATAGAAAATTTAAAAAATTTAAGATGGATGGTTCCTACTTCCAAGGAGATTGCAGTTTTCTGGCTTTGTGCGCCACGCTTGCCACCTCTCAGTCAGTTACTGGATGTGATTCCAAAATATTAGTAAATAATCCAACAGAAAAGTTCAGAAGTTATTTCTTGAGCAACTACTCTGTCCGGCAAACTGTGGCAGCCACCAAGACAGCAAGGTAAAGCCACTGAACAATGGTCACCGTGGAGGCGGCAGCTGTCCTCTCTGACGCCAGTCGGGAGGGTTGGGGCAGAGGGCCAAAATGGAAACTAGGGAGTTTGGAAAACAATTTCCCAAGCTAACATTAATTCAAGAAATATTAGTGAAAGCCAGGGAGATAGCTCAGCCGTCTAAGCACCTGCCTGGCAAGTGCAAGGTCCTGAGTTCGATTTCTGGTAGCAAAAAGAAAAAAAAAAGTAAAAGCTTAATATAAATCCAATGGTGATGCTGACAAAGAATAAAAAATTCAGATCCCATCACTGTCCTTCCAATACTGAGCGGCCAACAGATTTAAAGCAGTATCCTTAATAGTTGCTAGAGAATAAAGAGAAAACAATGGAAGAAAAGAATGAAAGAACAAGGAGAAGACCTTGGTGAAGGGTGCTCCAGCTTGGGGTTTCTTCACTCTCTGAATCTGCAACTTCCTAAGAGAGGCGGGCAGCCACAGGAGAAGCAAGCGAGATGGGGTGAGGTGGGGTCATCAGTAGTGAAGCCACCCGTCAGCCAGATAGTTGGACAAAGATGCCCAGATATACCTGGAAAATGTATCAGTATGTGTCAGGGGCACTAACAGGCACCTGGATAGGTGACTTCGGTATTAACTGTCTTTGGCAGTGCCAGTGTAGGCCTCCCAGCTGGGCTCCACCTGGCGAGAGCAGGATTTTTCTTGGCTCCCAAGGAGAAGCATGTCGAATCTATAGGAACGATGGTGAGTTTCTCTTCACAAAGCTGTCTGTGAATGAAAGCTGTGTAGATAGAAGCTTATTTGAATTGCTCCTGCAGCAGCTATGGCGCAGAGTATAGTTCCTTGACTCTACTGAAAACTGAGGCACCTATCTCCTATTGCTCATTTCCTATCAGAATAATTCCTTCTATTTTTTGGTACACTTAAAATTCATGCTGAAATCTTTACTCATTTTTCAGTAAACCAATTTCATTTTTAAGTACAATGTGTGACCTTGTAAAGTATTCTATTAAGATGTAATTTGAAGGGCTTGTCAAGAAGTCGTTATAGGTGCGGGCTTTGAGGAGCTCCCTCTGTCCCCAGAACACAGCATGATTGACAAAATGCAAAGGAAGTGAGGCAAACATACACAGGACTCAAAAAAGGTATGTAGCTCCATGATCATACAACTGTGACACCAGCTCAAATTATGACTCTGGAATCAGAAAACAGCAGAGATTTCCAGGGAGTGCATTCTTTCTAGAATAACAAAATATTCCATGGGTGTGAATAATTTAGATAAGATTAATGCAAGATAGTAGACTGATGTCACTGGTCAGTCTCTTAATTCTTCTGAAGGAAAAATTCTATTCTATTTTATTTTATTATTTTTTTAGGGGAGGGCCTACAAGGTGTTCAAGTCTCACTACTAGATCAGACTCGTAGTGATCCGCCTGTTTATAGCCTCCCAAGAGCTGGGATCACAGGCGCGCCACCACGCCCAGCCTCAACTGCGGTCTCAGGCACCCAGGGGCTGGGCTGGCAGGGCAGGCCCGGGGAACAGGCACAAGATTTCAGTTTAAAATGCTGCTATTCGATCTTCCTGGTGCTGTGGCTCACAGAGCTGTGTAGTTAAGGAGGAAGAACACAGTGAAATTTCCTCAGTCAGCACCCCACCACCCTGCTCACCAACTGTGTCTCTAGATGTCAAGGTGGGAGAGGTTTCTGTTTCTCATGTAGTTACAGGAGCCTACCTGAGCACCGATTGTGTCATGAATATTTTGTCCCAGTTTGTAGTTTGCCCTTTCATTGTTCTGAGTGATTTTTTAAACTAATAACATTTAAAATTGTAACATTGTCCAATTCAATTTATATTAATTATATTCGCATTAATTAAAATTTATGCTGGCTCAGTGGTAGAGCTCTTGCCTTGCATTAATTAAAATTTACATTAAATTATACAATTTATATTTGTATTTTTAAATTTAGAATTCACTGTAATTGCTTTCCAAGAAAATTTTAGTCAGTTGAAGTTTGCAAAGAATTTGTCACATGATTTCTTTAGGGCTATTTAAAGCTTTAACTTATATATTAGTATCTGTGATTTATTTTGAGTCAATGTTTATGTATGACACATGATAATGAATCTAATTCATTTATTTTTCCATGTAACTAGCTTATTGATACAATATTCATTTAATTGCCTAGAAGGAAATATCTTCTCAATCTATTTGTCACTTTTTTCACGTTTCACTGTGTTTATTACTCTATTTTCAAAGTATTTCTGGAAATCAAGCAAAGTGAGGTATTCACAGTTGTTCTTTTAAAAGATTTCTTCAGCTCTTGTAAGTTATTTTCATTTTCCATACAAATTTCAAAGCCAGATGACTGGGTGCTGCAGAACAGTGGGAGCAGATGAGCTAAACACCAGCCACGCCGGGGGCTAGAGCCAGCCCAGCGTTGTGTGTGTCAGTGGATGGCTGCAGGCCAGCCAACAAACCACCAGGGAATACAGTGGGTGGCGCCATCCAACAGCCTGTCACCTGGGCAGAATAAAAGGTGGAAAGAAGGTGGCGTGTTCATTTTGAAGAGCTCCAGCCTTCTGGAGCAGGTAAGTCCTTCTTCGTTCCTGTGGTTGGATATTGGACTCTAGGGTTCAGTGTCTTCAAAGTTCAAGTTGACACAACGCATGAACCACTACAATATACATTTACCTTTGTTTTAAAACTATTCTCTGAGAGCACTTGGAGTCCACTTTCTCAGCAAGCTACCATATACAATCTATTATTCTTAACTTTGGACAAAATTTTGTGCTTTATGTCTCCAGAACATGCTCATCTTGTGACTGAAGGTCTGTAAACTTTGCCCAGTGCCTCCCTCTTTCCTCATATTCTTAGAGGGAATTTTGAAGTAGAATTTCTCAATAATGGTGAAACTGGACTGGTGAGATAGCTCAGCGGACTAAAGCGCCTCCTTAGGCAAGCTCAGGCAAGCTCAGGGACCATGGTTCAATCCCTGGCACCACATACAGCATCAGCCCTGCTCCCAGGGTGGGCTGAGTAGGCTCCTAGCGTAGTGACGCATGCCTGTAATCCCAGCGCTGGGGAGGCTGAAAGCAGCCTTGGACTCCCCATGAGTCCAAGCTGCGCAGTGAAGCCCCGTAACAACTAAGTACATTTTAATACTAATAATGATAATAATAAAAATAATAATAAACTGTTAGGATTTTAAGAACTTTGACAGATTGATTAAATGCATTCTGCACAATGAAATGGTTATGAGTCTTTTGCGGTCCAGGAGCCCAATATTATGATTTAGATCTACAGTGTTCTCCAAAGACTCACTGTTCAGAGGTGCAGAGCCGGAGCTTTTGGAAAGTAATTTGATTGTGCAGCACTATACTCAAGTGTGGAGCAAATCTTTGATAAATTCATGTGCTTTCAGGAGGTGGGGCCAGGTTGGAGTTGTGGGTCACTGGGGGTCTAAGCGGGAGGGTGCATTCTTTTCCCTGGCTGCCCCTTTCTCTCGCTCTCTGATTCCCAGCTGCCGTGGGGTAAGCAGGTTCCCTCTACCTTGCTTCATGCCTTGCTACTTCTGCTTAGAAGCTAATGAGCATGTGCAGAGTGCCGCCTCTGAAACGGCGCCAGAATAAGCCTTTGTAAATTGTGGGATTTTGTATTTTATCCCAGTAGTTGGAAAGCCAAATAAAACTCTTTGGATTGTTCTTTCTTTACATTTTTATTTTGTTTTGGTATCATTTTTGGCACCACTATTGAATCTTATTCCTGCCTGGGAGTGAATGACTTTTGACAGGCTGGCATTCAGCCTGGTTGACCTACTATGTTGTAGACGCCAAGGTGACAGTACCAGTAGGTTCCGCTTCCTATAAAGTTATGATGGAGTTGAAATGTGCGCCTGGCAGAAACATTCATCAAGGCAAAAGAAATAAAAACATTGAGAATATATTTTATTTTATTTGTTTAGAACTCTTTTTCCTTTCCCACGATGAAGCACCTCACCAACAATGTATTTATACAAGTTCCTTAATGACTGCATATTCTGAAATCCATAATTATCACAATCTACACATGGATGTTACAAACTGATCCTTCTAGATTTTCCAGGTTCTGAGAAGCTGTATTCTATGAACGTAAGAACTGTATGTGCAGTGAAGAGTTTTAAAACAAGTGAGCCTTTTATAGGGCTTTTTGTAATGAACCAAATGGAATTGGATAAGTGTGAAAATTTCATGTAATTTTTTATACAAGTGAAGTGCTCTGATACCTAAATGACATTAACTTTTTAGAGGACAGATGGCTTTTATTCATATTTATATTAGTTGCTTGGCAAAGTGCTTTCAGGTTTCTAATTATATATACTTTATATTTCCTATCGTTAGCCAAAGCCTTGGCTAAAATTTTAAAAGTCAAGAATATAACCAAAAATTTGAATTGTGTCAGTATCCATAATTTTTATTATTCTAGGCAGCCAGTATTACAGCAGACCTAGATCAAAACCTAGAAGATATTTTCTGTAAATGCATCACAAATAAAGCACTTTATGATCCTTATATATCTTTCATTAAAAGCTATTATTGGGGTTGGGGAGATGGCTCAGTGGAATAAGTGCTTCCCTGGCAAGCACAAGGGCCTGAGTTCAATCCCTGGTTTAGCCAAAAAATAAAAGCTATTATTTTCTTAGCATTTAGGAAATTATACTGTATATCCTCAAGAAATAACCTCATAAGTTATTGATTAGTTTGACATTTTGGTTTCATACATCTAGCACTTTCTAATCAATTGTTACCCATTTCACATCCTTTTTTTTTTTTAACTTTCTACTATTATACTCGCCATTGTGAAAGAAGGCTGAGACTTTGAACCTTTTATTAAAGTACACGTTATGGAACTTATCATATAATGGTGATAGTGAACAGTTTAATTTTTTTTTCTTTTTTTGTTCAACAGCTTAATTAATCTGGCCAAAATTTATATGAGAGGACATTTCTTTTGTTTCATATGTTCAGTTTGAATTCTTAACATGTAGCGGGAAAATACAAACTGATTTTCTTGGCATTGACCCCTGGATTGTTCTGGTTATTAATCAGCTGCTAGAAGCAAAAATGAATTCACAAATGAGGGTTATTTAATGTTAACATCAATATTAGTACAAATGTTTTTTCTCATTGAACTAAGAGAAAGTAGCTGCATATCTATCCTAATATATATATTCACTATAAATTGGTCCTTTATTTAGATCCTCCTTTTTTGTTTTGTTTTGTCAGAATTGAGTGTTCCATTGCTGTTACAGAAGCTGTATTTGGAGAAGACTACAATATGCAATGCATTAATTATTGTAACCTGTTTTGAAACTGTTTCATTTCTATCTTTTCTCATTAAAAGGAATAAAAAAATTAGAAATAAGCTTAACATCAGTAGAAATTATACTAATTCGACATGAGTACCATTGTTTATTTTTGTTTCATTGTTGTTTTCTGTTCTTAACTGACATTCAGTAATGGTAACCAGATATGGGCTGCACTGGGATGAGTCACTGTAATGATGAAATCAAGGTAATCAGTATTTTACTTCCTCAAACATCTATCAGTTATATGTGTTGGGATGTTCCAGATCCATTCATTTTTCAGTAATTACTATCTTTCCTTAAATGTATAATTTATTTTCTGTTTATGGGAACAGTTAGCAGGTACTGACTGGAGCAGCAGCGACCAAAGGACATTTAATGATCTTTGAAGAGATTTATTTTCCTTTTTCTCCACTGGTGTGTGATTACAACCTATTTTAAGATATGCAGTCAGTATTTTTCTTTTCCAAGTCAAGGAACAAAAGGAAAACCCAAACAAAATATTTTGAAAACCACTGCAAAAATACCTGTGAAATTCCTATTTTCATCAAAATGGAATGGGAATGACTGGAATATCCTCTTGCCCAAAGGAACTAGACATTCAAAAAATTAGTACATTAAATTATCTGCTAAAATTTATTAAATTGTACAATGAAATATGCACAAGTTTTAGTTTTTTAATCATCTTGGAATAATTTTTTTTTAAATATATTGTGGGCTGGCAAGATACCTCAGCGGACTATAGCACCCGCTCAGGAAAGCTTAGGCAAGCGCAGGGACTGGAGTTCTATCTCTGGCACCACATGCAGCGCCAGCCTGTCATCCCAGCCCTGGGGAGGCGGAAAGCAGGAGGGTCACTATGAGTCCACGCTGCGTAATGAGATCCTATAACAACTAAACACATTAAAAAATAAATATGTAAATAAATATTTTTAAAATGTTGTTATAAAAGTCTTTAAATTTCCAGTACAGTTACAAGTATACATTTATGCTACTAAATTGTGTGTCCCCCAAGAATGTTATTATGTTGATTGGGATACAACAACTATTGTGAAAAAAAAATTATGTTGCTTCTCTGTATATAATACACTATTTATTCTTAATATAAATGGTTAAAATGCACGTATTTCACAAATCTTGAAAATGGTTAGAAAATTTATTATGAAATAAACTAACCAAGAGCACATTGTACATTTATAAATTTTCAGGGTCATTCAGTCTTGGAAGGCTTAGATGTTAGGTACATCAGGATTCATGTTGAAATAAACACAGTTTTAAAAATTTTGAACCAGCTTCCTACGTATACATTCATTCAACTATCTTGTAACAAAATGAAGCTGATGCACTTGGCTTACTTGTAGAAGTCATGCTTTTTCTTCCTGCTCATATTCTACACTGAGGAGGAAAAGGCTAACTGCATCTTCACAGTTAGAAAGCCACAGCACGCAGCAACCTAGGTGTCAATCAACTAAATAAATGTCTTGTTTTGTTTTCTGAAATTGAGGACACAGTACAGTGCTAGGAGCACTTAACACACTAAAGCAACATGTTTCAGTAATAAATTAAACAATGAGGAACAGCGTGATGAAATCTGTTTTTCTTGGCACCGTGTGATGGGGAAAAAAGAAAGTTGCAAACTACTGAATTTTTTTTTTAATTAAAGTCATTGCCTTCTTAAGGCCTGCCAAATAGCTCAGCAGTTTAAAGCACCTGTAAGCAGGTGGGGGGTCAGGGGTTCAATCCTCGGGGCTTGCCGTGCTGGTCCCACCCAGAGCACACTTAGAGGGCAATCGAGACTGGGCTTGGTGGCTCGCGCCTGTAATCCCAGCTCTTGGGAGACTGTAAACAGGTAGACCATTATGAGTCCAATCTAGTTGTTAGACTCTGATCACCCTATAGACCTTTCTCTAAAATACAAAAAAGAATAAAAAAATAAAGAAATCCAAAGAATAATCCCACAAAAAATAGATGCAAAAAATAAGGTGAAATTAAATACTTTGTTATAAGTTTATATAGCCAAGTGGCGAATATCTACAATAAAGTTACAAAACATTGGAGAGAGAAATTTAAAACAATGCAAAAATTAGCCAAAGATAGCATATTAATCTTATTATGTCTCAATAAATTTAGTATTAAGTATTTATACAAGTTTTTCTTCTGAAGTCTGTATGCATTTTTTGGTGGACTATGTATCAATGTTACTGATTTTTGTATTTTTTTGTATCCTATTATGTTCTGGATTCTTTTATTAAATAGATGCTTATTGCTATTTTGGAGAATTTTGCTGTATATAAAATGTTTGTAATTAAGTAAAACTATAATTAAAAATGTTTAAATAGGCAAAAGAGTTCAATATGTAGCTCAAAGAGAGTGTAAAAGTGACCTATAAAGATTTTCCTCCGTCTTTAGTCTTTGGCAATGTGAATTCAAACCAGAAGAGATACCAAAATGCACTGGAGGAATATGCAAAATGAACTGAAACCAAATACCGCAACAGCAAAGGAAGAAGTGAGGCTGGCTGAGACTCTAGGACATCGCTGGGGGTGGCAAACGGTTCAGCCTCTTTGTAAAGGAGTATGGAAGCACCACTGCGACTTAAACACATGCCTACCACACAGTGCGGATATTCCTCTTTAAGGTATGTATCCTAAAAAAGGCAAGTAAAATATTTGATGATCCAAATATTGGGTCACACATATCCAAATGGCATTATTTTAAACAGATAAAAACACATACAATCCAAATATCCACCAGTACATGAGGGCTAAATAAATTGTGATAAACTGACTCACTGAAGTCTAAAGAAATATAATTTATGCTATAGAAGGAATCATCAGTTTTAAGTGAGATGAATGAAACAAAACAAAAATCCCCAAAAGAAGACAAAAGAAGGGGGCCGGGTAGATAGCTCAATAGAATAAGCACTTGCCTGGCAAGCACAATGGCCTGAGTTCTGCCCCCGCCCAAAAAAAGAAAGAAATGAAAGAGGGAAAACGAACACATTTTATGTCTTCTCCTGTAAAATTCTAGAAAACAAATGTCTTGCCTGATCCATGCTGCTACACCAAAGTGCCATACATGGGTGTCTGATGAGCCAAATAAATATAATTCTCACATTTCAGCAGGCTGGGAAATCCAGGATCGAAGTGGTAGTGGATTTGGTGTGCGGGAACTCCTTCCTGACTTCCACAGGGGGCTTCCACGCTGTGGCCTCAAAGCAGAAGAGGCTGTGAGCTCTGCCCAACACCAAATCCTATAATGAGGTCTTGGTCTATATTGCACAATCTCCTTCCAAAATCCCACACCTCCTAATCCCATTGAGTTGGGCCTACGACTTCAACTATATAGATTTGGGGTGGATCCAAACATCAGCTCATAGCAGTAAACTAATGAATAGTGACAGAAAGCAAATCAGATACAGGAGGTAGAAGTGATGGATTGTATAAGGATACAAAGAAATTTTACAGAAATGGCCATATTTCTTATTCTAATAGTAGTGATGGTTTCCTAGCTTTGCATGTTCTTATCAAAAGTGATCAAATTACATACTTAAAATATGAAATTTTCCTCCACCCTCCACTCCTCCTGAGCATGTGGGTGAGCTGTCTTGCTGAACCTCTCCATCATTAGTAAGGATTCAGTCTTGACTATTCCATCATGACTAAGGTCTTCCTGGAACACTTTCACAGAATGTCAAGGATGTGTAGAGTGACGTCATGGTGAAACACTCATCTGGCGCATCTGGTACTGAGAAGCAGGCTTTCGCGCTAGCGAGGCCTAATATTTACATTTACTGAAAAGTATTTTCCAAGAGATAAAATTATGCCATTGGTTCAGTTGTGTATTTAAGGAAATAAAATATTGTTTAAACCACAAAAAAAAAAAAAAAAAAAGAAATTTTGTGAATTTCAATTATGCCTCAAGGAAATTAAAAGTAGTCAGCGCTAACTAAAGCAAAGGTAAAATTACGTTGATTTCCAGATAGGGGATGATCATTATGAAAAATAGACATGTCTAGGACAAAATGTTTAAGTTGATATACTGAAGTCATTTTTCCTATCACCAAAATGTCACAGCAACTGCTTCTAAAGTATCACCAACTATGCTATGGAATAATTCCATTTCTGTTAAGACTTTTTTACTTGGGGAGATGTTTTCATCATGGCAAGAAAAATATTAGCCAATTTATCTACACAGAAACTTATTTTGTAGCTTTCCTGTTTTTTTTTTTTTTTAAATACTCAATTTAATCCATGGTAGAAATTATGCAATCATTTGAATTCTTATAAATTCAAAGTTTTTCTATTAATCAAATACTTCTTTTGAAAGCTATAGTAAAGCATATTATAAAACACTGAACAGTATATGCTTAAAATGAATGAAAAGCAAAATGTATTCACTGATATTTGTTTAACTTGAATGAAAAAAATCAATAAAATATTCTGGAAAGGCTGAGTAAGAATTTCAGGGTCTTAAATATCAATCATGATTTATTTTATATTTTACCAATGAAATGTTTGAACAAGACAATAGCTTGATTTGGACTTTTCTCTGAGAAGACCAATGCAGTGCTGAATTTTGATGTAGACTGGTCTTAACAGACAGGAAATTCCTGCGAGGATGCAAGTATGTTAAGAAGCAGCAAGAATAAATCTCTAGAGTCAATCGGGGTAATCAGCGAGGTTAAAGCTTTCTCCGTCGTTGGCCGTAGAGCACAATGAGAAGGGAAGAGTCAGCAGCACTCCAGCCTTTCATCTGTGTCCAAAAGAGCAGGTTCTCCACTGTGGAAGTCTGGTGATAATTCAGGAAGGTCACCAGGAAAGGGCTGAGGTTTGAAGACCCCAGAGTTCAAATTCAGGTGGCCTATTTAGCAGAGAGCACAACTGCTCAGCGAGATCCATCTAAAGCTTTCTGAAGAGACTCAAGTGACATCTGTTGTTCATGGTGGCCGGTGCTTAGGCCCCGGCTGTACCAGGGAGTGGGAGGCCAATTTTGTAGGAATGCTGTGTGCTCAGCATTCCCGCACTCTTCTGAGCAATTGCTTATTTTTCTTCCTGCCCTTCCATCTGTGCGTGCTGTACCAGACGATTCCCCAAGACTGGATTCCAGAATAATTGATAAATAGACGGTCTATTGTTTTATGAAGCACAATCTAATGTTTTGAAATATACAAGTGAAATGGCCAAATCTTGTTAATTAGTATATTTATTCCCTCACACTTTTTGTAGTAAGAATATTCGACGTAATCTCTTAACAGTTTTGCAGACATTCAATTACTAGTAGCAATCATAATGATCATGCTGTATAATGGACGCCCAGAATTCACTTGTTTTTCTAAGGAAACCAGACCCTTTCCCTGCCTTCTCGCATCCCCACTTCCCACCAGCAGGAGCCTCAGCAGCCAGGGTCTACTCTCCACTTCTCTAAATTTCAGTAGCTCAGGGTCCCTGCATAAGGGAGGCTATGCAGCATTTGTCTTCCTGTGCCTGGACTATTTCACTTAGTATAATGTCCCCAAATTTCATCCATGTAGTCACAGATGACAGCATCCCCTTCAGGGGGAACAATATTCCACTGACACCACATTTTCTTCCTTCCTCAGTGCTTAAGTTGATGCTATGTTAAGGAAATGTCAGGGTGCTTGCTGAAGTAGCCCTGTCATTTTACCTTCTTACCAGCAAATTACTAGCACTTTGGTTCCTCTATGTCCTTGTCAGCCTTCATTACAGAGCTGGGTTTTGTGCCATTCCGATGAGTAGGAGAGGGATTCTTTGTGGATTTTCGTATCTGTTGGATGAGAATTCTGTGCAGAATCAATGTGGTTTTTGGCCATTCATAGACATTCTCTGATGAATGCGATTTAAACTCTTTGTTCATTTAAAAACTTGAATTTTTTAAGATAATTGAGCTCTAGGCATTCTTTCCCCCCTCAATTTTCTACTTGGGTTGATAGCTTTCCCACATTTTGTTTTCCAGTACCAGGGATTGATCTCAGGACCCTGTGCTTGCCTGGAAGGTGCATAAGCCACTGAGCTATCTCATCAGCCCCCTTCCACTGCCCCACTCTTTATATGACCCAGAAACATCCTAATAAAATTTCTCCACTTAACTTGAGCACAATTTCAATCTAATTCTTGGAATCAAGAAATAGATGGTAACTGTAGAGATACATATCTAGACTTTTCCAAATAAAGTAGATTTTTTTTTAACTCTATGAGGTAAGAGTGCACACAATTTAAGGAATAGCAAGTGAGGGACAGGTAGGGGAACAAATAGGGATTTCATACTCTTAAAATACACTGTGAGCCAGGATCAGTGGTGCATGCCTATAATCCTTGCACTGGGGAGGCTGGAGCAGGAGGATTGTTGTGAGTTTGAGACCAGCCTGGGCTACAAAGTGAGCTCGAGGCCAGCCTGAGCTGCACAGTGAGACCCTGTCTCAAAAAGGCAAAAAAGGCAAGATAAAGTACATTGTGATGATAACGGAAAAGAGGAAAATAGAAGAGTAGTTTGAAGGACTGGTGTGCTTGCTTACCCTGAGAAAAATGCAAACAGAAAGCAGCCACAGACCATGGTACAGGAGGGATGGCACAGGGAACGCTGGCGGGAGAGAGCAGGCATGGGAGGGATTAATTTTTGAAGGGAGGAGGAATCCTCTTGCATAAAAATAATGAAAATAATAATGATAACATCTTCAGGGAGGCAGGCAAAGCAGTCTGAGGTGTGGACAGGCCGTTCCAAGAGGACTTCTGCATGTGGCTGCGACATTCCTTAGAAGCAGGAGGGATGCT
>NW_004524684.1:3500516-3509806 GCF_000260255.1 Octodon degus | reverse complement strand
GGCTTGTTCTTTGAAGCTGTTCTTTTGTGTGTGTTGCCCTTTCTTCTTGTTTCATTCAGGCTTCCCATGGCAAAATCTATGCACTATAATATAAGGTGAGAAGAAATAAAAATTAAGATTTAAAAAATATAAAATATAAGTTGAGCTGTGGCACTTTTTTGAGATTGAAAGGTAGTTTCTAAGAATATGCTTGCAACCTTAAATTTCATTTTTTAATTAATTTTGAGAAAGAAATAGCAGTGAGACAGTTTCAAAACAGGTTAGTAGGACAGTTATAGTAATTAATACATTGCATATTGTTTTCATAGTAGTTATTCATAGTACAAGATACAGACATGATATCTTGTCTAAACAATATTAGTATAAATCTTCTCATTGAACTCAGAGAAGGTAGCTGTATATCAAGTCTAACTGTTTTGTATATGCAGATTTTTTTTTCATTACTAAATGGTCCTTCATTTGTATCCCCCTTCTTTGTTTGGTTTTGTCAGAGAAGGGTATTCCATTGCCATTTAAATATTGCAGGTGTGTGAATTCAGCAAAATAATCCAATATAGTCCAGTAGACCCTAATAGTAGTGGGTTATCTGCAGGACTGCCAAAAAATAGGGAACACTTCATGAATGTGAGTGCTATCCTTCCGCAGGGGCCATGCTAATCTTCTCTGTATCATTCCAATTTTAGTACATGTGCTGCCAAACAGAGCACGCAACCTTAAATTTCAAAAAATTTTCATCTTCCCAGCGTCTCCCCACTCAGCACACACAGAGCGCTTTCCGTAGGCAGTGTACATGGTTCACCTCTGTGCTTCTCTCTCACACCTCACTTCAACCCTCCGTCAGTGACAAGGCGCTCCACCCCTTTCCAGTGTCTTTATTTCACCAAGTTAGCTAACAAGAATTCCCTCAATTACAAAGAAGCACATCCAGTTATTTACATGTACTTCTCTGCTCTCTAGTTATCTAATTTTTAGAAATGTGTATTGTGTTTATATAAAAAGGCCTAAAGCATCATGCATTAGTAAGTCCTACTGTCCTGCATATGAACCACCATAGCGACACTGATGCTGCTACATCGGAGATCCCCTGTTATCAGCCTCATCAGTGGCAAAGATCAAGTTTTCTGTTTTTCTGTTCAGGGGCCCTCTCTGTTTCTTGTATGCTACCGTATTTACCTTAGCGTGCAGAATTAGAACCACACCTACAAATAAAAATGTCAAGGAGATGCAAGGCCCCATGAGTATTGAGCAGTATAGATCCGAATTGCTTTTGAAAGTACAAAAGTGCTACATTTCACATCTCTGTGAACTTGGGGAGTTTACATCCCACCAAGCTGTTCCGCTGAAGTTAGCACTCCAGGGGATTTTAAATCAGTTCAAAGCTATATGGTAAAGAGAGAAAAAAAGAAAAACTGAGTGAGATTCCTTCAGTTCAGCCACTTTGTTTAGCATTTCAAAGGTTCCTTCTACTCTGTTGATTAGATTCCAGTTTCACTGGGTTTATGGATTTGTCTGAAGTCAGCAATGTGTCCAAACTCACAGCAAGCATTTCTAGATCCGAAATTACACCAAGAGCTTAATTGAGAAATCTCCTTCCAATTGAGAGCCAATCTAAAGTCTATTCAAATGCAGACATATTCTATATATAGTTATCACAGTACGGTGTCACAGAGCGATGAGGGGGCCTGTAGGGCAGAGCCTGGGAAGCTGTGGCTCTTCATGAAGCTGCAGTTATTTGGCATACAGGAATCATTCTAACTTTCTGAGTCGTAATGTCATGCGCTTTAACATAGAAGTTATATAAAATTGGATTTTCTTCATTTTCATAATTCCACACATAGTTTAAGATACACTTCTTTTGGAGACTTCTGTGCAATACAGCATTTACTACCTATAATGTTTGCTGAATAAATAAAAATAATATGCAATGTTTGTTAAATAATGTTACATGAATATGTACTTATATAAGGAGTATTTCCTATTTTTGAAATTGCAATTATAAAATTAGAATCTAGCAATTTCACCAGAAGATATTAATATTTTATCATTGATATCCTCTATTTAAAAAATATCAAAATTATTAGTACATTCATATGGAGAAATTTTTCACACAGCAATTTTATGGTATATCAGTTAAAGCAGCACCCTTTTGCTTATTACTGTACTATATCATTTTTCAAATGAGCATCACAAAATTACTTTATATTTTTATATGATAGTGAGTTTGCTCACTGCAACACAAGCAGCTATTATGTCCCTAAATTTTAATTGATCAGTGAGTTAGGAAGTATTTCTAGTTCACATCATTCTTCTAACTCTTCACTGAAATATAATTTTACAGACAGAAGTTAATAATGAGAAAAATCAGATGATGTGAATCCCCAAGTTAAAGATTAGAAAAGTACATAATAAACTTATTGTTTTCTCAGCTTCATTATCTTTACTATTGAGTGAATAGTTATTCTAATATCATTTCGTTTACATAAGGCTAACAGTGATCTTAAAAGAAACCAGAAGAATGTTATTTTGTGAAAGATTTTACAGAACTCTAAAGGACTCTTGTCAAGATATCTTCCTACCATATTAAAAGACTTCACCAATGTCTTACTGACAACAGACATTCAAAGCACTGTATACCTTATTAAATTGTATTTTCTGTTAAAGAGTATACTAAATCAAAACATGAAGTGACACATGCGACATTTATAGTTTTTCCTACATAATGTTAAAGACATTGCTATTTTCTATCTTATATTGCAACTACCTAGAAATAGTTCATTTTGCTATCCCAGAAATCACTTTTAAACATTTGCTGTGGGACCTTACATAGTGCAGATTGAGGCTCAGGAACAGAAGGAAGATTATCTCCACTTAAATCTCTCCCAGCACTGGGTATGGACATTTGTTGAGCCCTGGTCCACAGAATGAAAGACACGTTGTGGATTTGTACAGGGCTAAAAGAAACCACGAACCCCATGCGAGGAGGCCTGCTAATGGAGGGAAAAAGGGGGAATGATGAACCTGTGTTATTACACATGAGCCCAGAGGAAGTTGGCACCACAAGGAGAGGGAATAAAGGTGTTGAAAGGGAACTCGGACACGAAATGCCTCCTCTATCGATGCACTCATGTTTTGAAATGACAAAATATGGAAAACATGTTTCGCAACCTTCTACTTTGTAGTTATACTCACTACAGTCCAAGAATGACAGATGTAGTTTGTATTACAAAATCATATAACGTGAAAATTATGAGACACCCTACAGAATCACACACGTGCCTTTTAAAGTAAGCACACAGATGGAGCATAATCCTACGTACTTCTTGTCGGCCATTGCATCTGTGCAGGATGCTGTGCTGAGCATAGGAAGCGTGCTGCAAGGTGAGGCAGCCTCCGTGGGTCTCACCATCGCCATGTGTACCATCCTGCTAGCTATCTACTAGGAGAGTAAGAAAAGAAGTGGATTCAAAGTACTTAGGCTCTCAGGCTTCTGATTAATTCACTCAGGATCATTTATTGAATATTTAATATTAATTACAAATAGGACAGACGTTAAGCTTAAGAAACAAAAATGAGTAAAGTCTGTTTCTTCTTGCCTCAAAGCCCTTCTCAGCGCAATAGAGACAAAGAGGCAAGCCGTCTCAGTGTTGTAGTGCACGGGTGCTGTCATGATGCTCTCTAAATATCTGCCTCCAAATAGAGTCATCCTTGATTAACTGGTTAATGGTGACACAATTCATACTAGAGCATTGTTGTTTTCAGCCAAATTCTTGTTTCACGGTAATTCTAAGCACATGGCCATGGGGTGTATTTTTGTTTCATACCTGCAGAACTGCTTTGAATCTCTCAATGGGATAGAAAAAAGAGATAATTTTTACTTTTACAAAGAGGCATTTTAAACCTAGCTTTGGCTCTGCTTCTGCTCTCTGATTTGTCAGTTACTCTTTTAACCCACAAAGAGGTGCACGTCTCCTGCTCCACACTGCGGATGGTGATAAGACAGCACGCAGTCCCGGCTCTACACTTATCAGCTGGAGAAACGCTGTCCAGGACAGACATTTGGCAGGGTCTGCACAGAGCTTTGTTGGCACGGCCGGGTGGAGCGTGGTGGGCATCATGTGTATATAGACTGGAGAAGGTGCTTGGCATTCTGCCATACACAGCCGTGCCCACTAAAGGGTGCCCTCAGGATTGAGATTTTTTAGGGTTTTTTCTGTGTGCAGGGTCTCACTATGCAGCTCGAACTCGTACTGACCCCCCCTCCCTGTCCCCTTTGTTTTCAGCCTCCCAAGCACTGGATTAAAGTTACGCACCACCACAGCTGGACTCGGCCCAGGGCCGGGGCCGGCACCACACATGGAGCAAGGGATCAAACCACAGCCCCTGCCCTTGCCTAAGCAGGCGCTTAGTCCACTAAGCTGTCTCGCCGGCCCTATGAGTGGGGAATTGCACTGATCAGACAGATATAATGACAGTTCTTTTCGGTCCCTTCTGTCATTTCCCAATGAACTCAAATAAATTGGTCTTACTGGTAGAGATGGAGTTTGCCATCAGTTAAGCGAGTTGGACTTCCACTTTCCAAGACCATCTTGGCCGTGGCTTCTGAGTATCTAACGTGCCAGCGTCGGCATGAGTACCCATGTGGCACTGCTCCCCAGGGAGAGCAGCCCCACTGCCTCGT
The DNA here is from genome assembly GCF_000260255.1 of Octodon degus. Lineage (NCBI taxonomy): Eukaryota > Metazoa > Chordata > Mammalia > Rodentia > Octodontidae > Octodon > Octodon degus. The sequence goes on along the minus strand of NW_004524684.1, from coordinate 3,505,128 downwards.
GGCAGGTTGAACATGTGGGACAGCCTTCATTACGGGATGATTATTGTCTTGTTTTTGTTAAATGAGGCACACTTTTTTAGGATAGGTTTCTGCTTCCCTGCTTGCAATGCTTCTGCTAAAACTCCCAACCATGGATTTATAGAGTGCCGTATTCTCCATTATGGTGCACCACAGAGTATGGTTTTTGATACAGGAGGGGAATATTTGGAGGTGTTTTTACTACAATTAAGGTCAAAAGATCCAAAATCACTGTCACTATGAATTGTGGCCTCCTAGGCCCATGACATAAGGCCTTACTTAGCAGCTTAAAACCTAGTGGATTTACTCTCAAAAAGGAAAACACTTCCCCAAGGAAATACAGCAGTTATCCTACTGAAATGGATAACAAAACTGCCATCTGGTCACTCTGGGCTCCTCGTGCCCTTGACGTAACAGCCCAAGCCAAAGGTTGCAGTATTCTCTGGTGCTAATAGTCCTGATTACCAAGAAGAAATTGGGCTATTTCACAGAGAGTTCCAGAATGGGTATGTTTGGAATACAGGATACTCTCTAGGGACTCTCTTAATATTAGCATGCTCTGATTAAACCAGTGAGAAAAATGTAAGTCTTAAATTCCTGCAGGGAACTGTATTAGAAGATACGCTGTAGAGTAGAGGGAGACACATGTGGGGGTAAGTGAAATAATCTTGATCTCATCTGTAGTGGCAGCAAAATCAGATGCATTTATCAAAACCTGTACACTGGAGATGAGAAGATTTGTGTGAAATTACCTTAATACAGTTGTACTGAAAAATCTTTAATGACATAAAAGATCCATGAACAATGTTGAAAAGTCAAATCAATGATGTAGAGCATGCCTAAGGAGAGTCACATGGAGAGAAAACATTCTCTCAGGCCTTCACAGTGAGCAAATTGGTCAAGCAATGGCTGTAACACAACCATGTGCCTCACACTGACAAAGGATCTACAAAGTGTAGTACAGGGTTTCAGGGTAAATCCTGAGGGGACTTGACTGACCTTATCAGATACAAAAGTTACATTTCTTGTTATATAGGTCTTCATTTATCTTGGTCTTAACCATCCAGCAGAGAAGTATTAAAACAAGGTATAAGGGGTGAAGCCATGTTGGTATGCTAGACTGTAAAGGGCTCAGGTCAACAACTTCTGACATGGCCAGTCCTACAGATGACCCCCTACTGTTATAGACTACTGGACTACATTGGAATATTTTCTTGAATTCACCTACCTACAATATTTAAATAACAATGGTATACCCTTCTCTGACAAAACTAAACGTAAAAGGGGATACAAATGAATGACCATTTTGTATCTGTATATTCAAAGTAGTTAGAATAGATATATAGCTGCATTCTCTTAATTCAGCGAATAAAAGATTTGTTCTAATAGTGTTTGTGGATGGGATATCATGTCTGCATCTTGTACAGTGAATAACCACTGAGACAACAATGTGCAATGTATTTATCATTAAAATTGTCTTACTGATCGTTTTTGAAACTGTCTCATTGCTTTGTTTCTCAATAAAATTATTAAAAATGATTTTAAAAAGAAATAAAATAGATAACATATATAAATAAATCAATTTCTGTATAAAAATGTTGAAAAATCAAGAATAGACAAGGAGAACATATTTGCCCTACATATACACAATAAGGTGTTTGTGTTTCAACAGTGAAAATAGAAACAAAACTCTTAAAAGCACATTTATTCACTTGTTTATCCAACAAATAGCATTTAAGCATATGCCACATACCAGTTAAAGCTGATGGGGCACATCAGTGGAAAAAATGGCAGCAACAGAGATACAAAGCAGAAATAGAAAACAAAAGATAGCAGTGACAGAAAACTGTTCTTACAAGGCTTACTTAGTGGGGACAGAAGATGAAATAAGAATCATCAGTCCTGTGCTCTTAGGGATGCCAGGGCTTGGGACCTCGTCTGGCGTTTCCACGGTGAGCGTGAAGGCTTTCAGGGAACACATTTTGGTACTAGCCTTACTTGTAGCTTAAGTGTTCCATCCTGTTCTGCCCAGGTTTCTCCATTACTTATCAACTTACACAAATTTCTTTCTTTCTTTTTTCTTTTTTGGTGGAACCAGGGATTGAACTCAGGCCCTGCGCTTGCCAGGGAAGCGCTTATTCTCCAGAGCCATCTCCCTGGTCCCACATGAACTTGTTTCTAAACTATAAGGTAGAAGTGGATCAATCAATAAATAACAATGACACAATAAAAACCTTAGACTCATTCTGATTTAATGTCAGTGGAGCTGAGAATATAGTACTTAGCAGGTACCCCAATGTTTCCAGATGAGATAATAGACCACTAGGCAAATATCACTAGCAATGGTAGGTCTAAAGCTAATTCTCTCATCAATGAATCTGTTACTTGGCTATAAAATGGCTGAGGATTAAAAAATTTCTGTAAACCTTTGAAAATGTGTCGCTTAAAGGAAGACTTCCCCGAAACTACCTCTGCAGAGAGGCAGGTTAGATTCCGGAGTAGCTGATCTGGTGCACAGTCTGCCGCGGAGCATTTCTCCTGCTTCACGGCAGGGTGGGAGAGGGCAGCCAGGCGTCAGGGGGTAGCACGCTAGGTCCTAGAGGGTGACCTGGGCAGAGGCTGGCTGGGCTGGATCCTGGAGGCGGAGTGAGCTCTGACCGGGTTACTGCTTGGCAGTACATCTCAGAGGCGACCAGGGTCCACCACTCAGCCACCACCCCTGCAAGAGTCAGAGTTGTGCTCTGCAGACTGAGGGAGGGCCTTGCAGAAAGAAACTGCCTTTGTATTAGAGGTCCAGCAGACCCTGGCAGATGAAGTAAGAGGTAGGCAGGAAGCTGCGCCGAGACCGAGGGGTTACATGCGGTGTAGGCTTGGCAGTGTTCACGCCGGAGGCTGCTGTGTTGATACACTGCGAGTTCCTAGAGCCCTCCGACATCCACACTGACCCTCGCCAACCTCAGCCAGCCCATGCCCCTCCTGGCCTCAGCTCTGTGTCCACGACATCCTCCGCGGGCCACCTGCGCTGCGAGTCCAGGCTGCTGCAGGCGCTCAGTCCACAGAGCCCTTTCTAAACAGCATCTGCCACCTCCGCAGACTTAGCCCTTTTGCGCCCTTTTATAAGACAAAGCCAGTTTGCGGTCCACCCTCCCTGAAATCCCTACCAAACCGCTCTAGCAACCGGCTGATTAGTCTGGGAAAAGGTGCCCTCTGTTGTCCTCTTCCTAACCTTCTCGCCCTCAGCTGAGGCTGAAGCAGAAAGAAATTCATTCTAAAATTATGTTAGTTAACAGATCTGGATATTTAAAGAATCAGTGCCAGAGTATCTGACCTGGCGAGCCGAGATAGAAGAACAATCAACAAAGTTTTGGTATAGGTGAAAAGGAGATTTGGCAGTGAAGGATCAATTTAAAAGAGTTTGGAATAAGTGCTTGCCTGGCAAGCGCAAGGTCCTAAATTCAATCCCTGGTACCACACACACACACACACACACACACACACACACAGAGTTTGGAGTGTTGAAGGAAATAATGATGGCTTTCTGCATAACCTGTCGGGGGACAGAAAAGACATGACAGTAAATGATTAGGCCGCCCTGCAAAGGTGAGAAACCCCCCACCCAAGGCTTCCAGTGGACAGAGCCACATGGCCACTAAGAAGGTCTGAAGAGCTCATATGGTCACAAGTGGGATCTCTGGGGAGAGCCTGACACATTTGAGAGCACCATGCAGGAAACTGCTCAGGACTGACTGCAGGCCCGCAGTGTGCTCCTTCCCTCCCGGAAGCAGGGACTTGTACAGCTGAACCTCTCGGTGACCTGAGTGTCAGCTAGTTCACTCTGGACCACACGGTGAAGGTGACACTGAGTATGGCGTCAAAGGTGTCTGTCTGCAAACTTCACCCAACAGGGCAACTTCCTCATGAAAGCAGATATATTTCAGTAATTTTTTGGGGGAACAAACCATCATTGGAAATTCTGTTTAAAAGTGAAAAAAATATAAAATACAGAAATCCTGAGGTACATAGCATGCTTAGGCATTTGCACTTCAGTAGCAATTTATTGAAGCCAGGGACTAGTAATCTAAAGCTTTTGAAAAGTAGAGGAAAAATTATTTTGCCGTTATTAATCAGCTGTGAGAGCAGGAAAAAAAGTAATTTTCGGATACTCCAGGTAAAGCGATTGATCTCCCTACTAACGGCTCTCGGGAAGCCACCAGAGGATGCATTTGGATGGATTGAAACAAACAGAAAGAAGTTAAAGTGAAAATTTAGTTTGAAATCCTAGTGGAAGAAAGTTTTGCAAGAACTAAAATGAAGACCAAGAAAAGAGGAGGCGAGAGGAGGAGAAAGGCCTGGAAGGGAAGGAGGCTGCGTCTCCGCTCATCACGGTGCAGCATGAGGGACCATGACGACGCACAAGAGAAAGAAAGCGGAAGAAATTATCGCCAGAAAAGTGACACAAGAAAATAAATTTAATGCCTGTAGACTTTATGGCAAACTTTAATAATGCAGTCTCACAGAAACATGAGCATTGTTAGGACTTAGCAGAAATTATAGCACAAAGCACTTGTGATGGAAAAGGAGAGAAGTGAGTGTG
>NW_004524684.1:3490362-3500273 GCF_000260255.1 Octodon degus | reverse complement strand
AGAGAGAGAGAGAGAGAGAGAGAGAGAGAGAGAGAGAGAGAGAGAGAGAGAGACTTCGAAGTGTCTAGGGCCAAGAGGAAAGGCAGAGGCTGTGCCTGCCAGCTGTGGTGGAAGTTTCCGAGGTGCTCAGTGACTGTGGCGAACTTGAGTACTGGAATTTCTCCTGTTACTGAGGTAACCAACAGCAACACAGTGAAGCCCACCAGGGAGTCCTGAGGGCAGCAGCTGCAAGCCTCCCCCATGGCACAGCAGTTGTTGCCCAGTCACTCAGAAGAGCCGCCTTTTCTTCCCTGGCTCCTGCGCCCAATGGCCGCATCTTTCCTTGCTCCACGAGCACCCACACTTCACACTGTGGTTCTGTGGCTGTCTTGGGCCTTCCACATCTCATCTCATCTCAAACAGGAGAGATGCTCCTCAGCGGAGCCCACCGCTGGGTGCCAGCTCACACACCGTAAGGAGACAGGCTCCACCTGCAGCAAATGCTGTAGTCCTCTTTCCTCTGCTCCCATTCTTAGCTCCACAAGCTGTGCACCTCAGGGGCATCCCTGCCTCCTTGCCAGTGACCATGCAGAAGCCTGGGCCCCCAGGACCCCAGAGGTGAGGTCATTCCACTCACCCCCAGGCTCAAAACCTGACCCCCACCAAGCAGGTATAAATATACAATCTAATACCACATCTCAGGGAATGAGAAAAGAAAACAAAAATTAATGTCAAATTAGTAGAAGAAAGGAAATAATCCACATCAGAGCATAAAAAAGAAATACAGATTGGAAAAATAAGAGAAAACACTAAAAATAAACAAAGTCAAATATTTAGCTAGATCTAAGAAGAGATGAGTCAAATTAATAAAATAAAACAATGATAAAGGGGGCATTGCAACTGATCCCTCCAAAATGGCCAGGAGAAACTGATGTATGTGGACATAAACTAACAAGTGAGTAAATCAGAAGACATATAAATGCCCCAGAAACTTACAACTCGCCACAACAAAATCTGAAGCCATCAAACAATCTGAACAGACCAGTGGATGATTGAGAACACAAAATTAGTAATATGTTTCACATAAAGGAAGATCACAATTTCTCATCATTTGTTTTTGAGCTGGACCAGTGACTTAAAGAGCTGATATCAACCCTTCCCAAACTCCAAAAAATTAAAGAGGGAAACGTTTCCAAATTTATTGTACAAAACTAGCACTCTCCTGATACCAAAGCCAGGCAAAGGCACCAAAAGGACAAAAATGTACAACAAAAATGCAAGTACAAATACCAGCTAAGGAATACGGGTAAGCCCAGTGGAGCAGTGCACCGTGGGATTATTCGTGAGAACACGTTGGCTTTATCTCCAAGTCATGTAGATGTTTCCAAATATACAGCTCTATACAGGTGAGATGCAGCCTTCGCCAAATGGACAAGAACAAGATCATTACTTCAGTCGTTGCGGCAGTTGCGTTCACGAAATTTCACCTTTTTTTTTTAACAAAAAACATCCCAATTTAGGCAGAGAAACAGCACAGCTACACACAATACAGGCAGCACGCTGACCTCCCACAACTGACCTTCTACTCAGTGGGGCTAGTACTGAAAGCTTTTACTCTGAATTAGCAAAAATATAACGATGCCCACTCTTACCATTTCTGCCTGACACCATGCTGGGAGTCCCAGCTAGGGAGAACAAATAGAAATAAACAGTTCCCAAACAAGAAAGGAAGAATCAGAATTATCCATATTTATAGGTGATGTAATCTTACCTATAAATAATTCTGAAGATCTGCCCAAAAGACTCATAAAAATAATCAATTTTAATAATGTTCTAGGATATGGAATTAGCATAAAGCTTAGATTTGGTAAATTTCAAAGTGATTTCTGTTGAAATTCACATGAAATAAGGACCTCAATGAATGTCATTAACCTGCTAAAGTCTTGGAATGTTCTAGTCAAATGAAGATTATGAACAAGGAATAGCTATACGAAAAATTCACAAGATATACAGTGTTCAAAATGAAATACAAAAAGTCTTTATTTACAATTAATATGACTACCTACCAAGAGTACTTGAGACTATTGAAAACCTGCATGAGCTCCTAAAAGATTTCTTAAGATGACATGAATCCACTGTCACCCAAGATACATAGTTCTCCTTGTTTTTTTATCAGTCAACGAGAAAATGTCACCAAATATTCTTCTATGTATTTGAAAGGTGGGGCATTTGATAATGAATTTCAGATACTATTCCAGATTTCTCCCAAACTTCAGAGGGCAAAATTATCAATAAATTAAGAACTGCTACATTTCTAAATAAGAAAAGCTAGTATTGGCAAAATATGAATTCTTTTCAAATTTTAAATTCAATTCAGCATAATTTAAAACCCACTAAAATTTCAAGTGAGATGACCTAACTAGAAAATACAAATTGAAAAATATTAAAAAGAATAGATATAACAACTTTGCGAATAAAAGGGGAACAATGATGAATATGCCTTTCTGTGAGATCCATAATTTGTATAGGGGTTATTAGAAAATAGCAGTAACTAAAGCTCAAAACACTGCAATACTAATGAAATTCATTTACCAGTGAAATTACATCACAAACAAGTAAAAAGCTGGGTTAATTGTTATGTTTCTTGGTTTTGTTGAAGCAGGATTAATTGATATCGCCATGAAAAGTAAAGAAAAATATAAATGGAAAGAAAATAATCTAAAATAAATTTTAAAATATTCAGTTCAGTAAAAAAAATCACAAACATGCAAGCTTAACTTTCACATTATGCGAATAAATCAAGTCCAGAGTAGATATTAATCTGTTTAGCATAAAAATGTAATTCCATTCCATAATGTTATCTTCCATACTCTTCTAGAAAAAAATTCATAGCAGATCAACTGGAAAATTACAGAAGGACACAGAAAATGTGTGAATGCATGAACTAAATATTTAGAGTAGTATTTTGAAATACTAAAAGAATAGATGAAATTTGCATAAAAGATCATAAACTGGGTGAAAAAAGTCTTCTTTAGCAAAGGTAAGAGCTCTAGAATCTAAAAAGGTAAATAAGATGGAAGAGTGTTCATAAATTTGGTGATGTATGTGTGATCTGCTCTCGCAAGATGAACTGACTTTAGATAGTCGGTGATATGATTAATGCTGCTATTGTGAGGCATACATATTCTAAGGTGACACATATATTATCTTTTCTTATATGAATTTATCTAGTGTGGCAGATACATTTTTGGGGGTGAGGATGTTTCTCAGGCTCTGGAGAGTCACATTTATACTTTGTCAAAAAGCCAATTTGAACCTGATTTGTCATCACTGTAAAGCTTCTGCTTGGAGTTAGGCTGCTGACAGGTTTTTCTGAAGCATCGGAAGCAGCAATGTTGGGTATTTGCAGTGAAGTCTCAGGAAGATCCTGTGTGGGGCAACTCCTCTCTCACCAGGAGCTGGGTAGCCGTTGGTCACCAAGAGTTCTTCAGCTCCCTTCATCTGTCATACATAAATTCTACAAGTAAGGCCCTGGGCTAGAACTCTGCGAAGCAGTGCTGATGAAAAAGAAGTATTTCCTCTCACATATAACACAAAATCTAGCAAATGTAGAAAAAACTGAAGGAAAGGTTGAAGGCTCTGAGTGAGGACAACATTTTTTAAAATTGTGCAAGTAAAATACAATGACAGTATAAAAGAAAACAAGAGTATGGAAAACATTTGTAAAATATGAAGACTGTGTGTACTAGTATGTCACATATGAATTTATTGGAAAAAGATTATACCTCTAACTGGTGGGCACAATTTTTGAGCAGATAAAATGTACAAAAAGATGCAATCCAAAAAGGAGAGATTCAAATTCCAGAAAATATTGTAACATCATATAGAATAAAATTTAGTCTTGTTCATTATAAAGGCGCAGATAGTTTATCTAATAAGAAATGAAGTTTCTGAAATTAGATCACACTGGCAAATATATAAACAATGCCAATCACTGATGATGGCTTTGATGATCAATATAATATCTTTGGGAAACAATTTCTTCTAAAACCACTCTGTTTTATTTGACTTACTAAATATTTCTCAGAATACAATACAAACCTTGAAGGAGGTCATATACATACAAATGTTCACTGAATTATTACTCTAACAGCTTACATAAAATAATAGTGAGATATAAAAGGTCATATGGTAATAGCAAAGAATATAATGCATTCCAAACATTGGCTCCAAAAACAATGGATAATTCTTATTGAAGAAAGTACAGCTTGAATAGCAAACAGAATACTCTACGATTACAGCAATTAAAAAAAAGATAACAAAGGCAAAGAATAACAATGAGAAGGAAAACATTTCATGTTAGAGAACTGAGGGGTTTCCTCAACTTTTTTTGAAGCATTCTATTTTATATTTTATTTTATTTTATCTTATTTTTGGTACTGAGGATCAAACTCGGGACCTCATGCTTGCCAGGCAGTCACTGAGCTACTCCCCAGCCCCTATCTTTCCTCAATTTCTAATCCCTATGAATTACCCTTACTGTAACAATTGATACACTGTGTCAAACTTGAGAAATTTAGAAGCTTAACTAAGTAACTTAACAGTTCTGCATACTAGAGTATAGAAGACATGCTCTTGGCCAGCTGTTTATTGTCCAGGATGTTGTAATGATTGATTTATTGTGTCAACCTGAGAAGTTTAGAAATTTAACTGAGTGACTCAGCAGGGGGTCCTGTTTTCTTTATTTTGAAAATATGCTCAGCCTGGACAAGAGGAGGAGGGAGAGACGACGTGAGCGCTACACTGGCTCCAGGGTGAGCAGCCTGCATACGACATAAGGGAGGAAAAGAGACTTGCTTCTCCCTCCTTTTTATTCTTGCTGCTTTTGCTCTCTTCTGTAGGCTTGAACTGTTACCCTGAGCCAGGCCACAGCCTTGGAGCCAGCTGAGTATGGACTGAAACCTCCACACACTGTGAGCTGAATAAACCTTTTCCTCCTTAATTTTGGGCATTGGGTATTCTGTCTCAGCAACAAGAAAAGCCACTGAAGCACTTAGATTGCCCACTTGAGGAAAAAATATACAGCTGAAGTGTGCATCAAGTGTCTGGTCTTTGTTATTCCTGTTTTCTACTGGGAAGCTGAGAATGTAAAGTCCAGGGAAGGATTCACAAGGCACTGCCCCTTGAAACTGCAGGGTCCCATGTGTTTCGGCCACAGGCTACCTCTTTTGTTGTCCTGTTTTCATTTTAAATTTTGTATTAATACATATTAGTCATGGGTATTGACCATATTCATCATGGGGAATCTATATGCATGCATACTATCATCCCCACCCACCCGCCATGTTGGTTGACGACCCCTACTGTAATCTTGTAAGTACTCACTGAACCAAGGAGAGATTGATGATTTGGGTGGTGGGAGAGGAAGGAAGGAGGGTGGAAGTGGGGAGAGGAAGGGAACGTGTTTCATGGTTTCAAATCAGCGATTATGTGACTGCGGTGTGAAGAGGTTCTTAGGCCCTTGGTCTTCCTCCTCTTTGCAGCTCTACATGGCTTCAGCCCTGTTACTGGCCACGTTCTGCAGGAGAGTTTATGGCCATCCACGCTCTATTGTGAGTGTCGAGTTGCCCACAGTCCCAGCATTTATTGTTCCCTTCCCCTGAAGGCACCGTTCCAATTACTTACCTTTATTACGCTTTCCTCTTGCACAATAGAAGTACAGCACTGTGTAATTTTTCTTGTTTCTTTACTAGGAAATCGGATTTTTATCATGTGGTTCATAAACTTAAGCTAACTTCCAGAGATATGAACTTTTATTAGGAGAGACTATTGGCAGCCTATTTGAGTCCTTTCTTTTCTGATGATAGAAAATGAACAGACCAAAAAATGTAATTAATTGAACCATATTGAAGAACAAGAAATACATTAGAATTTTATGCAGTTATGCAGAGTGTTGTGAATGGCTGAAAACTCCCTTTTGTAATGAAAGACCAGCTATCTAATATCTATATAAAATGACTGCTGGAGCAGTTATAATGGGGTTATTTTTCTTAATAAAATTCTGACTGGAATGGAGTGAAAACATTTGAGATTAACCTCTGGAACTGTATTTTACTATCTGTTTGTCATTAGAAAAATATTTATTACCTATGTATGCTTCACTATCTGAAGACAAACACCCCTTTTCCAGAGATAAAATCTTCATAAATAAAATGAAGCCCTGACCATGAGATTCTAATCTACATGAAGGAAATATCACACCAATATACACATTAAGCCAGAAAAATATTCTTACTCTAACAATTGATGTTCCCATTTCTTGAAATTCTCATTTTTTACAGTTATTTCATTCCTAGAGTTATAGTTTTCTGAAAGTCTAGGATAGTGCTTTGTGGCAATGTATGTTCTCTAATCTGAGGTCATAATCATGAGGAGCAAGATTAATATTCCCTTAAATAATTCTAATTAACTGTACTGCACAATTCATGAACAGTGGCACTGTTGACTTATAAATTATTGAGATTCACATTGAGGATAATTTGAAAAGAAGATGAAGAAAACAGAAATTGTAACTGAAATGTTATTAAAACTCTGAGAAGTACTGTCATATGCCAAAGCATAGACATTCAACTTCCATGGTTCAACCAAATTTAATCAGTGAGTTCTAAAAAAAAAAGGGACAAAATTCTGTATTAATCATATTAAAAAGGTAAAGGTCACTTCCAGCTTTTTTACTTCTAAGAGAATTTATATCTTAGATTTTCTGCTGTAATCACACATTCAATCTGCAAACATTTTTCTTGAAAAAAGCAAACTAATAAAATTGTACAGTGGTTTATTTGGATCACAACATTAACTTCTGATCTTCCCGTAAACATGTATTTGTGAGTTATCACCACTGTAATTTGATCTGTTAAATATACATCAATGTCGAAAAAAATTGTGAAAACATTTGTAACATGTTACAAAGTATTATTAATATTAATCTATAAGAATATCGCTTAAATACATGCAAATATATAATTCAAAAGGGTAGAGAAACTCTAAATATATAATACAAGGGGGCAGCTCTGGGCAGACCTGCTAGTTCAGTAGACTACAGCACTTGCTTAGGCAGCGCGCAGCGGCGGGAGTTTCATCCTCGGTGTGCAGGGCAGGCCCCGCCCCCGGGACGTGCAGAGATGGTGATTGAGACTGCGCGTGGTGATGCATGCCTGTAATCCCAGTCCTTGGGAGGCCGAAAACAGGAGGCTCACTACGAGTCTGATCCGTGCAGTGAGAACCTGTAGACCCTGTAGATCTTGCCCTAAACACAGGTTTAAAAAGTGGCAACTCTAATGACAACAAAGGAAATAATTATCCGTAGACAACAGTCCTTGCCTCGTCAATCTGGAGGCATTCAAAAGCTTGCAGCCGAACTTGAGTTTGTGCTCTGGGGCATGTAGTACGTGATACAATAGTGGCCACTGATTTGATGCCGTGTGCAAAGTATTTCTAAGGATTTTAATGTCAGGGTACATCACTATCTGAATCTCAACTGGCCAATATTTATCCCCTGAAAATAATTAGAAAACCACTAAAACTTATTCTTTTTGTTTTCATGGGGCGGCACTTCTCATTCTTTCTCCTTGCTGTGATCAAAGGTCACTCTCCATTATTTACCTTTTAAATACTTTGTCTTCCTGAATGTTAAGCATTGAGGATTTCAAAAGGCCACGCCGAAGCTTATTATTGTGAAATTCTTGACAGACCATCGATTGTTAAGTAATATTCCTGGTTAGTGAGACTGCACAAGAAATGTAAATTTTTTTTCACTCTAAAATCTCATCATGGGCCGGCCAAATAGCTCAGCAGACTAAAGCACCTGCAAGCAAGAGCAGGGACCAAGGTTCAATCCCTGGGCCTGCCGGGCCAGCCCCTCCCAGGGGCATGCTGAGATGGTGACTGAGACTGGGCATGGTGGCGTGTGCCTGTACTCCCAGCTCTTGGGAGGCTGTGAACAGGCAGATCACTAAGAGTCTGACCTAGTGGTGAGACCCCGAACACCCTGTGGATCTTCCTTAAAATACAAAATAAATAAATGAGTAAAAAAATAAAATAAAATAAAATCTCATCACGAACTTTAGGCACTTTTGCATCTGTTACTGTTTTGAGTTCATTGGCTTTTCCGATGAGGGTGTTAGAAGCTTCTAAAAAGAAGCAGACCCTACTAATATGTTAAATAGATTTGTATGCCAGTAAGAACTGAGTTAATGTTCTACTCCTGTGCGAGAAAGGCGCCCCATTTGTTTTTAATCCTAAGGAAAACTCATGCTGCATCATGCCAATCCTGGTCCAAGTCATGAGAAAAGAGAACATACTCATTAAATGGAGCAACTTCACCTTTTTAATTTAATTATAACGTATGGTTATTTCTGTGGAAACAAGGAAGTGTCTACTTTGCTCATATTGCACTGCGCCAAGCACAGTAACGATCCAAACTGCAGAACCTTTGGGGAACATCTCAGCTCTGAGCTACAGCACCGTTCATCCCTATCACAGTCTTGTGGTGAAAGGATTCTAGCATATACATTCTGCGCATGAAGAAAGTTGGTTTCCAAGGAATAATGAGTGGTCGGCAGCCCAACCGACATAAGGAGACCAAGCTGAGCCCCATCCTAGTGTGTTGTAAAGCCTGCCCCCTCAGCCTCTCTTCAAAACCGCTCCCTTTGCTGTGTCCCCATTTCATTCAAGCCCCTCTGCGCCTCTTGTGGACATCTGCCACCCTCCTTAAAGGACATAGCCTGAAATGTAAATGACCCTAATCACCTTTATCATAACTTATAGCAAGGAGTACTCAATCAATCAGATAAACTATGTAGTTTTACCATGGCAAAGAAAGTCTTTCATTATGTACTTCTAGCACAAATTTCTAACACATCCTACATGTCCTGTACTTGACATATCTATAGTATGTTGTATTCTAATTATATCTGTCAGATATATTTCACAGGTAAATATATTGAAGCAGTAACAAGTTATATGCATTACCCAAGTGCCCTTACAATTTAGTAGTAGCACCGAACTCTCAACAAGAACAAAAGCAACTAATGGGTACATAGGCCTATGTTCTAAATCAGAGTGTCATGAAACAAATATTAAATACGTAGCACTGAAAAATTTATTTCCTTATCCATTATCCCCCTTTAATTCCATCATTTAGAACACTTTATTCATCAATAAAGAAGACTGAGTTATGTATTAAATAAACACATTCCTGTGGGAGTTTTCTTTTATTTTTAATTTTTAAAAAAATTACTTTATTTCTTTGTGTTTATTTTGTACCGAGTCTCACTACACAGCTTGGACTCATAGTGATCCTCCTGTGTTAGCCTCCTCAACATTGGGATTATAGGTGTGCACCACAATGCCTGATTTGGGGGGCCAGTGCTGCATGCCCTAAAAGGCATGTGGTACCCCATCGAGCTCAGGTCCTTGAGCTTGCCGGGAAAGCACTTAGTCCACGCGGTTATCTCCCCAGTCCCTGTTGCAGGAGTTTTCGTTTCTGGAGTTTCTATCACTGGCCTTTCATTGCTGGCTTCACTGAATGCCCAAGTACCCTGGTACTGCTCAGTAACTGGCTCTGGGACACGCAACAAGAGCCAATCACAGCGTCTTGTCTGGGGAGGGCTGGAGTCAGGAGGTGATCCACACTCTCAGGTCTAGCTAGCTTTTGCACTGAACAAAGGGTCCCGGGAAAAACTTTCACCACAAAACTCATTGCGAATGAATTGCAACTCTTTTCAAAGCAGCCAAGTACTAAGGTTTGTTTATCTGTATTTATAATAAATTAAAACAACGTCACATTTAATGAAGATACCATATTTGTACTTTAACTGATTTTCTATTAACCAAGAATGAAAAGCAGTTATGGAATATATCAGCATGAGAGA